>NW_022900933.1:4634524-4656530 GCF_012274545.1 Fukomys damarensis
GGGACGGCGGGGAAGCGCGGGCCTCGAGTGCGCTGGCGGCCTGTGTGGGACTGCGCTGTGCCCGTGAGGAGGATGCTTTTAAAGCCTCTGTAGGACTCTCTGAACGTTTTAAAATATCTTAGGAAACAGCAATAACATTGATGCTCTTTTCAAATAACAGTAAAAAACGAGTAAAAATCAAAATTTAGTCTTGAATTCAACGTTTTCCAGAATTTCTTGAAAAGCAAATATAAACCCAATGCACTTTCATTAAACATTTTATTTCAAATCAGATTTTCGGTCTGAAACTGTTGTTAGTACGTAATTTCTCCCCTTAGATTCTTCATATCCAAAGTGGAAGAGGGGAGAAAAAAATAATTTGGTCCTCAAATTGCTGTGTGTGTGTGTGTGCGCTGTGGGCTGAACCAGAGCCTTGTAAACAAACACGCACTCTATCTCTGAGCTATACCCTTCCTCAATTGTGTGCACATTTATCATGGAAATGTTTTAAATTCTGAATTATCTCAATAATTATCTTGAGATAACACATCCTAAACTGTTTCACATATTGAAATTTTTTAAAAGCTTTCAGAAGTTTTCTTAAATGCAGATGAGATGTGCATAATTAATTTGATTATACCACGCTGTAATGTTGCTCACTAGTGTTAAGCATAGCGAGCCATGAAGGCTAATTTGTTTTGATGAGGTAGAAACTTAGCCTTCTTCTATGTACGTGAAAATCTTTCTCATTTTTCCTAGCTTCATGGAGGTAAATAAACAAAAATTGTATATATTTACAGAATATAACATAAGATTTGGATTACACATTTTGTGTTAGTTCATTTTGTGACACAGTACCACAGACTGGGTGTTATGAAGAAAAGAGGTTTATTTGGGCCTACCATCTGGAGGTCTAAGATTGAAAGGCCACATCTGCTGATGGCCTTCTTGGTGACAAACTCTAGTGACAGCAGAAGCCATGACATGGCAAGAGACAGCACAGATGTGTTTGTCTCTTCTGATCTCACCCTCTTCTTGAAGAGCAATCAGTCACAGAGGCTCCACCCTAATGCATTTATCCAATCCTAATCACCTCCCAGAAGCTCCACTTCTAAACACATAGTCAGATTAAATCTCTACCTTCTTAATACTTCTCAGTGGGGACTGAATTTCAACACAAGAAGTCTTGGGGGAAACATTCAAACACTATCCAAGCCATAGCCCTTATGAAATGATTATTGCAATCAAACGGTGTAACACATCCACCAACTCAAATTATCATTTGTATGTGTGATGAGAACATTTATAGTATACTCTCTTAGCAAATACCAGGTGCACAGTATTGTTAATTGTAGTCACTGAGCTGTACAGGAGATCTCCAACACTTGTAGATGTTGACTAAAATCTCCATTCTCACTACCCACACCTTCCAGCTCCAGCAACCACCATTCTACTTCCTGCGTCTATCAATTCCACTTTTAAAAATTCTATATGTACATCAGTGAAAGAAACCACTAACAGGGTGAAAAGAAAATCCACAGAGTGGGGGAAAACTTTTGCCAGCTGTTCCTCAAAAAAGGACTAATATCTGGAATATATAAAGAACTGAAAAAAATCAGATGCCCCCCCCAAATTTTAAGACCCAATCCAAAAATGGGCACCTGAAATGAACAGACACTTCGCAGAGGAAGCAGTACAAATAAATATATGGAAAAATGTTTAACATCAGTGGTCATTTAAGAGATGCAAACTGAAACAACACTGAAGTTTCATCTCACTCCAGGAAGAATGGCTGCTGTCAAGAAATCAACCAAAGACAAATGCAGATGGGGCTGTGAGGAAAAAGAAACGCTTCTGCACTATTGGTGGGAGTGTAGACCAGTGCAATCTCTGTGGAAATCAGTGTGCACATTCCTCAGAAAACTAAAACTAGAGTTATCTTCCCAAAATAATTAAATGCATTCTACTACAGTGATATATGCACATCCATGTTTATAGCAGTGCAATTTGCAATAGATAAATCTTGGAAACATTCCAAATGCCCACCAATAGGTAAATGGATAAAGAAAAGGTGGGTTTTTAAAAAATACAATGGAGTACTCCTCTGCTATAAAGAAGGATAAATTTGAGATATTTCTAGGTAAATGAATGCACCTTGAGATCATACTCTTAAGGAAAATAAACTGGACATAGTATCTCATCCTACGCCTATAAGGTTCCTGCTGAGATATCTGCTATCAGACAGAGTGGAAACCTCATGTGTTATTTCTTTTCTCTTGGTATTCTAAGAAACTTCCCGTTGTCTTTAACTTTTGAGAATTTGAAGACAATTGTCTTGGGGGAGACTTGGTTGAGTTGAATCTCACTGGTGAACTTGGACATCCCCATTTTGAATATTTGTGTACACTAAGTTTGCAGAGATTCCCGTTCCTCTCTGAAGAAATTTTTTACCTCTATGGCATCCTCGAGTCCTTCTTGAATCCCAGTAGCTCAAAATATTGTTCTTTTGATGTCCAAAAGTTTTCATAAACTTTCTTCATTCTTGTTTTCCATGACAGTTAATCTCAATGGTCAATTTGATTGGCTCAAGAACAGCCTAGGAGATTAGTAAAGCACACTTTGGGTGAACTGTGGGGGTGTGACCTTGGGGACATATCTGGTTACTGGCCACTTTCTCTCTGATGCTCTTCCTCTGCTCTCTGATTCTCAGATGCCATGAGGTGAGCAACTTTCCATCACCACGCTCTTACACTCAGAGTGTTCCTGCCTTGGATTCAGCCAACCATGACTTGGAATCCATGAGTTAAAATAAGCCTTTCCTCTTTTAAGTTATGTATGTCAGGTGTTTTGTCTCAGAGGTATAAAAGCTAATTAGCATAGAAAATTGGTTCCAGAGAAGTAGAGATGTCATGTTTTATAAGAGTTTGAAAAAGTTAGGAGATGTTAGCTGGAGAAGGTCTAGACTGCTGTAAGCAGTGGCCAATGGGCAATTGTGGAAGAAGCTCAGAAGACCACAATGCTGCTAGGAATATGGACAATAAATATTGTGCTCATGAGGTTTTGATGGGAATGATGACCATACTGGGAATTGAACTAATGGCTATACATGTCACATTGTGGCAACAAACCCGTTTATGTTTCATCCATGCCCTAAAGCAATAATGGCAAAACTTTTAAAGACAGTGCCCAAACTGGAACCCCAAACCCACTTATTTGTCAAAAAGTGCCGACACTGCAATTACACCTAAATACTGAGGTTTTGGTTTTAAAAAAAAAACAGCTGTTATCTGATGCGCTGATGCTGGCGTGACTGTTTTGTGTGTCAACAAGAGAGGGCTCTGTGTGTACCCGCTATGGTACATGAGCCATAGGTTCACCACCACTGCCCTAAAACTTTGTGTGAGGCTGAGTTTAAAGGCAATGTAAAGCCAGGTGTGGTGGCGCATGCCTATAATCCCAGCACTCGGGAGGCTGAGGCAAGAGGATCACTGTGAATTTGAGACCAGCCTGGGTCACATAGTGAGTTCCGGGTCAATCTCAACTACATAGTGAGACCCTGTCTCAAAAAACTAAAAAATGTTTTAAAAATAAAGACAATATAGATAGCAACCAGCCAGATTGTAGGGGTGGGGCTCTCCAAGCTCTTTGGTTTTCACATCATGCCATTATGTGGGTCAAATGCCAGACATAGGATAATAAATACAGGATAATGTTTATCCTGCTTGGTTTGGATCTTGCTTTGGTCCTAATCTTTTATATTTTCTAGTCTTCTTTTTCATAATGCTAATGATTACCCCAATCTGTTGTATCTTGAGAGCATAGAACTTGCTTTTTCATCATCATAGAAGCTCACTGCTAAGATTTTGCTTTCAGTGTTAGAGAAGAATTTGTACCTAGGCTTTTGAGAAATTCTGAAACTACTAAAGCTTTGAGGAAGGAATTAGTGTACTTTCAGTTGTATACAGGATAGTCATACTATGGTAGGTGGAATTATGTCTTTATTGTTGTTTTAACTTGGAGATTAAGCAGTTTGAGGTGGTATATTTGGCTGCCAAGTAGACAGTATGTGGACTGTGATTGTTCATTTTGACTGTTAACTTGACTGGCTTGAGAGACACCTAGGAGATTAGTAAGGCAAACTCCTGGGTGTGTCTGCGTGGCTCATCGGAGCATAACATAGGGAACTATGTCTATCCCTGGTCCTTCCTTCTGGGGTCTCCCCCTGCTCTCTGCTTCCTGGACACCATAAGTTGAGCAGATTTCCCTGACCATGCCTTTCCACCATGATGTTCCTCACTGGAAGTCAAACAGCCATGGACTGACACATGGAGCTTTCAACCAAAATAAATCTTTCCTCCATTAAGCTGTGCATATCAGATATTTTGTCTCAGCAACAGAAAATCTGACTACTATGTTTTCTTTTTCCCACTGATGGGTATTTTCAAATAATCTGTCTTCAACGTCACTGATTCTTTTTCTTTTTAATCTATTTTACTCTTGATGTCTTAGATTGTTTTTCACTTCACCCTGCATTTTTCAGCACTAGGATTTCTGATTCTTTTAATTACTCCAATCTCTCTGTTAGGTTTCTCTGACAAAGAACTGAATTATTTTTGTGTTTTTTTGAATTACTTGTTTTCTTAAAATAGCAATTTTGAATTCTCTGACCAGGAGGTATACATGTAGACTGCTTATAGTCAGTTACTGGTGCCTATTTTGTCATTTTGGAAGGTCACAGTTCTACAAAACTTCTTGATGCACAAGACATCTACACACTGAAGAATTTGATATTTCAGTCTTCCTAATATGACTTTACTTGTGCTCATCCTTCCAGAAATTCTAAGCAGATTGTTTAGTTTTCTGAGCCTGTAGTCACCACAACTGTTTCTGTACCACATAGTGCTCTAAGTCTAGGTTTGTCATGAGTCCAAGATTGGTGTGTATTCACTGTTTTAGTATTAGAGGATACCCAAGCCCAAGTCTGTTGCAAATCCGCAGTTGGTGTATCATACAAAATGAGTTCAGGAAGTGTCTAGAAAGGTTAGACTACTCCTGCAAGCCTCTATTTGGAACAAGGATATGTCTAGATGCCTTGTTACACTCATTGCCTCATGGTCAAGCACCATAAAATTCTGTCCAATACTAGATCTCATCAGTTAAGGACTGGCTGTAGGATCCTAAAGTAATGACTTGTGACTATCTCCCTTTTCTTTCCCTTATGAGATGAGTCTCTCTGTGTTTTCCTTCCTGGAGTTGGGAGAGAGACTGAATCTGTGGCCACTAATCCTGAAATGTTCAGTTGTACCCGGAGGCTACATCCCACCATAACTGGCACAGTATAGGGATGGGATCAAGGGTTATGCTGTCATGATCTGCCTGCTGCTGTGACGTACTCATGGCCCGAGGCTGTGGTAGCCAGCCAGATGTAATGCCAGCAGGATACAAATCAGTCTAACTGGAGCTGTGGGTATCCTCCACCTGGCAGCAGGGCTGGCCCAGAGGCCCTATCGACAGGCACTGGCTTGGGAACAGGGACCATTGCAAACTGCCAGGTGTTAGGTTTGGGGAACCTTATACTGAGTACCAAGACAAAATCATGTACTTATATCCTTTCCCTGTCTCATCTCCCAGAAGATAGAGTCCTTCTCCATGTTGTGCCTGAGTCTGAGGGAAGCAGACATGCAGGCAGTCCTTTGGTATGATAGTTAACTGATTGTGTCAACTCGAGTAAGAAATGCCCAACTAAATTGTATCAGCATAGATCTGAGTGTGGGTGAGAGAATTTACTGAAGACAGAAGACCCACTCTGGGTATGCTTGTCACCTGAATGGTATAAAAGGAAAATAAAGAAGGAAAGCTTGCTTCTGCTTCTTCAGAGGAGCTCCAGTCTTCACCTTCACCTTGAATATCGTCTCTTGGCCTCCAACACATTCTTCAGATTCCAGCACAGACCCTTCAACCTTCTGGCTGAAGACCCTTCAGACTTCCATTTCAGATCTTTTGCCCTCTAGATCTGAACTTGTATGGGAAACTACAGTGAGTTCCAAACCTTCAGATACTCAGTGTCCAGATAAACCTTTTGCACTCTTCTGTACTTAACTTTGTGGATAGCCATTGTAAGCCAAACTTGTAAATTCTAATATATTTTTATATCTTGCATTAAATCTGCTTCTCCAATAAACATGGACAGATACAGATTTTGTTACCAGGAGTGCGGTCAGGAAGGCAGGCACCCAGATTTCAGAAGGAGGCTTAAGAAGCCAGGCAGTATGCCCAAGAGGACAGTGTTTAAAGCTGTGGGTGTGAAGCTAAAGGTGCAATGAAGAGCCCAGAAGATGGGAAAAACCAGAAACATGGAAGATCTGAGGGAAGTTGCAAGGAGGGAACCAAGCCAGGCCGAGAGAGAAGCCATGGCAGCTACCACTACCAGCAGTGCTATAGAGGAGGAGCCACCCAAGCCCTTTGGAGTTTACATCTAACCACAAATTGTACCAGATGCTGGACACTGAACCACAGGACTTAATTTGCCCTGTTAGATTTTGGACCTTCCTCTGGTCCCATTCCTATTACGTTATTTGGAGTGGGAATCTTTATCTTGTGCCATTGTACATTGGAAGTGTCTAACTTTCTTTTCATTTGTCCTGAGGGGGTCCTCAGGTAAGAGTTTCCCATAAATCTCAGAGGAGACTTTGAACTTGGAGTTTTCAGCAATGCTGAAATTTTTAGGACTTCGGCAACTCTTAGAGATGGATTAAGTGCCTTTTGTATAAAGGGATATTACATGAGTCTTTTGTGGGGCAGGGGTAGAATGTTATAGCTTGTGTCTAGATGTCCCCCCAAAGTGTCTTGCCTTCTTAGGTGAAAAGTTCTGAACTCTTGTGTGAACATGGTTTGAGGGTATGATACTGGCATTAAGGTGTGGCTAATGGAAGCTCCACCCATAGTGTGGGTTTCACCAATCAGTAGGCTTTCAGTCTAGATGGACTATAACAGGAGAGAGAAAGAGAAGGCAGGCTCACTGTTGCTACTGCTGCTGCTGCTGCTTGCTGCCTTCCGTCTGCTCTGCCATGCCCTGAACTGTTTCTCCTTTGTGATGCCCCTCTACCATGCTGCCCTGCTTTCAAATCAGCAGATTATGGACTGAAACCTCTATAATGAAATCTTTGATTCTGTTCTCAGTACAAGCCTGTTTCTCCTCAAATATATCTACTTATTTCTAAAATCCTATCAAGTGGTATTCTAAATTTCAGTTTATTCTATCCTTTATACTGCATAATTCTTTAATTTTACTCCTCTATTTTGATCACCATTATATCCCCCAGCACCCAGCACATTGCCTGACACATGATTAAAACTCAACACATATTCACTTGTGAATAACTGAAGTGTCTCCAAATAGTCACATCATTTTACATCTGCATTACCGCAACAGATTGAGGATAGGTTTTCGCCTTTGATCTATCCTGTATTCTTTCTATTCCACTCAATAATAGTACCATATTTCTTATAAATTCTATCATGTGACTTGTCTAATTTAAAAATACATTTTCCTCCGCTTCAAACTGGAATGAAAAGTTTCTCTTTCTTGATCTATCCATTCTCCATTGTTTCAGTCTCTTGAAACCCTAGCCTACAAGGAATCCATTTTCTCTGAAGCCAAAGCACTGTGTAGAACATAATGTGCTACACAGGGATTAGAAAGATATAGAAAATCCTTGCTCTCAAAAATCTCACCATCTAACAGTAAAGAGAGGCAATGATGGTGACAAAGTATATACATGATTGGTTGATATTGGGGGGATATGAAATCAATGAGCTCAATGACCTTTAGTTCAAAGTCAGGTAGCAGATCAGGTTCCCAACAAGAAATAAAATTCACACCAGATGATTCAAATGATAATACATTCATTATTAAAGAGACTATTTAGATTATTATGGACAAAGACAAAGTAAATAGTTTCACCCCTGAAGGTAAATGTCTAGAGGCCTAGATGCTAGCAAGAATGCCTCCAGAACACTCCAAAAGACTATTCACACATCAGCCTGTACAATACAGCCACCCATTCTGCAGCAGAAACCAGAATATCAAAGAATCCAGAGACCATCAAACATGTCCAAGACCCCTTCAGCCCATCATGAAATCCCATTTGCTCCAGGCCACATATAAGCATGCCATTTTAAAGAGTCAGAGTGAAGCAAAGAAAGTCAAAAAGATTCAGCACTTAACTGAAAAAGACTGAGTTACCTAAAAGAAACATTTACATTGGCAATAACTAAGATATCTCAGTGTGAGAAGTTTAAAGTTGTGCCCCAATTACTCCACTGTTCCTGGTATATACTAAGGCAGACGCTCTGAAGGAAGATTAGATCCATCATAGAGAAATAAAAGCTCCTGATATTAAAAACTCAACCTCAGATAACAAAACTCCTCTCCCTTAAGCCATTAGTTAACCAGAGCACTCCCTGGGGCCAGTATTTCCCTCAATGGTTGTACAGAATGATAGAAGAAAAATGTACCCTGTGCTGGTGAACTCCAAACACCTTGTAAGCCTAGAGCTTTTAGTAGTTATCGTTCACAGCAACTGGAAAAAGCTTGCCCTGTGATAAAGGCAATGCAGATGAAAGCAGGAATAAGAAATAGAAGAATCAGTTACTTTAAATTGTGTAAGTCAAAAGCTTCCCTTTTTGTTTAAACCAGGCTAACTTGGGTAATAAGCACAAAAGAATAGAGATGATGAGATGTTATTATTACACATGCCACTTAAAAATTTACTTGCTCGAATTTCTAAGTGTCAGTTTTGTTTATCTACTTGTCATCAATTGATTATAATCATGCCATATTTTGCTTTTTTCCCATATTTGACCCATGATTTCTTGTATAGATTTTGTTTTTCCTGGAGTTTCTAATGGCATTTCTTTTTTTCTATATACAGCGGAATCCTGTGAACTCTTCATTATATCATCAAAACTCTATGGCCCTTACTAATTATTGAATTGCTAACATAATATTTAGGCCCAGAATAAGCATAGACACTGTATTCTGAGAGGCCTACACCTTCCCAGGCTAATCACTAAGTTTCATTAATGAGTATTTTTTAGGCATCAGGCTGGGTATATTCTCAGGATTAGAAAGGAATAGCAAAGGCCAAATATCATAGTCCTGCTCTACACAGTTCTGTAAGCACCAACCTCATTTCTTGCTGCTCTTTTCCTCCAATTATTTGTATCTGCCAACCAAGGAATTCAATGTAAAAATGTGCCTTTTCATTTTACACAATAATCTGTGTTGATTATTGTACTATGCGGTAATGCCATGAAGCCTTCAAAGTCAACAGAATTCTATAGGATTTAAGGCCTTTGTAATCATAACCTCAAATGAAGACACTTTTTCACTCCATGTGTTTTCTTTCCCTGTATGAGGAAACTAATAAAATTACACTGAAGGACATAAAAGAATATTTGAATAAATGAGAGGTATTCCATGCATTTCAATGGGAATATTCAACATTGTAAAGATATAATTTTTCCCAGATCTGGTTATATAATGCAATTACATTAAAACTCTCACTGGATTTTTTTCTCAGGTACTGGAAAAGAAATTTGACAAGCTGATCTTGAATTTTATCTGAAAGAAAATATTCATAAAACAGCCAAAGAATTTTCTTTAAAAATTACTGAGGAATAATTTGTCATACCACATAGTAAAATATGCTCCAACTTTAGTCACTGTAAGGAATAAGTAAACAAACTAATGGAAAAGAATAAAATGTAATTTGAATAAAATTCAAGCCCATGAGGAAAAAAGCAGATTAATGAGTAAATAATCAAAATAATATTAGAAAATGATTTGAAGAGAAAAAGTTCCAGATTTATGTCAGATCTCCAAATAAATCCAGATAGAATAAAAGTTTTTTAAATGTTTTAATCTAGGAAGAGAAAAGTAAATACAGATTATCTCTGTAACTGGCAAGGGGGACTATAGTAAACACTTGGGTATTAAGGGCTTGTTACCCAAGGCAGAACCAGATTTAATTGTGCAAAACTATAAACTTTATCTTTATCCATTCATCATGGAGTATTACTCTGCCACGAAGAAGAATAAACTTGAGTCCTTTGTAGGAAAAGTGATGCACCTTGACAGTATTGTTAAATGAAATAAGCCACACACACAAGCTTAAATATTGCATTTTTTTCTTATATGAGAAGCCCAAAATATAATTATAGAGCAATTTAAAAGTTAGATAATAGGAAATAGAGAGATAGATCTTTTGCAAAAGGAAGGGGACCAAGATATGGAGTAAAGGGAAGGGAAGGATAGGAAAATGGATAAAAAACGAATGAAGACGAATTACATACATGTACCAACTCCCCATGAGGAATGTAATTGTTATGTGCTAAAAACATTTCTATGTTCACTAATGATCAAATGCCTCTTTTTAAAAATAAAAAAATTATTTTTCACCTGTAAAACTGGCAAAGATTTATTACAATAATATGGCTAGGCATGCAAAAACAGTGTAGGCAGAAATAAAAACTGTTAAAATCCCTTTGGATCACAATTTGGAAGTACTGTATCATTTTTTATTTTTATGTATTTATTTGCTTTTGTGACAGGGTCTCACTACAAATTTGCGCCACCATGCCCCGCTATCACTTTTTAAACTATGTATACTCTTTCACTCATTCATTTCACTTCCAAGACTTTGCAGGAAAGAATTAGACAATGCATAAGGATGTTTGTTCTTCAATTGTTCATGATGGCTGTCATGGTTTAGATCAAGAACAGTCCCCAAAGGCCTTGTGCACCCACAGGCAGGATTCTTGGAAGCCGCTTCAGTCCTACAGGAGGGTGATTAGCTGACTTGCTGTTCGGAGGGGGGCCTGCTCAGGAAAGGCAATCTCTCGGGGTGTGACCTGGAAGGGTGTGACGTCCTCCCTTCTCTCCTTTACTCCATGACTTGAGCAGCTTTCCTCTACCCAGATCCTTTCTCTGTGCCATTTCTGTGTTTAAGCTTCCTGAACATAGACTGATATTTCTGAAATGGGAGCCAAAATAAACCTCCCTTTTTTAAGTTGTAAGTTTTGGATATTGTGTCTCACTGACAAGAAAAGTAACTTACACAATGGTTAAAAAAAAAGTGGAATCAGTTTAAACACCAATTGATTAAAACCATTATGATATTTCTATTGTGAAATACAATACAACCATCCCAAACAACAGCATGTATTTATTACAGAAAAATGTTCACAAAGTATTGTCATGAAAAACAGTTATGAAACAACATGACTAATATGATAATACATCTGTTAAGAGGAAAAGAGTATATATTTCTATATGTAGAGAAAAATATAAAGGATATGCACCTGGCACTAATACATACTGGTTATCTCTGGAACAATGGCACTACCAGAAATTTCCACTTTTGACTTCATATACTCTTAGTTTGGGATTTTTATTTCAATGAACATATACAGCTTTTTGTTGTCATTGTTGTTGTTGTTGTGTTGTTGTTGCTGTTGAGACAGGGTCTCACTATGTGGTTGAGACTGACCTGGAACTCACTATGTAGCCCAGTCTGGTCTTGAACTCACAGCGATCCTCCTGCCTCAGCATCCCCAATGCTAGGATTGCAGGCGTGCGCCACCACACCCAGCTATATGCAGCTTTTATATGAAGAAGAAAAAAGGTAAATCTATTTCCACTGCAAAAAAAATATAAGCACTGCAGATGAGGAAAATACATGAGAAGGGAATGTAAATATCAATAAATGAAGAGTAAAGTTGTATCCATTTTCCACTGCTGGGACAAAATTTTGACATACACAACTTATTTTGGCTCATGGTTTCAGAGTTCTCAGTCAATGGTTGGCTGGTTCCAAGGCAGGAACGTTATGGATGGAAGGACATGATGATGGAAAGTTACTCACCTGTGGCATCTGAGAATCACAGAACAGAGAAAGAGCACCAGGAAGGAAGTGGGTAATGACCAGCTAGAGTCCTCAGGGTCACGCTCCCAGGATTCACCAAAATACATCCAGAAGTCTGCTTTACTAAATTCCTAGACTTGTCTCAAGCCAATCAAGTGGACAATCAAGATCGACTGACTCAAACAGGAAGAACAGCGTGTGTGGGGCAGGAGGAGAGCATGCGCCGTGTAATAAAAGTAGACTGCCTACAAAGTACAACGTAGTCTATTAAAAAGCAGTCTTGAAACAGAAGGGAAGTGCTGGAAGGAAACCCTTTCATCCTACGCTGAAAATAGGGTTGGGATAACAAAGGAAGAAATAGGGAAAGTGAAATGTTTGACCACATTTGGGTGAGAAGGATGAATAAAGTAGGAAAAGAATAACAGTGCGTCTTACTGGGAGAAATATTACTAGAGCAAAGAAGAATAAGAAAATTAGAAAACATGCATAATGAGAAAGGTTAACTGTCTGAATTATGTTCTGACAGTATTCTTTTAAATCAAGCAAATACTTTTGATACGTGCAGTTTTTGACATCCAGTGATTTTCTACATGGTGGTATCTAAAGAGTTGTTACTACAAAAATAACTATACAGTTTGTAGATGGGGAGGGGAGGAGGGGGTGAAGGGAGGGCAGAGGCAAGGGGAAAAAATGAGAATCAAGACTTGTCATGTAGAGGTACAAGATCCCAACAATGAATGTGACTGTACTGTATCCCTAAAATGTACCAATAAACTCAATTAAAGCTGAAAAAAAAAAAAAAACTATACCCCCTCTGCTAAGAACAGAAAAGAAAAACCACATAAAATCAAATGGAAGCTTAGCTAGTATAGATTTTTGCTTAGCCCAAATAAACAGCTCATTGCCATATATTAGATTAACTAAATTATGCTGAAGAACTAAATAGCTTGTGTTGTGGCCTACAACTAGATATCCCCCCAAAGCCTCATGTGTTCGTAGGGGGGCCTTTGGGAGTGACTGGATTGTAAGTGTGTGATTAGCCCACTGATTGGCTTATCAGTGTTGTGCGTGTGGGTGATGGAATTACTAGAGAGGGAAGGCAATTCCCCCCAATTAGTGGCACTAACTAATAGGCTTGTAGCCTGGATATAATAATAAAAAAAAGGAAGTCTTGCTGCCTCCTGTATGCCATACCCTAGACTGTTTCTCCTCTGCCATGGCCCTACCTTGGAGGCAGACAGCTATAAACTGAAACCTCAACGTACTATGAACATTTTAAAAAAAAATAAACCTTTCCTTCTTTAACTTGTGAGTGTCAGGTATTTCGCACCAGCAACAAGAACGTAACTAAGATAGCTTGTGTAAAACATCATTCTCACATGATTTTTCTGACCCTTTTGTCTTATGCAAATACAGATCATTTTTATATATTATCACTAAAACGAAAAAAAGGCTTAGAGTTCTATTCTATGAATAAATAATAAATAAGCTGCAAATTTCTTCTTATATTTGTGAATTATATTTCAACATAACACTATCATAGGTTTTTATACTATATTAGAATAAAACATACAGAGAGGGATGGAATCTTCTTTCATTGGCCTTCTCTCATGACACTAATCTACACCTTTAGATTTTTTAATTTCAATTTTTGTCCCAAGGGAAGCTTTAAAAGCAATAATCAAATTATATTATATGCACTTATGACTATGCCAAAGTGAAACCCATTCTTCTGTATAACTAATATGCACTAATACAAATTTTTAAACTCAATAAATTAATGAAAACCCTGCTTTGATCAGGCTCTTACCAATCTTGACATGCGATAGCTGCAGTAAAAAGTCTATAATTAAGGCATGGTGATGTATGCCTATAATTCCAGCTACTCTGGAAACTGAAGGAGGGTGCATGTTTGAGCCCAGTCTGGGCAATTTAGATCCTGCCTCAAAAAAAAAAAAGGACTAGGGATTTAGCTGTAGTTCAATGGCCAGTACCACCAAAATAAAAGTTCACAATTATAAACACAAAGCCAAAAGCATTATTTTCCTATATCTAGATTGGCCACAGGATTCTGTTCTTTTAGTTTACTTCCAAGAAACATTTGAGACTAATCTATTTGTTGTATAACTATATATGGTGCATTGATGGAAACAGGGCCTCTATATTCACCTTCTAAACCCCAGAATCTGTAAATATTACTTTATATGCAAAAAATATCCTTAAATTAAAGATCTTGAGAGGAAATTCTAAATTACCAGATGGTTCCTGATGCAATCACCTGGATCCTTATAAAATAAAGGCAAAGGAAGTTTCCTGTACACAGAAAAGATAATGTAAATAAAGGGGCATAGCTGGGCATGGTGGCGCACACCTATAATCCCTGCACACAGAAGGCTAAAGCAGGAGAATTACTGCAAGTTTGAGGCCAGCCTAGGATACATAGTTGTTCAAGGCCAGCTTGAATGACACAAGGAGACCCTATCTCAAATAACAAAACAAAATTAAAAAGAGGGAGGCAGAAGTTGGGGACATGCAGCCACAAACCAAGAAATGCCAGCAGCCACCAGAAGCTGGAAGAAGGAAGAAATATTCTCCCCCCAAGTATCTGGAAAGAGTATGCCCCTGCCAGCCCTTTGATTCAGGTCTGTGGCCTCCAGTGCCACGAGAGAATGAATTTGTGTCGTTTTGTACTAACCCGTTTGTGATAGGTTGTTACAACTGCCACAGAAACTACTATGGTGGGCATTTGAGAAATTTCATATAAGCTATTTATTGACTTATTTGGATTAATTTCTTACAACACTAATGTTCCATGGAACAGGAAAGCTTATTTCAAAAGAACTTATTGGTTGGAAACTTTCAAGAAACCTAAACAGAACACCAAAGGATTATGAGACCAAGGACATGATGGAAAGTGAGGCATCACAAATAACCAGAGAAGGCATAATCGGTAGATTACACAAATGATTGCCCACAGAGGGGCACTAATATTTGTTGAGAGCATACTATGTATCAGGCTCTGTGAATGGAACAGTCATTTTTAATTTCATTTAATCCTTATCACTATCCTGTAGGATAAGTATATATCAGATAAGAAAACTGGAGCCCCAAATCATGTGGTTAGCACAAGGCTTTAGATTTAAAATAGCTAATGTCTTTGCTGTTTCTACTACTTAATTTGCTTTTACGAAGTTTAGTCTGAGTAATACCACTGCCCCAAATGTCATTACAGAGACTCTGCACCTCTTCTTGTCCAGCTTCTTTCAGGAGTGAGCAGTTTGCCTTGGTCTACCTCACAAGTAGTCTACTAAGAAGGTATTAACAATGAAAAGCAGGACACAAAAGCAAGGAGTCATGGCGTCAGAACAAGTAGAAAAGAAAACATAAAAATAAATCATTATACTACAGAGAAATATAATCATTAGCAAAGAAGGTGATGGTCAGAGACCACAAAAAGGAGTGATAAGGATAAAAGGGTAAATAAGCAGAAAGGAGATAAGATGTGGGGGGGCTCAATGAAGATTAAAATTAAATATTTAAATTCCCTTAAAAAACAAAAATATTTAAATTCCCAAAAGTCATTTCCCCCCCAAATTTTAATAGCTATAATGACAAATTCTCTAACATTAATTTCACCCAAACCTAAGCACAACAGAGAAAGTAATAACACTAAATACTAAAATGGGGGAGGGGGGTTTAAAATGTCCTAGTTTGAAGAACCTGAGAAAAATATCTACTATTAAAGGAAGCGTGCACACATTTCTCTGTCCCTTAATTTTTTCTAAATCTATTCCCACTGTCTGCCTGTATAATTCCCTGCCAGAGCCTTGCAGCTGGTCCCCACTGGGGCTTAAGCAGCCTCCTGTCTGTGTTTCCATTTAAAAATCTTTATTTCAATAGGTGGGCCTAGAGCATCTGCACTCCCAAAATTACCACACAACTGATCCAAAATGATTGAAGCAAAATTGGTTTCAAAAATTGCCCTTAGGCTGAAAAGAAGATGAAGGCTAACATTTCAGACCTAAAGAAACATTTGTCACTATTCTGAGGTCTGTAATAGACTTCTGTAGCCATAATAGAAATGTTGACAGCTTGTTAATTATAGAAATGCTTGTGAGCATCACTGTTATTCTTTTGAAAGACCTGACAAAAGAGTTCAGAGTTTTTTCACGTAAACCCAGCCTTACAACACCTCAAGTCCAATCTCTTCCCCCCTCAGAGCCTGCATTCAGCCCCATTTTTCCCGTTAGTGGACTCTGTGCCGACTCAGGGAACGGTCTTCAATAGCCCCAGACTCTAGCTGTTTCGACTCTCCAAAGAAAACAATGGATGTCCCAGAGGCACATTTTGATTCCCTGCCTTTTTAGGGCCTGCAAGGGTCGCACCACCTGGCAAGACACAGGATTGTTTAAATCGCTCTGAGATCCTTGAACCAGAGTGCTACAAACTCTGAAAGTCACAGCAGCATGAAATAGTACAGAAACTTGCACATGGCAGGTATCAATAAATATTTGTGTGTGATCCAGATTCTGCCATCAAACTCAGTTGGAATTAAGTCACCTTTTGTGAGTGAAGAAGGCAAGGTATATAATGGATAAAAGCTTGAATCTGTTTTACCCCTACGCCTGGCATGAACTAGGTGTGTAATATGGATAATCATTTAAGCTGCTCGGTCTTCATATTTATTCATTTGTAGAGTGGAAAAGGACTGCTAACTAGTGTCTGTTCCATCAGTTACTCAAAGAACATAAATTCCATCATGATAGAAACAAACAAACAAAAAACCCATGTTGTCCACTGACACAGGCTTATAAGGATTCAATTACCAGTACTCGTTACTATAAATTTTAAGAAAACAAAATTACAGTAGGTCTTAGGAACAAATTTTATTAGTAAGGCCCAGACCCAAAGTGAAATTAAAAGTGCACTGTTTCCCCTAAATATGCTTCAACTCCAAAATAAAGAGAATTTTAACATGGTTTTTATGTGCCTTGTTAATAATTTTGAGCTCCTTTAAAACAGAGTTTCTTAACAGCAATGCTACTGGTGATTTTTAGGGGTAAGCTCTACCATTGTAAGATGGTTAGCAATATCTCTGGCCTGCAATACTAGATGTCAGCTGACAACCAGAAACATCTTCAGATATTGCCAAGCGTCCCTGGGAAGTAGATAGGTGGGAAACAAAATTGCCCTGAGCTGAGCATTCCAGCTTTGGATGGTAAGATGTCATATACAAATATTTTTATAAATATGTTTTCAAACTAATTTTTTGCTAACCAGCTGGATCAACTGAAGAGAATTTAAAGTCCTTATTAAAAGCTATTACTTCTATTTGACTTCACAGTATGTAGAAAAAATTATGATTTAAGAGATAACATAATTAATAAATATATATGATTTATACAATTTAATGGCAATGATGTTTGGTGATTCCAGAGAATATTAAACATATATACTTTTATATCATTGAATTTTAAGGTTTCTATGCATATTTTAGAAATATATTTTGATTTTGGATTTGGAAATGGTTAAAAACAGCCTGCTAAAAAAATGTGAGAGAATGAAAAGATGGAAATAAAGTGTTTGTAGATGGGGAGGGGAGGAGGGGGTGAAGGGAGGGCAGGGACAAGGGGAAAAAATGAGAACCAAGACTTGTCATGTAGAGGTACAAGATCCCAACAATGAATGTAACTGTACTGTATACCTAAAATGTACCAATGAACTCAATTAAAGCTGAAAAAAAAAAAAAACATTAAAAACAGCCTGCTGTTGGGAAAAAAGTGTTCCAGTAGAGAAATGTGAATTAATCATTCTTTCAGTCATTCAATTAATGTTTAATTACTGATAAAAATGTAGGTTATAACAGATGGTTTACATTTTTAAGAATTTAACCTGAAGACAAAAACTCACTGATGCATAACTCTAAGTAAGCACTGTGGTAGTTTGTTTAGTCCTGATCATGTTAGGCCTTCCCTAAAGAAACTGGAGAGAAAAAAGTGAATTTACGACCACAGTTTATATTACAAGGGTTGTGATTTGTAATGTACTCTTTGGCTCAAATGCAAATTTTCATCCAAATATCTTCAGTCCACCACAAACTAGAGCTCAAAAGAGAATTATAGAAGTAGCTGAACTTTTTAAAAATTACTACTAATTAATCACTACTTGTGTTTTCCACATTTAAACTTTAAAAATTTCCTCTACTTAACAAAAAAGCAATTTTGCATAACTTAAAGAACAGCTAGTGAACAATAAAATGTCCTGATCTCTTAAAATTAGATTAATGAGGGCCGGGGATTTAACTCAGCGGTTCAGTGGCCTGCCTTGCAAGTGCAAGGACCCGAGTTCAATCCCCGGTACCAAAGAAACAAAAAACAAAGAAAATTAGATTAATGTATTCATAGTAATGCTTTCTCATCAGTTAATTCCGTAGTGCTAGGAAATCTACAAAACATTTCTCAGATGGTGTTCTTAGGCATAAACAATTAAGAACCTTCTCTGTTCTTTGTTATAAGGGACCATAGAAACAACAGCAGGAATGAATGAAATACAGCGATCTACCTGAGGTTTAATAGGATAGTGCTTTAAAAACAGGACATTGAATGCAACCCGTAACTAAGATCTGAACTATTAAATACAAAATATCTAAATGAGGATAGTATCACCTGATAATCTGAATACTAAATTAATGAATAAATGTTTGAAATTTCAATCCTATTATTTCAGACTATAAAATACCTTTTAAATCATTCTAGATTTTTTACTACAAATAAAATATTTAAAATAATTATTCTTAAAGTACATTTTAAAGTAATAATAAAACCCAGCTCTCACCATCAACATTGGGCTTTAGGCACAAGAAAGGGAAACCAACACCTCTTTCAAAAGTCCAAGTGGACACACAAAAGCCTGGGGCCTCACTGACGTCCAACATGTGACTCTCAGGTGCAGCACTGATGCCTTCAACAAAGAATTCAGAGAGATGAGGTTACTGCATTCTTAAACATCCCTGACAATTCAAAATGATGTAGGAAAGAAAATGAAAGCACTGTTGTTATGGCTTTTGACTTAGGAAAGGTCAATGAAAAGATAAGACAAGATGGGAACTCGGAAGTAGGAAAGCACGGCCTTCTAAGAGTGCACTTCTCCGGCAGACATGAGCTACAGTTCAGCAGGGTATAGTCAGGGCTCCGCCAGCCCCTCTACTCTACAGAAAAAATCAGTGGCTGCAAAATGAGGGGCGAGACCTCTCCATGTGCAGAAGTGATGCCCTGAACTCTAAAGATTCTAGTATAAACCTCACAACTCATTTTGCCAAGGTCCACAGAATCTTCTGCATGCTTTTATTTCCAAAATTTTACCCCATAAAATAAAACCCAGCCTCTGGAGAGAGCAGGACAGATGCCTCTGGATTCCCACGTTTGGCCCAAGCATTCGTGTCTTCATCTAGGGCCTCCAACCACCCTTAGAAAACTGCAAAGCCACCCAGACAAGCCGGAGGCCAGGGCTGCCGCCGCCGCCGCCGCCGCCGCACTTCCTCATTTCCTGTTCAAGTAAGGTGGGGCAGAGACGGAAGTCTGGAATCAGAATCAGAATTACGATTTGGGACGGCCGGGAGGTCTGGCGCAAAGCCCCAAAATGATTTTTTAAATCTTTCAGTAAAAAAAATTTTAAAAATACAGCCAGGACTGCAGATAGTGAACTTTGACATCTGTGGCTTTCCCGGGGAGCAGAGAACTCGGGAGAACTGCGCCCCAAGGGTGGGGTGAGGTCGGCTGGAACCCCGCGAAGCTGTTTCGTCTCCAGGGAGGAGCGGCCCGGCCCACTTATTTCTTCAGTGTGTCCCCAGTGATGGCGGAGATGGGACCTCCTGACCGCCGACCGCACCCTCCAGGCGCTCCTAGGGCCTCCTGCGACCAGCGCTCTGCACCTGGAGCGGCGGTGCCCGAGCCCCACGGCCTCAGACACGCAAAGGCCAAAGGGCCTTGGAATCCGAAGTGCGCACAGAACTATTGTCCAGGAGCCGCGTAGAGTCAGGTTTCGGACGCCCGGCCTGGGCGCGAAGAGGACGAGGGGCCCGGCTGAGTCTGCTCGCTGCCACGCCGGGCCCTAAGCGGAGCTGGCCCTGGGCTCGCGCAAGTCGAGGGTCTTCCCGAAGCGCGACCTGGAGGGGCGAGCGGGAAGCGATTCCGCCACCCACCGGGAGCCCTGGAGAGCACAAGCTGACCTCGCTGTGAGCTGATTCAGAGAAAGCAGCCCTTCCCGGACTAGGGGCTCGGCCTCAGCGCTGCGTCCCTGCGGGATTTTCGCACCTGGGGTTCTCCTCGGACTGTGTTCTGGGCCCCTGTGTGCGTGCGTCTCATTCGAGTTGTCCTTCTGGCGGACTCCGAAGTCGCTCGCAGCTAGAGAAGGTTCATGCTTTGTCATTCCCCTCACTGCCCTCTTCCTTGTGCCCCTACCCTGTCGCATTTCAAGAAAATGAGACCTCAGAAAAGAAAGCCTCTCAGAGTAGGCGGCTGGCAATCTCACAGAAATGATGCAAAGGGTTTGAGGGCTTTTGTCTTCCCCTCTGCTCTTTTTTCCTTTTATCTATTTATTTTTTTGAGTGAACTCTGAAGATCTGTGAAAATAATATATGGGTTTTCTGTCAGAACGAGCTTTTCTCTGCACTCAGGCATAGCATGATCTGACCTGACACCTCCGACCATCTGTGCCAGCTATCTGCCTTCTGATTTACCGGATCAGTACAAGCAACATACAGATTGTACTTGATACTAAAGAAAAGACAGTCAGGCCCAGTCCATTTCAGTGGTGAACTTTCCCGTCTGATTTCTCCCTGGGAATGGGCCTGCCAGAGGCCTTCCTGGCATTGTCATTGGACATCATCCCCTCTACTGAATATTTTCTTCAAATGAAACAAACCCTTATCAAAGGCCCAGATGAGATCGTGGTTTCTCTAAGGAGGTTTCAGAAAACAGTAAGATGTGAATGTCAATTGGTGAGCAATGTAAAGTTGCCTGCAATCTACTGGCCTGAAAGCAGAGCTTTGGAGGAGACCCCTCCTCTCCGAAGGCAGGGTCAACTTCCAGTGCCTGGGGAAGTGCTTTCTATACACACACACACACACACACACACACTGTTGTGAATCCCCTTCCCTAACTTAGTCTCACTGCATTGCTTTGGGGGAAGAAAGATCCTAAGATTTCTATCTCCAGCTCCAGTTATGTATTCTAACACATGGCACGGGCACAATTAGCCTGCAGGAAAGGAACAAATCTATCTTTTCAGAAAGACCTTCGAAAATCTCCTTTCAGTTCCTATCCTAACCCAACAGTGACACTCACTCTAGATGTGGCTACACTGCACTGTTCAAGTAGATTGAACTGGAGAGGGGGGACCAAAAAGTGCAATCTTCAACCGAATGAGAGATTCCTACGGCCCCCTTTCCTTGAAGTTTTTAACTCCTCAGAGCGAGCGCTCCTGCTATCAAGTGTTTTTGCTCGCGTTCGAAATTATTTTAGGAGGTTTTGAAGGGCATGGGGATGGAGTCCAAACTGACCTCTTCTACAGATCCCCGGTCCCGTTCCTTCTGCTCCAGATTTGCTTTCCATTCAGCCGCTCTGACAGCGGGAAAAGGGGAAGAGAGATACGAAAAGATCCACTCTGCCACCTTCTCTCCCTCCCGCGTGCTCTCCTCTCAGGTTTGCTGTTTGTTACAACCGTACTTGCGAAGTCTTGTAGGGTTTCGATTTTGCCCAATCCTCTTTGTCCTCTGGAGACTTTTCTACCGAGGCATCTCAGAAACCCAAAGTGAACCCTGCAGAGTCCCTGCCTCTGGGTGGTGGAGGGGGAGGGATGGGGCAGGACAGGGGGAGAGCGAACCTCTGCGGCTCTCGCTCGTTTTCCTTTAAGCCACTCTTACGTCTTGGCGTCTGCCAGTTTCTATAAAATCCTGAGGGAGGTCTACCGGCGAAGCGCGGGCGCTGTCGAGCGCTGGGAGGTGCTGAAATGGCCCCCGCGCTCTGGTCGCAGCCTTGATTGGCAGAGCCAGCCGGTGACTGACAAGGGGTCTCCAGGACGCCCGCGCCGCCAATCCGCCC
>NW_022900933.1:4656618-4661991 GCF_012274545.1 Fukomys damarensis
CCCCAGCAAGTGGCCGGGGTCTGCGAGACGCTGGAGGAGAGCGGCGATGTGGAGCGTCTGGGTCGCTTCCTGTGGTCGCTGCCCGTGGCCCCCGCGGCCTGCGAGGCTCTCAACAAGAACGAGTCGGTGCTGCGCGCGCGAGCCATCGTGGCCTTTCACGGCGGCAACTACCGCGAGCTCTACCACATCCTGGAGAACCACAAGTTCACCAAGGAGTCGCACGCCAAGCTGCAGGCATTATGGCTCGAAGCGCACTACCAGGAGGCGGAGAAGCTGCGCGGAAGGCCCCTGGGGCCGGTGGACAAGTACCGCGTGAGGAAGAAGTTCCCGCTGCCGCGTACCATTGGACGGCGAGTTTTCACGGCGGCAACTACCGCGAGCTCTACCACATCCTGGAGAACCACAAGTTCACCAAGGAGTCGCACGCCAAGCTGCAGGCATTATGGCTCGAAGCGCACTACCAGGAGGCGGAGAAGCTGCGCGGAAGGCCCCTGGGGCCGGTGGACAAGTACCGCGTGAGGAAGAAGTTCCCGCTGCCGCGTACCATTTGGGACGGCGAGCAGAAGACCCACTGCTTCAAGGAGCGCACGCGGCACCTGCTCCGCGAATGGTACCTGCAGGACCCATACCCCAACCCCAGCAAAAAACGTGAGCTCGCCCAGGCAACCGGACTGACCCCCACGCAAGTGGGCAACTGGTTCAAAAACCGCCGACAAAGGGACCGGGCGGCTGCAGCGAAGAACAGGTCGGTACCTAGAGGCCTCCGCGCTCCTCTCGGCGGGCGGGAAGGAGGCGCTGGGGCGCCCGGCCTGGTGCTGCAGACTGCGGGTCCTAGGAGCTGGAAGCGCGGTGGCCTTCGGTTCGCGCGCCCGAGTTCAAGGCCCCTGTGTGAGAATTCCTTACGGGGGCTCCTGGTTCCTCACCCTATGTCACAGATCCGCAGGGTCACCTCAGTAGCTGGTCCCCGTGACCAAAACCAAGGCTGCACAGGGGAAGGGAGGGAAAGGTTAAAATTCCAGAAACAATTAGAAACCCCAAGGCCAGAGCTTGCCTGCTTGGGCCCAGCCTTCTACTATTAAGCGGGGCCTGGTTTATTAGCGACCTTGGCTTCGTGTTGCTATTTTTAAAGCTCAGGTGCTCCCCTCACCAATGTTTTGAAGACATTTCCCAAAGGACTCTTGTTTCTATGAAGTAGAAACCTGTCCTCTTCCCGCGCGCGACTAGCCTTAGCTCGAAAGAGCAAACTACAGTTCTTGTCCCACGCTTTCCGTGCCCAGTGTGTGGGTCTCGATTAGCCAAACATTTTGGCCAAGAGCGCAGCCTCGGGTCCCCAGGTCCAGAGTCTCCGCGCAACCCTGAGGCGGGCAGGCGGCAAGGGCTGCCTCGAGCTCCCGCCGCCGTGGCCCCTGGGGCACTGCTCAGGTGTGAGTCCCAGACGTGCCCTGCTGAATGGGAGTCCCACGTCCTGGCGTCTGATCGCCCTAATCGCCCACACCTCAGCTACTTCCAAACAGCTCTTTAAGTCTCCCCCAAAGTGGGCGACTGCTGGGAAGGACGCTTCGAGTCCAGCATTTCAAAGACATGGGAAGTGAGGAGTCCAGGAAGGGCCTGAGGAGCGTTGGGCCGCTGCGGGGCTCGCTTCCTCCCAGGAAGGGACGCCCGTCTCCTCGCCATCCCCACAGTACCAGCCGGGATCTGAGGAAGCAAGTTGGGCCTTGCGGCTGGGCGACGCGTGCCGGGGGCGGGGAAGGGGTCCACCGGCGCGGCGCAGCACGGCGCTGTGACCGTGTCCTTCCTTCTCTACAGATTGCAGCAGCAGGTTCTGTCGCAAGGCTCTGGGCGGGTGCTGCGGGCCCAGGGCGAAGGGACGCCCGAGCTGTTGGGCGTTGCCTCCAGCCCCGCTGCCAGTCTATCCAGCAAGGCAGCCACCTCGGCCATCTCCATCACCTCCAGTGACAGCGAGTGCGACATGTGAGTTGTCCGAGCAGTGCGCTCAGACACAGAGTCCAGTGTAAGAAATAAGATTAAAAGGAGAAAGAGGATGCGAGACCAGAAAATCCAGCGCTGGCGAAATCTGGTGGCCAGGGACCCCCGGGTTGCAACCACCACAGATGTCGCCCAGCTCCCGCGGCTCCTTCCGCCCTGACCGCAGGGACCCGCGGTGAGGCCAGACCCGGGGCCGGGGCCACGTTCTCCTCGCTTCGCTTTTTCCTACGGGTTTTGCAGCAAAGATGCCTTCAGAACCCGAACTGCACGCTGAGCGCCTGCCCGAGTCTCCCGTGGGTATTTCACGTCAAAGGACGCTGTTATATAACTTTTGCTTGAAAGGGTTTTTTAAAAAAAAAATCAAAACATATATATGCTATTTACTTATTTAAGAGACTGACAGGTTGGTTTCTCTGATATGTTTTGTGTGGAGAAGCCAAACAATAAAAATAATTGGTGGACAAACTTTCTAAATTAAGGCTGAGACTGAAAAAATAGGTATCATTCTTACTCCTTTACTAGGCATGCAGGGACAGATTCCTGTGCAAACAGTCTCACAGGGGCCTTCTCTGTGTCCTACGCCTTCTGTAGTGTCTGCTGGTATACTTTAAAGACAGCCAATTGTAGGTCCGAAACCCTCTGCCGCGTCAAACTATGTCTATGTATGTGTGTAGGTGTGCATACATACATACATATATATATATATACATTATATGCATACATTATGATAGGGTAGATACTGGCAACAAGGCACACCCTGTGAGGCAACTCGCCATGTCCCCAGCACAAGAAATTACGGTTTGTCCACCTGGCACTTAGTTTCAGGAAATGTTAAGGGCTTTGAGGAATCATTTGGGAAATCAAGCTTTGGGCTCTAGTAGTAAACACTACTCCATAAAAATGCAAACTATTCTGACATGGGCTCTGCAACAGAGAAAGCAGTAGCTAGCCAGGATCGTGCCAAGTAAACATAGGCTGCACTTGAAATTGAGTATGTGTTAAAATAATGCAAGAGAAGGGTAGCAGAAGTTGTAAGTAATTAGTCTAGTTTCTTCTTGCTAAGAAAGCCAGTTTTAATCAAATTATTTTCAACAAGAGAAATACCAAGAAAGGGGATAATACACAAACTGATCATACCAAGGATAGAACAAGGCTCTAGAGACATGACTGGCATTTTAAAAATCTGATTTCCACATTAAACATGAAACAAGCCATCAAGAACCTCCATCCTGGCAAAGTCCTCAAAGAAAAATAACATTCTTAGTATTTAGTTTTTGTCTCCTGAAAACACACACACACACACACACACACACACACACACACACCCCACAGCATTATCCTGACTCTAAGAAAGTAAAGTCTCTAAGCTTTTTTCTTAGTGAAACAGATTGGCAATTATAAAATTTGACATTGATCTTTAAATCACTCGAGCTGGGCTTCCCTGCCCACTCCCCTGGAGTCCTTTCATTTTGTTTTTCTGTCCTTAGAGCACACTCTTTATGCTCTTTGGGTCAGAAGCTGCTAACTTCTATAGGCAGAAATGCAAAGCAAACCAACAAACAAACAAAAACTGAGTCAAGGAAGACAAAAAGCAGTCATATGACACAGTATACTTTGGAAGCCAGGGCATGAGTAGTGCTAAATACTTGGTTTCTAAATTGCCTGAATAGATTTGGCTCATTTAGACTTTATAAATGGTTGCGGTTGTATACAGTGGCCCTTATCCAGACAATTCTTGGGGTTTGGGGAAGTCTTTGTGATTGAGCTGGTGTTCTTCCCACAGGCAAGCACATGCTCTTATATGGGTCCTGAACACTAGATGGTAGAGCTCCTTCCAGACTCAATTTTGTTCACTTGTAGAACCATTGGCAGTTTGTCCACTGCCCAGGGACAGCTTTAGACTCCGGTCAGGTGAGGAAAGGACCTGGACTACAAACTTCAAGGAGTCACTCACTTTGGAGGTCAACGCAGCACCAGGCTCCCAGACTGAGTGTTTCTTTAAATTTTGCTCTCTAGGTGCCTCTCCTACCTATCTAGTCCTGAATCTCCCTGGCAGTACTGCACTTCAGAGAAAAATCCAGGAAGTTCCAGTCCTGCGCCCCAGCTCTACCCCATTCTAGCTATGGAGTTGTCCAGAACCAGCATTTAGAAAAGTTTGTTGGCAGAATTTGTCTTAATTTGATGATTCTGAGACCAAAGGGGAAAAGAAAGGACTAATTAGGGATATGATTTGTATAAGAATTTGAAATTCTAAAAATCCCAACCCACTCACCAGTTCAAATGATGCCTATAACCAGAAAGAAATGTCCCTTCTGCAATTTCAAGAAAATAGGATAGCATTGCTAGGAACTAAGTTGTCTCCTTACCAGATAATTTTTAAAGGACGTTTACTTGCTTGGAGAAAACAAGGAGTTCAAATGGTGATAAGGATTTTTCTTTGTGCTTTAGTGAAAGCCTTTAAACTATACTTACAGTGTACTTAAATTTGCTACCTAAGGATTACACTTCAAAGTATCTGTACTGTTTTGACAACCTGGAGATGTATTCACCTAATTTTATCTTAGAATCTGAAAGAGGTGACACACTGTTTTAAAGATTCTTAAAAATGTTTATCTGAAACCTGGTGGCACTTAACTGCCTTTGTGAATCATCAATTTTTTGGTGACCCAAGGTTGAAAATTAGTCTAAGCCACAGAGATTTATTTAATGGTCCAAGCCTTCCCATGAACATATATTAAAGTTTTCTTTACAGGACTTTTTCCATAGCAGTTTCTTCTTGGCCTAGAGAAGTTTTTAAAACAAAAATTACAGGTAGGCAAAAGACTGAAGGTTCTGAATTTGGAAAAATCTCCTTCTGGCGAGTTTCTTTTTCTTCTTTTGAAATTCTCTGTCACAGTTTCTCCCCAAAGCAGAATGGAGTGGAGCACTGTTTCATTTCAGCAGATCTGAACAAGATAAGGGTTACCCCCAGCCTTAGTTCAGGCGTTTTTACCGCTCATAACTATTTCAATCACCTCCCCCTTTTCTCCCACCAAAAAGAGCGGTGGCCCCTACTCGGCCGCCGAATGCCTCAGCTCCTCTGGCTGCTACTACAACGCCCCACTCGGCTCCCACACGCCGCTCCCACAGTCCTTTCTCCAGTTTGTTTATAAAAGTCAGGGAGGGAGGGGAGGAGAGGCCGGGGTGAGGGAGGACTTGCTCTTTGTTTACATTAAACAAACGACCGGCTAAGAGCTCAAGCAGTCTTCCTTGACCTCGTTCCCTCTCCCTAATTTTAACAAAAAGGAAAAAATATTGTATCCAAGGAGAATGCGAGGGGCGGGGGGAGGAGAGCGGCGGCCCTGGCTCTATTCAGCCGGGACGCGGGGGCGCGGCCGGTTTCCGCTG
>NW_022900933.1:4662426-4680516 GCF_012274545.1 Fukomys damarensis
CGCAGCTGAGGGCCTCGGAGGGCCTCGGAGGGCTGGAGGGACCGCGGGGCGATCAGAGGACCCGGAACCCGGGAGCGCTCCGCGGCGCCTTCTCTCGGGAACCCTGCGACTTCCATTTCCCACTGCAAACTCTCACGACGGCCTCGGGCTAGATCCTGCCTCGTGCTTCTCCGCTACGGTCGATACTCCGCACCCAGCCCCGAGGAAGGAAGGATTTCCTTCCCCTTTCAGCTCCTGTCTTCAGACAAAGAGGTGGGAGGCGATCCCAGAGCAGCCCAAGCAGTTTCACGCCTCGCTGCCTTCCTGGCCGGTTTCGGGGCCCAGAGGTCTGCCCCCCAGAAGGCCGCCCCTGCCTGGGTTCCCAGCCCATCCACCGAGCCACCCCACCTCTGCCTAGTCTCCGGAAACCACTGGGCTCCCCGACGAGAGCTGTTCACTCCCTTTCTATCTAAGTGGCTGTTTCAGTGTGTGTAACATTTTTGTGTTTCTGTTTGTCCATAGGTTTGATTCCCTCTCCCTATAGAATGTAAGCTCTTTAAGGGCAAGGAACAAATCTTCATCTTTGTAAATCCAGCGCCTAGCCTGAGTAGTAGGTGCTTAATAAATATTTTAAAGCCGAATTAATTAATGGAGCTTCCTTGAAACCTGTCTGTTCTACATTGGTGAAGAACCTCTGCTAGCCCTGCCTTCGTTTCAGCAGCAACGATGACTAACATTGGCTGGAACCAGTGTTCACTTGCATCTTCCCAGTTCAGGTTCGCAGGCTTTTGCTTGTAAATTTCTCTGGGACGGTTCAGAGGCTCTCTCCCTCTAGGCATATGATTTTTCAGAATCCCGTAGCTTTGGATTCATAACATAAAAATTATCTTCTCAGTTAACATTTCCCAAACATTAAGATAAGTCATTCTTGCAGGCTTCAAAAATTCTGGCTAATGCGCATTTTACACCCTACAAAAGTAGAATTTCTGAAAATTTGTCATTGTACAATGATAGGTTTCGGCCTCCAAGATAATTGCTTTGCTTCCAATGTTTGTGTCTCTCCAAAATTTCAGTTGAAACTTAATCCCCAAAGCAATGATATGCAGAGGTGAGGAAATGAAGGCTCAGCCCCCATGAATGGATGCGTCTGTATAAAGACCTAGGGGGAAACAGCTCCTTTTTAGGTTTCCACCCTTCAGTCATGAGGAGACTTCAGCATTGACCCCTTCTGCCTTGTGAAGACTAACACATCTCAGAAGCCAGGGGGCCAACCAGACGGCCTAGGGCCTTGATCTTGGAAAGCCAAGCTGGGGAACTGTGAGAAATTTCTATTATTTATGAAATGCCCAGGCTGAGGTATTTTCTTTTCTGTTATAGCGGGAGGAACAGACTAAGACCATAGCACTTTCCCTTTTTGCCTCTCTTCCCCACCCTTTCTACCCTCTCCCTTTCATCTTCATTTACAAATAAAAAAGTAAACACCAAAAATATCACCAGACAGTGATCCAATTTTACGAGAGTGGGCTGGCACCCTACCCCATGCTCAATCTAACCCAGGGGGAGAAAGCTGCAGTTTTTATTACATCTTAACTCACAAAGCTCTATGAAAATATACCTCATAACAAACTCATCTCAACTTAAAAATTTAATGGACAGAAGCATGTGAGCTGTGAATAATTTTGAATTCTGATAAAATATATATATATAAGGCTGTCTCCTGGAAAGTCACCTTACCCTTGGCTCTATCAACCTGCAACCTGAGATTACTGGTTTTCTATTTCTTTTTCTCACTAAAAAGAGATAAGTCTTGAATTTCCTAGCATGAAATCAAATGTCTAAATTCAGATGGCACACATTCATTTGGTACATGAACAGTCTGTTTGGCAATAAAACGGTCTATTATGCATTTCAAACAGTTTCAGATACTTAAGATTCTTATTAATGATTTGCCTATTTAAGCTCCACCTAAAGCACATCTTGCCACTTGGGGTATACTCTTGACTTTCTATACATTCATGATAAGGACACATGCACACATACTAAACATCTAATTTTCAACATTATTTCTTCAAGCAATTGTAACTGTCTGAGAGGAATTCATCAGTTTATAATAGACACACAAATAGAAAAAAACATAACTATATTGTAAGCAGCTTATAGAGATCAAATTGGCACTAACCAGATAGAGCAAACAAACCTCATTTTGAGTTTGGGTAAGTCACTCTGCTCTCTAAGCTTTAGTTTTTACTTTTGTAAAATAGAGCTGATAATACCCAGGGTTACTGTGTTAATGGATCCTCACATATAATGTGTTAGGAGAAAGGAACAGCCCTCTTCCCATGTTTCCTGGTTTAAATGTTATGACCCCCCAAAAAAATGCTATACAAATCTTTTTAAAAGTGTTTTTATAGCAATCATCCACATATTTGAAATATTCTTTTCTTAGTTTAACTTTTGAGCGATGGAAATTGAATCAGGTGTAGCACAGGCTAAGCACGCGCTCTGCCCCTGAACTACACCCCCATCTGAGCTAAACTTAAATGCTAAATGCTGTCCTTGGTATCAAAAGCAACTTCTGCTCATTCCCAATAGGGAGGACTCAATATGTTGAGTCCATCCAGTTGTAATGGATGGGTTTGTGCTAATGCATGGTTCTTTTCTCACACTTTACTCTGCCTGCGCTGTCTGACGTTTTCATGAAGCTCCCCTAAAGGATCCTGGCCTGTCATGTAAGTCAGGATAAACACAAATATAAAGTATGATCACTAAAAAGATAACATAATTTCTTGGTAAAAATATACCATCTGTTTCTTTTAAGAGAAAGTAGTGATCCCTCTTTACTTTCATTTTTATGGTTCTGTACAACTAGTAGTAAAACCCTTTCACCTGCATGTGTCATTTTCTCACAAGATTCCTGGTAAGCAAGGTGACATATAAGGTGATCCCCAGTTTCCATATAAGAAATGGGCTCACATTACAAGATGTGATGGTGAATCTTGACTACTTAATTGGATTGAGAGACACCTAGGGAATTAGTAAGGCACAGGTCTGGGTGTATCTGTGAGGTAATTCCACAAGCTAAGGGCCACAGCATCCAAAAGGCTATGGACCTAAATGAAACAACAAAATTGGAAGGAGGAATCCCTCACTCTCCTTCCCCTCCCTTCCCTGTGGCTCCACCTCTGAAATTATGAGCCAAAATAAAACTTTCTCCAGTATTTCATTATAGAGATGGAAAGCTAACACACTCATTCAAAGTCACAGGAACAGAGAAGAATCCAGATTTTGTAGGGCTTGAAGCATGCACAATTTACAGAAGGAAGGTAAAGATGTACAATCAAGAGTACAAAATCGGGTACAAAAAGAGAAACCACAAATGGTATAGTTTTTATCTAGATGTTCCTCCTAAATCCTCATGTGGTCAAAGGTGGAGCTTTTAGGAGGTGGCTGGATCTAGGGTGAACAATACTGGAATTAATGATGTGATGGGGGGTTGATTCATGGTGTGGTGCTAGGATTAAAGCTATCCCACCCTGGCTGTGAGTGCTGCCTACCCTACAAGTGGGCAGCCTGGGTAGAATATAAGGAACAGAAAGAAGCTGCTGCTGTCGTTGCTTGTTGCTTGCTGCTTTTGCTGACTCCTTCCTCCTGTCTCCTACTTTCCAAGCCATGAACTGTTTTTTCTCCTCTGTGATGCCCCTCTGCCATGCCAACCTGCCTCAGAGTCAGCCAGTTATGGGCTGAAACCTGTACAAACTGTGAGCCAAAATAAACCTTTCCTCCTTTAACTCTGGGTGTTGGATATTTTTGTCTCAGCAACGTAAAAGTAACTAAGACAAGAATTTAAAAAAGAATTAAACCCAACAAACAAACCACAAATCTAGACAAATAACAAAATCACTTCAGCTGTCTTATATATCTCTAAACTACATTGCTTTCCAACTTGTTTCTGTATGCTTTTATTGCTTCTTTGTATGACAATTTTATAGTACAACCTCAACTAGAAAGATAATTCAGTTTTTACTATGGGTTGATTAAATATTTTTAGTATTGATAGATTTGAAAAATTCTCTCAACTTCATAGATCAGTGTTGGTGAAGCCACATGTGGTTTTCTTTTTGTATTAGTATAAAATATGAGAAAGCCTCAGTGAAGTTTCTTTCATATAGGAGCAATAGGATTTCTCGACGCTTCAAGTTTTCCCTTGAACAGTGACCCATCTTAAATAATGTTTGCATTGACAATACTCAATAGCCAGTTAGTGATCAAGGACTTTACACATGCATGTTGTGAGACAAACATTTGGCAGGCAATAGAAATATTCCCCCACTGTGGCAGCTGGCAACTTTACCACCGAAGTGAGAGCGAACCATGAAAATATATACCACAAACCCAAACTACTGTAGATCCACCTCAACTTCCCTTCAGCTACTGGACCCCCTGAAAATGACTACGGTTGCTCCAATGCCATTTTGTAGGAGAGGTAATAGAACAAAGTTAGAGAGGGAAGAGGTTGTGGTCTATTTGTAGTTAAGTTGTCTTATTTTAAATTTTTTCTTAAAGGCCTTGGGCCTTGGGAGGGGCCTGTGCCAGTGAGGGGCCTTGAAGTCTAAGCTTCATTTGCTTCTAGATCATTCTGCCCCTGTGTAAAAGAATGAGTGTTTGATGAGAACAAATTTTCTGACTCCAAGTCTATTATTTTCTATTACATCAGACAGTGTCTTTTCCCAGAAAGTTTGACAGAGTTCTACTGAAAACCTTTTTCTTTTTTAAAGTGGTTTACTGATGGAAAAGAGAGTTTAAAATTGCTAATGGAGAGCTAGCCCTGAGAACTGTGAGGTAGAGAGTACCCCCCTGGACTTGTTTATTTGTGCTTTCTGAAGAGCTTGCCCTCCTCTCCTGAAGACCTCCCCCTTGCCTCCTTACAGGGGCCCCACCCTAAATGTCAAAGCCCTTCTGTGTTCTTTACCCACCCTCCCTTTATTGAAATCTATTCTCACTTGTCACACACACACACACACACACACACACACACACACACAATCAGATAAACCAATTCACATCAGCGTACAAATAGCTGCTAAAAGCTTAATGAATTATCTACAGATGGGTGCCTGGAAGGGTACTTACTAACTGCTAGGAGATAATCCTTTAATTCAATAACCCAAATCACTAATGGTAGCAATTCATACATCACCAGTGGGCTAGAAGAAAATTATGGTTGGTTGGAATGGAGCCAAACACCCTTCAAATCATTTCAATGAATTTGATGACTGCTTTTGAGTCAGATATCACCAATATTAAAAATAAAGTTATAAAATCTACTTCAGTTCCTCAAGCTTTCCCCACAAGATGCAATCACTTTTCTATCGTTCCTTTTACCACCAGATTTTGTGAGAAATGGCCTCCATGCTTTCCCTCCATTTTTCTCCACTCACTCCTTACCCTCCTGCAATACGGCTTTTACTTACAATGTTTCATCGGAACAGTTGCCTTGAAGATTGCTCTTCCAACCAAGATTGCTCTTGGTACCTTGGTCCCCAGACTACTCAATCTGCTCATCTTCAATTCTATTGAGCAACTCTTCTCTCAAAACTGGGTCCGTATTAGGTCGAGGCACGCAAGTTCCCTGAGTTTGCTTATTCATTCATTTACTCATTCAATTATTATGTGAGGGCATTGGGGGTTGAATCCAAGGCCTTGGCACTGAGCTACATCCTGGCCCCTTTATTTGTTTGTTTGTTTATTAACTTAAAGACAGAGTCTCACTAAAATTGCCCAGGCCAGGCTCCAAGTTGTGGTCCTCCTGCTTCTTCCTCGCAGAGCAGTGGGATTGCCGACGTGCATCACCACGCCTTGCTGGTGGTATGAAATGTAATGAAGCTGTGTTGTGTAACCTCAGCTTTGGCATCTGAGAACGAGTACGTTTTTACATTGTGTTCTCAGCGGCTTCTTTCTAGTCTCTGCCTTCTATTAAAACATAACTGAGCTTCCCCCTAAACTCAGGGCACAGCCTACAGTCTCCTGCCTTTGGACCTCTGCTCATAATGTAGGTGCATATGGACCTCCAAGCTTTTCATCTGCTCTACACCCTTCCTACCGTCCTATGACAGCAGCATCCTGAGAGAACTGCTCCTCCCCACGTCCGTGTGTTTCTCATAGGACCCCCAAATGCAGAGACCCCAACCCACAATGTACAAGACAGCCACGGAGCTATTCTCTCTGTAGTCCTGGACTGAGAGCAGCAAAAAGAGGATGGCACAACCACCTGCTACCCGAAGGAGCCTCGGGACACGAAGCAGGAGGGAAGGAGAGCCAGGAAAAGCTAATGCTGATAAAGCCTTCAGTGCTGTCAACACTGGAGTCTGCTCCACTTGTCCTTCTGTGTTTGGTGAAAGGAACTAACAGCATCGTCCTTTCCCTTTTGTTGTCTGAACCACTTTGGGTTTGCAAATAAGAGTGAAGAGATGCAACCAAGTATTTTTCCTTTTCCCTCATTCCCTTCTACAAGGACTTAGATTCAATTTCCAAGGCCAGCTCAGAGCCCACTTTCCTTGATTCATACGATCTAACTAATCTTTCCCACCTGAACTGCTGTGGCATTTTCCATTTTTCCCATAGATGCTCAGCCCCACATCTTATGTCTCCCACTATATCATCTGTTCTTCAAGACTAAGATCCACCGTTCATAATCTTCCAATAATTGAGTGCAGGATCCTTCCTCTAGCAGAAAATCAATAGATCCTTGCTGAATAAATGAGTTAAGCGAATGAATGAAAATAATTAAAGGACAACCACAATACTTGTGTTTCACTTCAGGAACTTTTAGTCTGAATGAGCTAACATTCAAAACAAAAACAAACAAAAAGTATATTTTCCGGGCTGGGGATTTAGCTCAGTGGTTTTGCTGCCTGCCTTGCAAGCGCAAGGGCCAGAGTTCAATCCCCACTACCAAAAAAACCAAACAAAACTATTTTTTCCAAAAGAAAGAATGATTGCTAAGGAAAGATGGTAAAATGTTAAAAGGTGCCAGGATTTAGGGTGTTTGGGATTTTGGTTTGGTTGTTTTCTTTGTTTTGTTTTGTGCACGGCACTGGACCCAACAGTTTCACACGGAGCTCCATCCCCACCTCTCTATTTTTTGAGAAGAGTCTCAATAAGTCATTCAACGGCTGAGATTGGGCTTGAGTTACAATCCTGTTTCTGGGACTGCAGGCACCCACCAGCCACCACACCTCACTTCAGATTTTTTTAAAGGTGGGGAAGTCAGATCCTACATTTTACATTTGCTTATGTCTGAGTAAATAAACTCTGGAAGGACACGAGAAACTATAAATAGCAGCTTCAAGTTCATGGATGCAAGAAAGTAAACAAATGGGGGCCCAGATGAGAGGAAACTTTTCAATGTATAACTTTGTATATTTTAAATTTGTTTAACGACGGGAATCAATACCTATTCAAAAGTTAAGTTAAAACTAAATAAGTAATATAGTAACATAAAGGGGGGCTTTTGGGTAAAGATCGTTCACCTATAAGATAAAAGAGAAAACTACTTTTTAGTGGAGTATGCATGATGGTCTGTTTTTCAAAGCTCTGGCTCACATAACCTCGAGATGAAGATATTCTCTAGTAAATTCTATCAGAGTCTTCAACAAATGGAGGCGCCCTGGAGATCATAACGACCCTGATGTTGAATGAAGCTAAATGCAAAGGGTTCAAATATAAGTGTTTCATATAAGAAATAAAGTATAATACAGAATTCAAAATTCTTCGAATTATTCATTTGCTACCTAGTGTTTTTCTTTGCAGTTAAAAAAAAAACTCCTTTTGTCAGAACTTCCTGAAATTTACACTTTCAGATGGGTGAACTGTATTGTATATCAAATCTCAATAAAGTTAATTTAAAAACATTATAAGTGCTACATTGAAAGGTAACTTAGTCACCTTTATCCCTTGCGGGGTCAAACTCCCAACACCCACAATTTAAAGGGGAAGAAGCTTGTTTGGGCTCCCGTTTGTACCCCATCGTTGGTCAGCTCCAGGACAGCAAGCATGGTGGAAGGATCTAGGGGAAGGAGAGCCACTCTTGTTGGGCAGCCAGGAAGTAGAGAGTGAAGGGAGAACCAGGGAGGGAGATGCACCTTACCAAGTTATGCCTCTGTGACCCGCCTCTTCCAACAAGCCCCCCGGGTCTTAGCAACAATTCCAGTGCCCCACTGGTCCAATCTTCTTCCAAAGGCCCTGCCTCTGAGACTTTGGGGGAGGAATCCACATATAAACCGTAACCAAAGGAATTTTAAGCATTTTGTCTAGTTATTGCCAACTCTTCATCCAAGGACTCCTTTTCTTTCCAGTTATGTACCTTATATCTTGAAAGATTTTGTTGTCTAAATGAAATCATATAAACCACCATGACGGCTAACTCTAATAATCAATTAAATTAAGTAGGCTTACAGCCGAAAAGTAATCAGGTTTTTCAACATGTAATCTACTGAGCTGCTAATTTTTTATTAGTGCATATTAGTAATACAAACTAATGAAGTTCATGTTGCTATATTAACACACACACACATATATATATATATAATATATTTTCTCATTTTCATCCTGTTACTCCCCTTTCCTGTTCTCTCCCCTTCCCCAACCTCCTTTCCCATTAGACAGTACTTTACAGTTAACAAAAAATAACATTCCTGTTGGCTAAACGAAAGCAGCATTTGATTTTTAACTTCTTCAATGGTAAATTTATAATGTCTTGTATAAATCATAAATCTCATCCTTCTACTCAAGAAACAACTCATTATCATACCAAAATGGCACCTCTAATACTGTCACAGGCACTCGAACTAGGCACAAATCTGTCCTCTCATTCAGTCACTGAATCATCTGCTCATTCGTTACGCATCTACTGGATACCTAGTACCTGATACTTGTACAAGGCATTTTCGGCTCTACTTATACTGAAAGTCTTTTGACAGTTTAATTATCAGTGAATGACTGTCCTGCAGGTAGAGAGATCAGAAGGGAGCACTAAGCCATGTTAGGTTTGACTGGTCAAGCCATGATGAATTACATTCTGAGACTAAGAAGGAACTTAGCAAAATTGCCTGAGTCATTACTATAAATTTTAAAGAATTTATGAACGATGAAAAAGAGGTGGTGGAGGTCTTGACTAGAAGGATGACCTCCTCAGCTCAGAAGAGGCAAAAGGATGGACTTTAGAAATCATTGGTTGAGGGCAGACCACAGTGGGTATCACAAGTCATTGATCTGAGTCAACATTTTTATTCTAAACTTGGATTAAGTTTTTAAATTGTGGTTTTGGTTTTGGTTTTTTGTTTTTGTTTTTGTTTTTGTTTTTTTGCTTTGTTTTGGTTTTGGTTTTTTGAGACAGGTTTTCACTATTAGTTGAAACTGATCTGGAACTCACTATGTAGCCCAGGCTGGTATCAAACTCACAGCGATCCTCCTGCCTCAGCCTCCCGAGTGCTGGGATTACAGGTGTGAGCACCATGCCCAGCTTAAATTTTTAAATTGTAACTAAAAAGGATAATTAATTGACAGTGTGAAATAGGAAGAAAAGGGCTAAAGGTGTAGGGAAAGTGGGAAGGGTAGGGGAAAGGCAATGAGGGGAAAGAAAAAAATATGAGAAAATGAAAAAAATGGAGATAGAGTGCTTGTAAATGGGGAGGGGAGGTGGGGGTGAAGGGAGGGCAGGGACAAGGGGAAAAATGAGAACCAAGACCTATCATGTAAAGATACAAGATCACAATAATGAATGTAACTGTATTGTATGCCTAAAATGTACCAATAAACTCAATAAAAAAGAATAATTACTATGAGAGCAGATAGAAACAAAATTCCACATGATTTTATTAGACCAGAATGTTTGGCCAAAACAGTAAGATAAATTTTAATAGGCTTATCCCAAATCCCCAGGTTTTCACAACCTATAACCACAAGGTCAGGTCCCAGGTCATACTTTGGCTACATATAAAATTTGCAATGGATGCCGGGGATTTACCTCAGTGGTTCTGCCGCCTGCCTCCCAAGCACAAGGACCCGAGTTCAATCCCTGATACCAAAACAAAGCAGAACAACTTGTAATGGACCCTGTGCCCTCCACTGAAAGAAACTGAGAGTTCCCCCTCAGGTTGTATTTGGGGCACAAAAAAAGTACCTTGTCGCGGCACCACATTCCTGTTACTGCGCCAGACAGTCATACCACAGGGCACAGCTACCCCACTCCATTCTGAAGCCCCAAGGAAAAAGATACTGCCTTCCCCTTTGCATCGCTATCCCATGAGACAGACCTTCCATAAAAACCCCCGAAGTACAGCTAGAGTGAAGCCACAATTTATGAATAAAATTTTATTGAAGGTTAAAGGATAACAGGAAGGAAATACTAAACAGGTAACACAATTACTCCTGGAAGCAACTCTCAGATACACAACCAGGCCCTGGCTTAGAGTTCACTGGAGACTCCTGGCCTTGCTGTACCTCCTGGGACCATCACTGGGAGTGCTCTGAAATCTGTACCCTCAAGAGGTTAAGCCAGACTCCTCCCAAGGCTCCGAGCGAGAAACAAGTTTATATATTTCCCCAGTTCTGAGTTTGATCTGCTCAGTAAAAGCTAACCAGAAGCTTTATTCCTCCCTAATACTCAATTTTGTAATATACTGTGACTGCACAGAGATTGATCCTGGAGTATCAGGGTCAGTCAGTACAGTCAGTAAAAGAGTTCTGACATTGGGCTCTAACATTGGGATCCAAGTATCTGAGGCCACATAAGACAGCAGCAAAATGTCACTCGTAGATATCATGAGCCAAAGAGGGGGAAATATACATATCCATAGTTCCCAAGGGAAATGGAGATAAAAGAAAGGCACCAGAAAAGGTTCGATAGCTATTGCTCAAAGTTGTTTTTGTGTCCTTTCAAGGGCAAAGTCAGAGAAAGAAACTGAGAATGTGACAGGACATCATAACCACAAGGCTGCTCACCAAGGCAGAAAGCAGTAGAAGACTTCATAGCAAAGCCCATAGGAGGAATGAGGGCTCCTTAGAGAACTGGTTAATTCCAGAGCTGGGACAGGGAGAATCGAGGTAAACTTGCAGCACCAGAAAGCAAATTCTCAAGCAATGGATGGGGAGCGGGCAAACCAAAAGGATAGAGGAGACAGTCTGAAGGAGCCCCACAATGGCCAGATTTGGATCGATTTGGCAATTAAGTTCACAATGATAATACTAGATTATAACCCATACAATAAAAGACATATCTATGAGTCCATGCCAACATAAATAACTGAATAAACAAATGGGGTAGAAAGAGCAACACTTCCTTAGAGAAGTATTCTGTTTTATAATTGGTACAGGAATAAGAATAACAGAATCATCATTAGGCAAGCATGCTACTAAATGTTGCAAATTAGACCCTATCAATGCACAAATAGGCAAAAGTATACGGAAAAACAGAATGTTAACATACTCTGAGTATCTCAAAACGAGTATCAATTACAAAGAGAAAAACAGAACTTTACAATGAAAAAACTCAGCACACTCAACCAAGTGATCAAGATTAACATCTCCAGTAATAACACATATTGGCACCACACACCTCTGTTTTGATGTTCTGAATTCCATGGCTTTCTCATAAAAAAATGCATAACTTCTCATAAGAAAACACTACACAAATCCAAATTGAGAGGCATTCAACAAACTAACCAGTACCCTTCAGAAATGTCAAGGTTGTACAAGAGCAAGGAAAGATCACAGGATGTCACTGTTGGAAAAGACTAAAGAAATGCAATATCTAAAAGCCATGTAGGACCCAAGATTGGATACTGAAACTGAAAAAACAAATGGGAAAAACTGGTGAAATTTCCATAAAGTTTATAGTCTGGATACTGATGATGTATTAATGTGGACTTCCTGGTTTTCACAATTATACAATGGTTATCTAAATTATTAACATTAGAGAAAATTGTGCAAAGCATCAATATGTATAGTAAAATTTTGCATTGTTTTTAAAAATTTTCAGTGATTAAAATTATGATAAAACAAAAAGTAAAAATATGCTATCACCTATTCTGAAGCCCAATAACACATTCTTCTTGACAGAAGACTCAGGCACATTTGTTGCTTCCCAATGAAAATGGTCTTTTTTTAAAAAATAAATGTGTTTCTATTCATTTGCTGAATCAAACTGACAAAACCAAGAAAAGTAATTTTGAATCATTTTAATTCACTGTAATGGATAACATTAAACTGATTTCCCCTCTTCCTCCTTTTCCCTCCTCCCCAAAAATACTGAGGAGGACAACAAAGGACATCCTGTTACCAAATTACCTTAGCTGAATCACCATGAATCACCATGGAAACACTGTCTTTAATTTGTATCTGCTTGATAATGTGACATTTCCTAATCAATGGTTTTTAGAACCTTTTAAAATATGCTGTTTCTTAATCTTGAATCTCAGCCACAAAATAGAAAATGTTGTCGCTGAATTATTTCTCCAACTTGTATGACTGCTACTGTCTTTGGCATATTTTTTTCTCTACCACAGGAGGCTAGCAGTTATCTTAAGGACCTAGGATGATTTTACATCTTCAGTAAAATATGGCAAAAAAAAAAAAAAAAGACTACTCCTGACTGCTTAAGTCACTCATTCCGTAGAATCAGGATTTAAAGGAGGTCCTGGGAACACTTCCCCATCTCAAGCATGTTCCAAAGGTTTCAATAAGAAGTTTTTTCTGCACTCAGCACTGATTAATGACAGAAGTTATAATGAAAGGTAGCATGGAAACTATGGCAGATATTTTGAAGACAGAACTAGAAAAGAAAACTTTCCTACATATTGTCAGATAATTTCCTTGCTATGTTTGTTTAGTGTAGAAAAACGTGAATTTTGAAAATAAATTTGTTATCTTTCTGGTTCTTTCCGTTATATTCTAGGTAAACAGCTAATGGGATTTCTTGTTTGGATCCTAAACCTTATTTCTTTTAAGAAATAAATGAAAAGAAGTAAAAACTAGCAGGGCCTCTGGGTAATTATACAAGCTTTGGTTACAAATACATTTATCTATCCACTGTTACTACCACTTTAATGAAAAAAATATTTCTCAACTGATGAATTAATCAGCAATGACTAGATTCATTGTAAAATCCCATGGCTTCCTAAGAAATCGTAGAACTTTCTCCCAATGTTATTAACTTGTTTGATCTCTCCTTACGTCTCTCCTTTATACATGGGGCCTTTTGATTTGGACCTACAGAATTCCTTCTTCTACTCTCTTTTACTGCCTCCATCATAGTATCTCAAGAGTTCAGCCCTACTGTAAGGGAGAGTGGGTCTCTGTTCCACCTCATACATCAGTTTGTACACTTAGAAGTACGCTGTGCTTCTAAAACTAAACCCTTGCCTGGTATCTTGGTTGCTAGTACCTTAAATAGTGTCTCTAAAATCTGTGCAGTCTCCCAGGTCCGTACCATTACCTAGATCTCTACCTTGTTCATGACAGTTTTTATACTCATCCTTCATACTCATCCGCAGCATTTGAATACTGTCAGCAGACCCATTGGATTGGAGCTCTGTCACTTGTCACCACATCTCTCTAGCACTGACAACCAAAGAGTCATGCTGTGCCTTCTAGACTTCATCCCACTGCCCACATGAAGATGTCCGGTTCAGTCCCAGCCCTCTCTGTAAGTGTGCCACCGTCTCGCCACTGACTACAGTCCCAGTCTAGCCCTACAGTCTTTTTCTCATCATATAATAACCTATTCCATATGTGTCTTACTTTAGTATTTCTCAAAACTATGCTCAAGGTAAGTGGGATAATCATTGCTCTCCTTCTACTCAGAGGTGCTCGATGGATCACTAGCCCAAAAGAACATCAAAATCTGTATGAAGGTGCTGTAGGCAAGGAGTTTTTCAGATGATTGAATCTAAAACCTTCAAAACTCACATAAGAAATATTCAACTTTCAGCTGACTATGTCCTATAAAGTTATTCCTGATCTACACGTGTCTTCTAGAACATTACTCCTCCAACGTAGTCTCTAAAGTTTACTAGGAATACAGTCTCGGGTCCCCACTCCAGACCTACTGAGTCAGAAATGGCACTTTAACATATATCTCCAAATTTGAAAGCCCCTGGAACTTTTTAAATTTTACTTACATTTTCTTTCATAGCTCTGGAAAATGCCTATTTTCATCTTCCAACTATTTCACTTTGAGAGATCACCTCTCTATCAGGCTCCATGGACTCAATGAAACTTCTAATCACTCTTCTACCTCTCCTCCGTCCCATCACCACCACAGAGCAAGCCTGTGAGCCAGGGTATCAGCTGGCAGGACACACTGACTGCGCCAAGGGACCAGTGTGTAAGTCATCCAGCCTAGAACAACGAGTAATTCACAAATTGTCCTCATTGGAGACTAAAGGATAACTTCCTTTTTAAATTTGAAACTGAAGGTATAGGATGTTGAAGTCTACACTGCTGGAGCCCGCGTTTCTTCCATGAGGAGAAATGCTCCATGCAGCTCCATGAAGCTGAGCAAAAAGGAGCACAGATGAGACAGGAGACGGGGGGCGGGGGAAGAAGGAGGAGGAAAAGGGGGCGGAGCGGGAGGAGGAGAAGCATTGAGACCTTGGATCCAGGCATACCCGAGGCCAGAAGTTTCTGATTTCCCAGTTGTATGAACAGACAACGTCTTTTTCACTTAGGCTAGTTTGAACTGGACTTCATACACCCAAGTTTCTTGAGTAATATGTACAGTAGTACCTCAGTTCACAAACTTAATTCTTTCCACTGTCCTGATCAAAAACCAAATTGGTATCAAACTGAATCAAATTTGCCCATAGAGTTCATTGTAAATAAGGTTAAACTGTTCTGAGCCACATGTATTTTTAAAAACAGAAATACGAAACAAACTACAATGCAGTACAGTATGAAAAGAGAGAACACTAATCTTGCTTGAGGAAACTGCTGGCTTGGACAAGAAGGTGGGTGGAGAGGAGGTTACTGTTTGGAGAGAGAGTTCCTCTCCATAAGGACATCAAGGAGATCTCCTTGAGGGGTTTCCTCTCTTCATTGTCTCTTAGTTGCAGGGGCAATTTTGATGAAAAATATGTCTAATGTCACTTGTTTTTTCCTGTGCTGCATAACCCTCCAGAAATGAGAGACCATATTATTCATCAGATTCCACACTATTCATTGCAGTTATGTTGAGGTGCTGCTTCTCAAATAAGTCCTGGCACTGCTTGCATTGTTCCATAACAATTTTATCACATGCAGGCTAACTTCCTCCCTATTTTCCTTCCTCAGTGGAATGTTCCTCAACAAGTGGCTTCTTCTGCTCACTCTGGAGTTCAGAAAGTTCTACTGTTGTCTCTTCTGATGGTCCTCAGTAAGTTCCTCTGTGTCTGCACCATCGATGTCCAGACCCACACTCCTGCCCAGGGACACGGTCTCTTTCATTCACTGACACATTCTTGCCACCATTTCCTGCAGGCTGAGTTGAAGGTCTGGTATGTGACATCTTTCCAGCCTTTGTAAATCAGGTTAATGCAATGGAAGATACTGAAATATTTCTGCCAGAACTCTCAGGGTCAAGGATGTCTCTTCAGTGACATTAAAACATGTGCTAAAGAATGCTTTTGTGCACTACTTCTTTTTTTTCACTGGGGATCTAACTCAGGACCCTGTGCTTCCAAGGCAGGTGGCAGAATCACTGAGATAAATCCCTGGCCCTGTACAATGCTTCTTGAAGCTGCAGATCACTTACTGGTCCATGAGCTGCAGAAGAGGTGTCATGTTGGCTGAAGAGGAATTTGCCCTATATGAAGTCGTACTCGTACCACCCTATCACCAAAGATGGAGGGTTGCCAGGGCACTGTTCCATCAGAAGAAGACACCATTCAGCCAGCCGGTTGTCAGAAAGGTGTTTCCTAATACTAAGTGCAAACACAGCCATTCAGTGAAAACATGCCTGTGAGCCAAGACTTCACACCGGCCCTCCGTATGACAGGCAGTCCGGCCTTGCTCACATTCTGTTCCTTGAATGCGTGAGGGATCTCATAATGGTACACCAGTCGCGATTTAATCCTCAGATCAGAGCTTGCATTCACACAGAGCAAAAGGGTTAATCTGTCCTTCATAGGCTTGTGCTCTGGCAGTGCCTTTTCCTCCTGTGTGATACAGGTTCTGTTCTGCAGGTTCTTCCAGAAGAGCCTCAATTTCATCACAGCTGAACACTCACTGAGCAATGTAACCTTCTGCCTTCACGAATTCCATGAGTTTTTCTTGTAGGTTTCTGCAGCAGCCTTGTCAGAAGGGAAAGCCTGTCTTATCACACTGTGGATGCCACTTCTCTTACAGAATTTATCAAACCACTCTTTACTGGCTTTAAATTCATCACTTGCTGCACTTGTACAGGGGTTTTCGTGCAAAAAATTACTGTGCAATTTCCTGGCTTTTTCACTAATGATATCGCCAGCTGGCTCTTTCTCATTCAAACACACAAATAAAAGTTTTCCACCTCTTCTGGCACTTTGGTCCTCTGCTCGGTTAACATCATTACTGCCACATCAGGTCTTTTGATGGCACCTTGGTTCTTCAAAATAGTACAGATTGTCAACTTCACCATCTTGTACCCCAAGGTTAGATCAGTTAACAAATACCATGCTTGTGCTTTCCCACAATTCCCTTCTTCAGTTCAATAGTTATTTCTTCCAAATCTTCTCACCATTCTTGTTCTGCACTTGCTTGGGGGCCAGGCTGGATTTACTAATGCTGTGTAGTATGTACGTGGTAAAAAGCACATAAAAAACTTCAAGTGTGCACAGATCTGTCTGCTACTGAGACCTTGACTAGGAAAAGCCTCCGCCATGTGTCAAAGTGGAGAGATGGCCACAGTTGCCCTGGTCACTGATGCAGAGGTTGAGAATAGAAGCAAAAACATGCTGAATATTTGTATTTGCAACCCAAACTGTTCAGGAGAAGTGTTTGTGAATGGAGATATTACCGTAGTTGGTGTATTTGAAGATTGCTATTTTTCTCTCTTTTTTTAACTAATCCAATCAACTTATTTTTCTTCATCTCTTTTCCCATAGTTTCTAAGCTAACAACCATCTTAGGGTTATGGAGTGGTACCATTAGATCTCCAAGTCCCTAGCTGTTTCCTTAATTGTCTGTTTATTGCACTGCCCCTTGGGACCCCTCCTGAAGCTCCTAAGTATTTTTTTTAATCAAAGCTGATGTGTGAGTGTGCATTCTTGAATGAGTGTGTGTGTGTGTGTGTGCACGCACGTGCACGTATGTGTGTATTTTCCTCCCTGTTTGGTGATGTTTCTGAATAATTTTCAAGCCTTACATATGAACACTTACTTAGATGAGAGGACAATAGACTGGCCTATTTAGGAGGGGATTCTGAAAACACTTAATGGAAACTCCATGCATTGATTTTACAAGAAGAGCCACTGTGCACTAATAATGATGAAGGATCTAAATGGTTACGATGCTTTGCTTTTGAAAACATTGAGTGCTCCATGGCCATTTTAAAAGATTGCCTCAGTTCAGATCATTTGGTAACGCTAAAGAAAAGAAACAGAAGCATTTGCTTAAGAGAGTCAATTCTAAAATGTAACTGGGAAAATGCAAACCATGACATTTACCTATTTATCCTTGGAATCCAGAGACAACAAATGTATATATAGTGAAACAGACAAGGATAATCTAAAATTATTTTTTTTATCTTGAAGGGATGTGGCCACTATAACGTAGTGAAGCTTTTTTACTTTGTTTAAAAATAACTCTATAACACTGGAATTAGGTTAATATTAGAGAAGAGACCCCTTCAGAAACACTTCCAAACCATACCATTAGAGTCAGGTTGCATGAGGGCAGACCATTCAGCAAAATGGGTTTATGTAACTGACTAGCACCATCGCTGTCTCATGGCGGTAGAACTCCCTTACTACTACTGTCTGACAGTCATGTCTGGCTTATCATTAAAAATAAATAAGCCAGTTCAGGTCAGACCAGTAACGCATCTACCCCTGTGATATCCTTTTTCTTTCTTTTTTTCTCCTCCTCCTCCTCCTCCTCCTC
>NW_022900933.1:4680661-4685093 GCF_012274545.1 Fukomys damarensis
CTTCTCCTTCTCCTTCTCCTTCTCCTTCTCCTTCTCCTTCTCCTTCTCCTTCTCCTTCTCCTTCTCCTTCTCCTTCTCCTTCTCCTTCTCCTTCTCCTTCTCCTTCTCCTCCTTCTCCTTCTCCTTCTTCTCCTCCTCCTCCTCCTTCTTCTTCCTCTTCTCCTCCTCATCCTCCTCCTCCTCCTCCTTCTCCTTCTTCCCCTCCTCCTCCTCTTTCTTCTTCTTCCTCTTCTCCTCCTCATCCTCCTCCTCCTCCTCGTCCTCCTCCTTCCTTTTCTTCTTTCTTCTTCTTCTTCTTTTCCCCCCGACTATAATCTATTTAGGTGTCTGCTGGGTATGGTGGTTCATGCCTACAATCTCAGCACTCAGATATTGAGGCAGGATAATTTCTGTGAGTTTGAGGTCAGTCTGGGCTACATAGTGAGTTCAAGGCCAACCAGTACTATAAAGCAAGACCCTGTGTCAAAAAACAAAAAACCCTGCTTACATGGGGAATAGGTCAGGAAATCCTCCTATCCTACATGTTCCTACTTCCTAGGGACAATGTGGTAATAACATGGTAAACACAAAAATTAACCGCAGAAATTCACAACAAAAACAACGACCATAAGTATGATCATTAATATGATAAGCATAATTTAAAACTACAAATCAAGACAGTACTAGTGATATACCATGGCAATAAAGTTGAAAAAGTGACAGAATTCCCACTACATGCATATAAAGAAGGAGCTTTAGGGCTGGGGATTTAGCTCAGTGGTTCTGCCCCCTGCCTCACAAGCACAAGGACATGAGTTCAATCCCTGGTACCAAACAAAAGAAAAAAAAGGAGCTTTGACGCACATTGTCAGGCTTGTTTCTAAGCCATACTGCTTTGCACAGATACACTGCCAGGTTGATGAGCTGGTAGCTACGCTTGGCTACTGAGTGCTTGAAATGTAATGCCTTTTTGCCTGAGATGGTCTTTAAGTTTAAAATAGATTTTGTAGACTTAGTAATTTAAAAGGAATTGAAACATTTCATTAATAATTGTTTAAATTGGATACATCTTGAAATGATAACATTTTTTGATATTTTGGGTTAAATCAAATATTTATAAATTAATTGCACCTGTTTCTCATAATGCTTTTAGTGTGCCTTTTAGAAAATTTTAAATTCCTTACACAAATTGCATATTGCACAGCATTGTTATTTACTATATTATGTTCTGCAGTTAAAAGCACAGTCTACAGTCAGACAGCCAGTGATCTTTTTTGATGTAAAGTCTTCTTGGTGGTGAGTGTGAATGGATTCAAATAGGTATGGCTGTTCTCTATGACATCAATCCCAAGACTTTTCTTTATATTTTCAAATTAGTTCAAGTATAATAATTTAGTATAAGATGTTTAGCTCTTCATTTAATATAACCCTCAGTCTAGTCTGCATTTTGGAGCATGACTACCTTTTGAGAAACTCTCAAATCCTCCTAAATCACAGTCCCACTAGATTATGATCCCAAAAGTAAAATCCTGAAAGTCCAAGTCCCCAAAACTATAATTTCCATTGAAAACACCATATAAAAGTGGTAGAAAGTTGAATTCTAGGAGAAGAGGCATTTTTGGTTGTACACAGAATGGTTGGCAAATTATTCCGTCATGTACTACATGTGGTCCTTCACAAGCAGGACCATGATTGCTTTTTCAAAAATCTTTGAAAAAAAATTTTTAAAATAAAAAAATATTTGATTAGAGAATAAAAGAATCTGAGAAGCTCACCAAGTGACCTTGATTCAGAGACTGATAAACTAATCCTTCCAGAGTTGCAAAACACATTAAATGTTGTACTCTTCATTATAGAATTGACTGTCAAAGCAGACAGACTACTTATATTTACCACTAAATCTAACATAGAAAATATAGTGTATGCTTCACTTTAGTGAATGAATGACACTTTCAGAACCATCCCCACTGGCTTTTTTTAATCAAATATTTATTCATGCCCCATTGGATCCAAAAACTCTAGAATTTATCTGTTTCTTTATGTATCAATTACTGGAGGATTTTGAAGATTTGGTAGAAATTGCAAAAGAAAATGAATTAAAACTGGATACCCAAATCATACAGGTAGATATGGAATTATGTGTGGTAAGGCTTCTAAAACTTATTTAGATGTATTATCAGTAAGTTTGCTTTTTTCCATTCAGCCTAATGCATTTGGCAGAAAATTCAGATGAAAGAATTTATCACACAATACAGTAATAATAAAAACTCACTTAAAAGGCATCATTTATCTGAACCAATATTCCTTCTAGCTGATGAAATTCCAGGGACTTGAAGTGAATCAAAGTCACTTTTACTTGAAGAAGCTAGTAACATTACTGAATGGTTCAGAAAGACTTAAAATGCATGTTAGGATAAGGCAATATGCAACAGTGATGCTATTTGATCACCAATATTGTCTTTGTCAAATCTGCAGTCCGTGTGTGAGTACCTAAGGAATGGATTCCCTCATATATCCACAAAAAACAAAAAAAGTATGGCACAAAAGATGGGAAAATCTAATAGGATATGCTTGTGTTAGTGTATATCAAGCCACAGAAGAATTTTTAAAAGAGCAGTGGCATGTGGAAAATGAATGTAAACATGCTCTCTGAGGACTGTCATACCCTAAAAAAAAGCAACTATTCATTGTAATGCAAGTCTTCAAAATATAGTACAAAAGCTTCAGGGAAGCTCTGATGCCAATACTATTCAAACTCTTTCACAAAATTTAAAGGGAAGCAGTACTGCCATACTCATTCCTGGAAGCTTGCCTTACCTTGATTCCAAATTCAGACAAGGACTCAACCTAAAAAAGAAAACTATAGGCAAATCTTTTTAATGGATAGTGGCTAAAACATCCTCAATAAGATACTCGTTCGATAAATCATTTAAAATATCAAATGTCATGACCAGGTTAGCTTTATACCTGAGATGCAACTATGATACAACACACAAGCCAATAAATGCGATACACCATATAAACAAAATCAAGGATAAAAATCACTGGAACATATCAGGAGAAGAAGAAAAGCCTTTGACAAAATCCAACACCCTTTCATAATAAAATTTTGATGAAAGTAGGTACAGAAAGACTTTCTTCCAAACTGATAAAAGCTATGTATGACAAACCCATAATATGACAAACTACATGGGGGGAAAACTTGAGAGCTTTCATTCTAAAATCATGAATGAGACAGGGGTGTTCCCTCTTATCACTCCCATTCAATATATACTTGAAACTTCAGCCAGAGCAATGAGACAAGAGAAAAAAATAAAAGTGATTCAAACAGGGGAAGGAAGAAGTTAAATTATCTCTACTTGAGGAAGACCCAAAAATTCCACCAAAAGACTCTTAGAGTTGATAAATTCAGCAGTGTCAGGATGCAAAATATGCAAAAGTCAGTAATGTTTTATACATCAATAATTAGATGCAATCCCTATGAAAATACCAGTAACAGTCTTCACAGCTAAAAAAAAAAAAAATCTCAAAATTTATATGAAACTAGAAGAGACCCAGAATAGCCAAAGCAATATTGAGCAAACAAAGCAAAGTGGAAGGCATCACAATTCCTGACTCCAACACATACTAAAAAGCTATAGAAATATAAACTGCATGGTACCCACACAATAATAGATATGTAGACCAATAAAATAGAACAAAAGAAGCAGGAAAAAGCCCACTCATCTTAGTCATTTGATTTTTGACAAAGGGGTGAAAAACATGTATGAGAGAAAAGATAGCCTCTTTAACAAACAGCGCTTGGAAAACTATTTGTCCACATGCAAAAGAAAAAAAATTACATCCATATTTCTTACCCCATATTAAAATCTAATTAAAATGAATTAAACATCTAGATAATAAAAACAGAAACTTTTAACCTGCTGGCAGATAACACACAGAAAACTCTTGAAGTCATTGACACGATCATAGGTAAGGACATCCTGAGCAAAACTCTAGTTGCACAAGAAATAATACCAAGAATCAACATATGGGACCGCCTCAAATTAATAATCTTCTGCACAGCAAATGAAACAATCAAAAGAATGAAGAGACAATCTACAGAATGGGGGGAAATTTGCTGGCTACTTGTGTGATGAAGGACTTATATCTAGAATAAAGAAAGAACTCAAAAAATTAATCCTCCAAAACCAACTCACTCAAAAAATGGGCAAATGAACTAAATAGACACTTATTGAACAAAAAGCTCAAATGGCCAATAAGTACTGTAAGAAAAAGTGTTCACCATCTTTAACTATTAGGGAAATGCAAATAAATACAACTTTCAGATTCTATCTTATTTCAGTAAGAATAGCTGTCATCAAGAACACAAAAAACAGGGGCCGGGGATTTAGCTCAGCGGTTCGGTGGCCTGCCTTGCAAGCGCAAGGACCGGAGTTAGATCCCCGGTACC
>NW_022900933.1:4685311-4772682 GCF_012274545.1 Fukomys damarensis
GAAAAAAAAAAAAAAAAAAAAAAAAAGAACACAAAAAACAGAAAATGCTGGCAAAGATATGAGGAGACAGTACCTTTCTACACTGTCAGTGAGAAGTAAACTAGTAAAATCACTATAGTAATCAATGTGAAGATTTCTAAAAGAAAAAAAAACTAATAATTCAAACTCTACTTAACCCAGCTGTATCTTTTACTGAATGCATTGCTGAAAGAGTTAAAGTCATCACTATCATGACACATGCATGACCATGGTTATAGCTGCACAAGTCACAACTAAGTTCTAGAAAAGGTCTAAATGCCCGTCAACAGATGAATATATACAGAAAAGGATGTAGGGAGACACAGTGGAATTGTATTCAGCCATAAAGAAGAATGAATGTTGGGACCATAATGTTAAGTGAAATAAGTCAGACATAAAAAGTTAAAAATTATATGGTTTCTCTTAAATGAGAAACCCAATAATAAATAAATTGAAGAGTAAAATAAAGGCCAACTTTTTGGAATAGAGGAAGGGAATCAGGGAAGGGGAACAGTGGAGGAGGTGAAAGGAGATTGAAAGCAATCAAGAATGTATATACCCCCAAAACAAATATAAATATCATGTATTACAAATATATACCATTAAAATAAAAATTTCAAAAAGGAGTGAGGCCTAGTGAGAGGTGAGGAGGGGATTGGTGGTGCTGCCTAAGAAGGGAAACCACTTGTCGCATGGAGTGAGGAGGACTTAACCTCTTATGAGGATGTGCTGGTGCAAAAGAGAGGCTGGCTTCTGTTTCCTGGCTTCCTGTCTCACCATGTGTTCTCTCTCTTCTCACATGCACTCCCGCCATAGCACCACCCACCGTGTGCCTCTTCCAAGAGAAGCCTCACTAGAGAAAAACAGATGTTGGTGCCATGCTTTTTGGACCTTCAGAACTGCGGGCTAAATAAGTTTCTTTTCTTTATAAATTCCCAGACTAAGTTACTTTATTATGCCAATGGAAGGAGAGCAAATACAATCACTCCTTTAATGTCTTCGTAGTTATGTCATTTACAGAATATCATAGTTGCAATCGCACAGTATGTATCCTTTCCAGATTGGCTTCTTTCCAGTTAGCATTTAAGATCTTCTAGGTATTTTCATGGTTGGAAAGTTCATTTTTTAAATTACTATATAATATTCTTCCCATTGGGCCAACATAACACATAGTGTATTTCTCAATTCACCTGTTAAAGAACTTCTTGGATGCTTCCAAGTTTGGGCAGTCATCAATAAAGCTATTATAAACATCCACATTCAGATTTTTTGTAAGGACATATTTTTTTTTTTTTTTATACCGGGGATTGAACTCAGGTCCTTGCACTTGCAAGGCAGGCCACTAAACTGCTGAGCTAAATCCCCGGCCCCTAGGACATAATTTTTAAAATTATTTGGGTAAATATCTAGGACTGCAATTGTGGAAATGTATGTAAAGACTATGCTTTGGTACTGGCAAAGAAACAGACCCGAGGATCAATGAAATACATTATAAGATGCAGAAACAACACTAGACTCAGACACACTAAGCCACCTCATCTTTGACAAGGGAGCCAACCATCCTCACTGGAAGAAAGATAGCCTCTTTAATAAATGGTGTTAGAAAAATTAGCTTTCAACTTGCCAAAGATTAAAACTAGATCCCTATCTTTCAACATGCATTAAACTAAAATCCAAGTGCATTAAAGATCTAAATATCAAAATAGAAACACTACACTTACTGGAAAGTAAATTAGGTAGAATTCTCAAAGACATTGGCATAGGAGAAGACTTTATGAACAAATCCTCAGCAGCACAAGAACTTGCACAAAGAATCAACAACTGGAATCTCATTGAATTAAAGTTTTTTCAGTGTAAGAGAAATCACTAACAGAGCTAAGAGACAACCTAAAAGGTGGGAAAAAAATTTTACCAGCTCCTCCTCATACAAAAGACTACTATCTAGAATATATAAAGAACTCAAAAAATTACACACCCCAAAAACAAAGACAATTGAAAAATGGGCTTCTGAAATGAAAGACATGTCTCAGACAAACAAGTAAAAGCAGCAAATAAATATATGAAAAACTGTTCAACATCACTGGTCATTCAAGGGATGCAAATAAAAACAACACTGAGATTCTACCTCACCCCAGAAAGAATGGCTGCTATCAAGAAATCACACAATAACAAATGTTGGCAGGGTTGTGGAGAGAAAGGAACCCTTCTCCATTATTGGTAGGAGTGCAGACTGGCGCAACCACTGAGGAAATCAATAAGGAGATACCTCAAAGATTTAGGACTAGAGGTTCCATTTGACCCAGCCACCCCTCTGCTGGGTATCTTTCCAAAAGAGTTGAAAGAATCATACCACAGTGATACATGCACATCCATTATAGTGGCACAGTTTGTAACAGCTAAAACTTGGAAACAGCCCAACTGCCCATCAAGTGGAGACTGGATAAAGAAGATGTGGTTTTTCTATAAAATGCACATACTACTCAGCCACAAAGAATGAGAAACTAGAGGCATTTATAGCTCAATGAATGCATACTGAGGCCGTACTCTTAAGTGAAATAAATAGGACACATGAGTAAATACCACAGTTTCACTGTTGTGAAAAACTAAAAGTGTAAATAAGGTTCAAATGGAATAATTAAGAGTGTGAAATAGGAAGAAAATGGCTAAAGGGGAAGTGGGAAGAGGATGGGAAAGAAAATAAGGGGGGAATGTGAAAAAAGGAAAAAAATGGAAAAAAGTCTTTGTAAATAGGGAAGAGTGAAAGGGGTGACGGTGGGGTAAGGATATAGGGAAAAAACAAGAACCAAACTATATCATGAAAAGGTAAAAGATCCCAATAATAAATCTAACTGTATTGTTTGCTTTAAATGTACCAATTAACTTAATGGGGTTGGGGGAAGACTATGCTTAGCCTCTTCAGAAACTGCTTTCCAAAATGGTTCTACCATTTTTTTATCCCCACCAGGAAAGAATCAGTGCTGCCCCACCTTTTGATCAGCATTTGATGTTATTGGTGCTTTGGGTTTTAGCCATTTTAATGAGTTTATACTGATATTTCATGGTTGCTCTAACGTGCAATTCATTAATTACATAAGATGTTGATTCTTTTATATGCTTATTTGCTATATGTCTCATCCTTGGTGAGGTCCCTGATCAGATCTTTAGCATATTTTTTTTATTATTGAGTTTTAAGGATTTTATCTACATTTTAAATACAAGAAACCCCAGCCAGAAGCCAGTTCAGACAACAGCTGTGCAGCCAGAGGTCCAGCCAAATGCCATCAGTAAATGTGCACAGGATCCAGTGAGAAGCTCCCTGGACAACATTAGTGTGGGTGTGCAGCCCCCAACCAGGGGTCCACTCAGACTCCAGCAGCTTGGACACACAGGCCCCAGACAAGGGACTCCTGGAACAATAGCTACAGAGCAGGCAGGCCCCAGACAGAGGCCCTGCCAGATACCATCAGTAAGTGCCCAGCCAGAAGCCTGCTTGGACAACAGCACAGTGTAGGGATCCAGAAGGCCATCATTCTGAATCCAGGAATTGGTACAGTGGTGAGCAGTAGAGAGAGAACCTCTCTGAGGCTTGTTGAGTAATGAAGACCACTGGGAGAGCAAAGAATTATCTCAATAAAGTCACAGCAGACTGCATTGGTTGAAATAAGAAGGCACCTAAACAAGACTCAAAACAAGACTTCCAGATCACCAAAGGCAAACCAAAGGGGTAATGAGATATAACAATCTGAAACTCAGTTACCTGGACTCCCTGAATTGAAAGAAGATCTGGAAAAAATAAAATCAGAAATAATTTCTCAGATAACAGCAGATATTGTGTCCATAGTGAAAGTCATGATGAATAACTATAGAGCAGACACAGATTAAAAAAAAAAAACAACAACAAAAAGCAAAGGAGCTGAAGATGGAATCCCAGCATAGGAGACAAATGGAATCCATACAAGAGATGCAAACCAGTTTCCCTGGAGATTAAAAACCCCACTGAAAGTTTATGCAGAAGAATATCAGATATAGAAGGCAAGATTGAGATTAGTGACCAGGAAAAGAAAGATTTCTTAAAAATAGCAAGGGATCATGAGAAATCAATCTATCACCCATCTAGCAGCTGCTAGATGATGCAAAGAAGAATAACATGAGACTGATTGGAGTCAATGAAGAAACAAGAGAGAGTGCAAATGACATTTAAAAAAAGATCACAGAAGTAATGGCAGAAAATTTCCCAAGCAAAGGAAAAGAATTTGACATACAGATAAGTGAGGCATATCGGACTCCAACTAGCTGTGATTAAAAAAAAAAAAAATCTACACCTAATACTCAAGATTCCAGAAAACCAACAGAACAACAAAATACTACAAGCAGTTGGAGAAAAGAAACAAATCACATACAAAGGAAAGCCCATCAGAATCACAGCAGACTTCTCAACACAAAACCTCAAGCCAAGAAAAGCCTGGAGTAAACTACTTCAAGCCCTAAAAGAAAATAATTTCCAACCCAGATTGATGTACCCTGAAAAACTATCTTTCAAAGTCAATGGAGAAATAAAATACTTTCACTTCAAAGAACACCTGAAGAACTTCATGAATACCAAACCAGCACTCCAGAAAAAAAATTAAACAAATATCCTAGGAAAAGACGAGAGTGAAAAAAAAAAAAAGGACAATGAGTGTCACAACCCCACAAAGCCCAGCAGAATGAATCCAACAGACAAGACAAGAAATTAAATGCAAAGGGGGAGAAACCCACAGCAGGAAAAGGTCATGGTCTCAATTCACCCATCAAAAGCAATAGACTGGCAGAATGGGTCAAAAGGCAAGATCCAACAATACGCTGCATACAAGAAACACATTTAAACATAAGACCTTTATCAGAAGTGTTTTTGAAAATATGGTAGATTGTCTTTTCCCTCTCTTAATAGTATCTTTAACAGATGAAAGGTTTTTAATTTTAATAAAGTCAACTCACCCATCTTTTCATTCACGGATTGTCTTTTGTTGCTGTATCTAAAAGTCATCACCAAACTCAAGGTCATCTAGATTTTCTTTTAGGTTATGTTCCAGGGACTTTACAGTTTTACACCTTAGATTTATATCCATAAAGAAATTTTCTAAGAAGCATAAGGCCTGTGTCTAGAGTTATTACTTTGCATATGGTTCCAGCATCACTTGTTGCAAAGACTTCCTTTCTCCATTGAATTGGCTTTGTTCCTTTGTCAAAAAATTTTGACTATCTGGGCATTGTGGCACATGCCTATAATCCATGGTATTCATGAGGCTGAGGCAAAGAGATCACTAATGCAAGGCCAGCCTGAGCAACAGCAAAACCATCTCAAAATACAATTTTTAAAGGGTTGGGTGCAGTTTAGTGGTAGAGTACTTTCCTAGAATAAGTGAGGCTCTAGGTTTAGTCCCAAGTACAGAAACAAACAAACAAAAAAGCAGCCAGGCATAATTGTGCATACTTGTAATGCCAGCTCTCTAAGAGACTGAGGCAGGAGAATCAGAATTTCAAATCAAGCCCAGCCTTGGCAATTTAGTGACTTAGAGAGATGCTGACTCAAGATAAAAAATTCAAAAGGGCTGTGTGAAGGCATTGGGTTTGAGCTCCAGTACTGAAAAAAAAAATCATTCAACTGAATTTATGCGGGGCTATTTCTAGGCTCCGTACCCTGTTCCAAAGCCCTTTACTTTTATCTCTCTGTCTTTATACTTAAAGTGGTTTCCACTAGACAACACATCATTCTGGTAGAAATACCTAAACATATATTTAGATCATTCAAACTTAAAAATACTTACTTATATGGTTGGATTGATTTCTATCATATTTTTTCTATCATATTTCTAATTGTTTCCTATCCATTGGTCTTATTCTTTTTTATTTATTCCATTTTTTTCTGCCTTGTGGGTTGTAATTGAGCAATTTGTGTTATTCCATTTTCTCTCTTGTTTTAACATACCAATTACATCTCCTTTTAGAAAAGTAGTTGTGCTAGAGTTATAAAATACAGGCACAACTAATCCAAGCTCACTTCCAAATCACACTGTTATTTTAGGAAGTGCATGTTGTAGTGGAGTATTCCCCGTTCTCCCCCACTGTCCCGTAACAGTACTGACTGTCACATGCCCTTAAACTACAATGGACAAATACATGGCTATTATTGCTCTGGATAAGTAGCCTTTAGATGAATTGATAATAAGAAAGATAAAGTATTTTATTTTACTTTAACTTATTCATTCACTAGTGTTTTTCTTTTCTTTATGTAAACCTATATCATTTTTTTTTCTGTTTACAGAACATGTCTTCCATGGAAGTCTACTGGCAACAATCACTCAATTTTTATTTGGCTGAAAAAGTCTTCATTACTTCTTTCTTTTTAAAGGTTCATTTTTGCTGAATGTAGGATTCTGGGTTGATAAATTTTTTCCTTCAACATTTTAAATATTTTACTCTTTTCTTAATTGTATGGTTTTGAATAGAAGTATAACTACTGCTTATCCTTGTTCTTCTGTAGGTGAAGTGTTTTGTTCCTTTGGTTTCTTCTAAATTTTTGTCTTTGATGTTTGCAGTTGCATTATGATGTCCTTAGGTCTCATTTTTGGTATGTATCCTTTTCTATTTGGTATCCTATCCTGTTTGAACTCTGAACTACCTATGTCTGTGATTTGGTGTCTGTCATTAATTCTCAATCATTGTCACTGCAAAGATTTTCCCCTCTCTTTCCAATATCTCCATTATCTGTATGTAACACATATTGCTCCACCCTCTCCTGCTCTTTTTTTTAATCTTTGCATATCAGTTCTGGAAGTTTCTACTGACATTTCTCCAAGTTCATCTTTTCCCCCTAATTATGCCCAGACTTGAAATGATCCCTTTCCAGGGCTTTCATCAATTCTGTTATGATAATTTTCCATTTCTAACATTTCCTTTTGATTCTTTCTTAGAGTTTTCATCTCCTTGTTTATAGTGCCTATCTCTTCTTGAACATTGTCCCTTTGTCTGTTAAAACTCTTATTACATTGATCATATTTATTTAAAATGCCCAGAATTTTTACTTAAAATACTCAGAGTTCCAAAATTCCTGCCATTTCTGAACCTGGCTCAGATGTTTGCTTGCTCTTCAGTTTTTGTTGCGATGGGGGATTTGGCAATTTAGCACACTTTTTAATTTTTTTGTTGAAAGTTAGACGTGGTCTAGCATGTAAAAGAAACTGAGGTACACCATCTAGTGTAAGGCTCCCTGTGCATCTGATTTAAAGTTAAACTGTGCTTACTATTTGCTGTCACTATGGTTTCAGAGGCTACAATTTCCTCATATGTCCTTGTTTTGTCTACCATTGTCTTTAGGTTTTCCTAGAAAATCCGTGAGTGGGGTCTGAGGCTTGCAGTTCTTTCAGCTGCAGTCTCATTATTCTGTAGGAACTCTATTGAGACGTGGGGAGGAGGGTTCCACTGTCTTATGCCTATGTCTCTGTCTTTTAGTGAGCTTTTAGTGAGTTAGTACCACATCTGCTTTCGCCAGGGTCAGTTAGGCTTTGGAAAATCCCAAGGGGTGAGGTTCTGGTAAATGGTTTTCCTTGAGGGCTGGCCTGATTAAGGAGAACACAGAGCCCTGGGAATACTGGTTGCCTTCCCCTCTGCCTCCCTCCCTATCCTCCTACCAGCAGCACTTGGGAATTTTTCACCAAGTTCATGCCCTGAAAATCTGGTAGGGCTTTCAGAGGGAAAACCATGACATTTTAGGGGCCTTCCTAAGACTGAGACCCCTCAAAATTTTTGACTCACAAGACAGTCTGCACTGAGCCTCCCATAATTCTTACATTCAAGGTTTGTGTCCCACTGACTCCTGCTTCTGTTAAATTGTATTTCTCTATCTATCGCCCTGTCCATCTTTTTTTCTCTTTCTTTCTTTCTTTCATCATCTGCATTTCAGCAGCAGCGACCTCAGTTCTGTGATAGCTTTAAATAGAGTTGGTGATTTTTAATTGGTTTTTTTTCTTGTTGCAAGGTTGTGAGGGACCCTCAAGCTCTTTATATATCAGACTGGAAGACACGGTCTCATTATATAGGTTTTCTAAATTCTGTAGTGGTTAGTTTACATTTTTAGTTCTCCATAGACCTCATCATATCAGAATTCACTCAGCACCATATTTAGAACATCTTTTCATGGTGCCTGTGACTATCAAGTTCATTACTTCCGAAATGCTTTATAGTATTCCAAAGTGTATATGAACAGAGTCTTTTTCACTTTTGCTTCCCTAATGATGAACCCCTGGTTTGCTCCTAGTTTCCCAGGGCATGCACAGTTCGCCAGGCACAAACATGTTTCCTTAAGTTTTGTGGAGGGATTTCTCTCCAGTGTAGGCCTAGGAGAGACTCAGTGGTTGACTGGAACAGTTTTCGCCATTTGATCACAAAGCAGCAGAATGCTCTCTAAAAGGCTGCTGGGGATCAAGGTTAATCTATCCACACTCTCTGACACTACTTAGCATCACCTAACTGGCAACTGCTCTCTATCTAATGCTTGGTAATACTTGTTATTTTCATGCTCATTTCTCTACTACTGAACTTGGCCATTTCCTCATATGAGTGGTAATTTTTTATTTGCTTCTTTGGTTTTGAGACAAGGTCTTGTTATGTAGTTCAGGCTGGCCTTGAGCTCACTATGTGGCCCAGGCTAGCCTCAAACTCCTTAGGATTCTCCTGCCTCAGCCTCCTAAGTGCTGGGATTTCAGGCATCTGCCACCATGCAGGCTTGCTTGGGAATCTTTGGGTCTTTCTTTTCTGTTAATTACTTATTCAAAATGCTTGCCCACTTTCTGTTGGCGTTCCTGTGTTTTCTTTGTTGATTTTGAGAATGTCTTCTACATTCTAAACATTAGATCTTTACAAATATATTCTACCAATCAATTCTCTGTGGCTATCCTCATATTTGTTGAATGAAGAATTTATTGAAATAGAATCAAGTTCATCCATGTTTGTCTCGCCCCAGGTCACAAAGATAATTTTCTCATATTATTTTTTTTTTTTTTACTGTTTCATGTCAATTAGATGTGTATCCTATCTGCCAGCCTATAAATTAACAGAGTTAAAGATCAAACAGTTTTACTGAGGAAACAACATTTAAGCTGCAATCTAAAAGATAAATACAGTTAGAGCAGTAAAAAACCATGACAGTAGTGTTCCATTTGCAATGACAAAGAACTGAGAGACAGAATTTATGTTGAATTCAGCCTGGTTAGAGCAGTCCATCAGGAAGACAAATCAGATGAAACTGAAGACAAAAGTGGTGCATTGATAATAAAAGACATTGTAAATCAAGGGAAGTGTCAGCTAAATAAAGATCTGTATATACTCTTTTTTTTTTTTTTTCCAGTACCGGGGATTGAACTTAGGACCTTGTGCTTGCAAGACAGGCATGGTAGCACTGAGCTAAATCCCCAGCCCCTAGATAAAGATCTGGATGAACAGACCTGATATTCCACTCTACCTGAGTGTGGAAAGTCCAAAGCCTTCTCCAGTATTTCAGCCAATATCCTTTCTTTTTCTTTTTAAAAAGAGTTTTAATTTTTTAAATTTTCCTGTAACACAAGTAGATACAGTGGAACCTCCTGTTAGAAACAGCCTGACATAAGAACAACTTGGGTTATGACCAGAATTTTAGTTTTAACTTACAAACAAAGTCTTGAGTTGTGGCCCAAAAGCCAGTTATGGTCTCAGATACAGATTTAACCCTTATAGAGTTCTGTAAGGAATGTTACAGCAACCTTTCCTGTGTGGGGTTCATTGAGAAATTCTGGGCCGACGTCTCTCTTAGGACACTGAATTCTGTCTGTACGTATACAGGAGAGAGACTTTAGAGGCTGTGCCTGACCTTCATTGGCCATGTTGAGATATAACCAGCCCTTGAGAATTAATTAAGTCATAAGTAAAGAGCCCAGTGTATTAATAAAAAAGGACTTCTATGAAAAAGTAAAATTTCATAACAAAATAGAGAGTAACAATGCTAAATACTTTGTATCGTGATCTTAAGAGAATATATTTTCAATTGCTAGTCTCTCAACTCATATCCTAAGAAAACTATCTTTTTGCATAAAACATTTTAATTATTAACAAAGTATCTGACACTTTGGCATTATTTTAAACAATTTCTTTCTATTTCACAATATTTATTATACATTTTGGTCCTTATTTACACTTTCAGTTTCTCACACCAGAGAGACAAAGAGATATTTGCATGTGTTTTTCATCTATTTCACTAAAGAGTATGGTCTCACGTAGAATAGCAAAAGCCATTTTAGGCAACAGACACATGGCACCAGGTGTAATAATTCCCAATTTGAAACTATACTATAAAGCCACTGTGATAAAAACAGCATGGTACTGGCAAAAAAATAGGCCTGAGGATCAGTGGAACAGACTGGAAGACACAAAAACAAATGCAGATGTACTCAGCTGCCTCATCTTTGACAAAGGAGCTGACCATCCTCAGTGGAGGAAAGATAGCCTCTTTAATAAATGGTGTTGGAAAAACTGGATATCAACCTGTCACAGATTAAAATTAGACCCTTATCTTTCGCCATGCACTAAATTAAAATCCAAATGGATTAAAGATCTAAATATTAAAACAGAAACATTAAACTTGCTGGAAGGTAAGTTAGGCAGAACTCTGGAAGACATTGGTATAGGAAAAGACTTTATGAACAAATCCTCAGTAGCACGGGAACTAGCAGATAGAATCAACAACTGGGATCTCATCTTACTGAAAAGCTTCTGTACTTCAAAAGAAACCATCAGCAGAACTAAGAGACAATCTACAATGTGGGAAAAAATTTTTACCAGCTGTTCCTCAGACAAAGGACTATTATCAAGGATATATAAAGAACTCAAAACAATCAGTCCCCCCAAATATAAAGACCCGATCCAAAAATGGGCATCCGAAATGAACAGACATTTCTCATACAAAGAAGTGAAAGCAGCAAGAAAATATATGAAAAAATGTTCCACATCACTGGTCATTCGAGAGATGCAGATGAAAACAACACTGAGATTCCACCTCACCCCACAAAGAATGGCTGCTATCAAGAAATCACACAATAACAAATGTTGGCGGGGTTGTGGGGAGAAAGGAACCCTCCTCCATTGTTGGTGGGAGTGCAGACTAGTGCAACCACTATGGAAATCAATATGGAGATACCTCAAAGAGCTTGGACTGGAGGTTCCATTTGACCCAGCCATCCCTCTGTTGGGTATCTTTCCAAGAGAACTAAAAGAATCATATCACAGAGAAGTATGTGCACCCATGTTTATAGCGGCACAGTTTGTAATAGCTAAATCTTGGAAACAACCTATTTGCCCATCCGTTGGAAACTGGATAAAGAAGTTGTGGTTTTTCTATAAAATGGAATATTACTCAGCCATAAAGAGCGAGAGAATAGATTCATTCATAGGAAAATGGATACATATTGAAGATATACTCCTAAGTGAAATAAATAAGTCCCACATGTGTAAATACCAAATAGTTTCCCTGGTGTGAATATTCTGCAACAATGCATAAGATTCTAATAAGATTACTGACATTTAGAAATGGGAGGAAAGGAGCTAAAGGTGTAGGGAAGGTGTGATACGTAGGGGAAGAACAAAAAGGGAAAAAGAAAAAATGTGAGAGAATGAAAAGATGAAAATAAAGTGTTTGTAGATGGGGAGGGGAGGAGGGGTGAAGGGAGGGCAGAGGTAAGGGGAAAAAATGAGAATCAAGACTTGTCATGTAGAGGTACAAGATCCCAACAATGAATGTAACTGTACTGTATCCCTAAAATGTACCAATAAACTCAATTAAAGCTGAAAAAAAAAAGAGTATGGTCTCAGGTATATCTATTTACCTAGAAATGCCTCAAGTTTATCCTCCTTTATGTCTGAATAGCACTACATTATATTAAAAAAAATCTTTTTTAAATTCATTCCTCAGCTGATGGGAATTTGGGTTGTTTCCAAGATTCAGCTATTACACACTGTGCTGCTAGACATACGTGTGCACACACTCTTCAGGGGTTAGGATGTGTTCAATTCTTTCAGGAAGAGATCAAGAAGGGGAATCGCTGGGTCAAATGGGACCTCTAATACTAGTGTTTTGAGGCATCTCCACACTGATTTCCACAATGGTTGCACCAGTCTCCAGTCCACCAACAATGGAGAAGGGGTCCTTTTTCTCCAGTTTCACTGGCATTTGTTATTGGTTGATTCCTGGATAACAGCCATTCTGTCTGGGATGAAACAGAATCTCAATGTAGTTTTAATGTGTGTCTCTCATCTGTGAAGTGTGTGTTCATCTCAGATGGCCATTACATTTGAGGGATCTGACTTTTTTCAATTCTTTGTTGTTCTAGTTGTTGAAGAACAACTGGCTAAAATTTCTTCCCACTCTGTGGGTTGTCTTTCCACTCTGTTGGTGATTTCTTTTCCTTTGCAAAAGCTTCTTAATAGGATGAAATCCCAATTGTTGATTCTCTGTAGTAGTTCCTGTGTGATCAGGGTTTTGATCATGATGCCTCTACCTGTGAACTCAAGACTTCTCCCTATTCTGTCTTCTCTCTTTTAATATTTAATTCTCTGATCCATTTTGATTTTAATTTAGTTCATGTGAGAGATGTGGGTCTAGTTTTAGTCTTCAGCATGTAGAAAGCCAGTTTTTCTAGCACCACTTATTAAAGAGGCTATCTTTCTTCCAGTAAAATGTGTTTGGCCCCTTTGTCAAAGATAAGATGCCTGAGTGTATTCGGGGTTGTTTCTGCATCTTCTAGTCTATCTGTTGCATTGAGCCTAAGGTCTGAGTTTTCGTTTTTGTTTGTTTGTTTTTTGTTTTGTTTTGTTTGTCAGTACCATGCTGCTTTTATCACAGTTTTTCGGCAGTTTAATTTCAACTCAGGGATTAAGAAGCCTCCTGCCTTTACTTTGTTGCTCAGAATTATTTTCATTATTCTAGGTCTCTTCTGGTTCCAAATGAATTGTAGGAATAATTTCTCTAGTTCTGTGAGGTATGCTAATGGTATTTTGATTGGGATTTCATTAAATTTGTATAACAACTTCGGGAGTATGGCTATTTTCACTATGTTGGGTCTTCCTTACCCAAGAGCAAGGGATATCTTTCCATTTTTTGGTATCCTTTTGATCTCCTTTTTTATTTTAATTGAGTTTATTGGTACAATCTAGGTATACAATACAATTACATTCATCATTGGGATTCTGTACCTTTACATAATAGGTCTTGATTCTCATTTTTTCCCCTTGTCCCTGCCCTCCCTTCACCCCCCCTCCCCATTTACAAACACATTATTTCCATTTTTTCAGTTTCTCATATTTTTTTCCTCTCCCTTATTACCTTTCCCCCACCCTTCCCACTTTCCCTACACCTTTAGCCCTTTACTTCCTATTTCACATTATCAATTATCTCATTAGGATCCTGTGTACTACTATAGTTTTCGCACCAAAGAAACTATTTGGTATTTCAGTTAAGGAAATCTCTGTATGAACATTAAAAATAGGGAACTCTAAAATAAAACTAAAAAGGAAAGTAAAAGAGAAAAGGCAATGATGTAACATTAAAATAATCCTTAATTCTGGAGATGAAAATGGTCCCTGAACATATTTAAATTGCTTCTTGCTCTTATAGTCTTACCTTATTCTTTTTTTCATTATTTAGAGAATACTTTATTAGTTTCGGTAATCAAACCCATGTAGATATGACCTTACATATTTAGTATGATCTCCTTTTTAAGAGTATTGTAATTTTCACTGTAAGGATCTCCCTTACTTCTTTTGTTAGCTTGATTCCTAAGTGTTTCTTTCTTTTTTTATGCTATTGTGAAAGATGGTGCTTCCCTAATTTCTTTCTCAGTGAGTTTGTTATTTGTGTGCAGGAATGCAATTGATTTTTGAGTGTTGACTTTGTATCCCACTATGCTATTTTATTAAATCTAGTAGTCTCTTCGTGGAGTTCTGGGGTTCTACTATGTAGAGGATCATGTAATTTAACTTCATCCCTTTCTATATTTATTCCTTTTACTTCTTTCTCTTGTCTAATTACTACAGCTGATGTTTCCAGAACTATATTGAATAGGAGTGGTGATAGTGGACATCCTTGTCTTGTCCTTGATTTTTAGAGTGAAAGCCTTCATTATTTGAGCATTTAGTATGAGGTTGACTGTTGGTTTGTCACAGATGGCTTTTATCAGATTGAGATAAAGACCATCTATTTCAATTATTTGTAGGGGTTTTTTTGGGGGGTGAGACAGGGTCTCACTATGTAGTTGAAACTGATCTGGAACTCATTATGTAGCCCAGGCTGGTCTCGAACTCACAGTGATCCTCCTGCCTCAGCCTCCAGAGTGCTGGGATTACAGGCGTGAGCCACCATACCCGGCTTACTTGTAGGGTTTTATCTTGAATGGATGTTGGACTTTGTCAAATGCTTTTTCTGCATCTATTGATATGCTCATGTGATTTTTGTCTTTGGCTCTGTTGATAAGGTATATTATGTGTATTGACTTGTGTCTGTTGAACCATCCCTACATCCCTGGGATGAATCTTATTTGGTCATGGAATATAATAGTCTTGGTGATTTGCGACATTCTGTTTGCCAGTATCTTACTGAAGATTTTTGCATCTATATTCATTAAGGAGATTGACCTGTAGTTCTCTTTTTTGGTTGGGCCCTTCTCTGGTTTGGGTATCAGTGTAATACTTGCTTCCAGGCATGATTTTGGAATTTTCTATTTCATGAGAGAATTTGAAGAGAATTAACATTAGATCTCTAAATTTCCTGTAGAATTCAGCAGTAAAACCATCAGGACCTGGGCTTTTCTTTGTTGGTAAGTTTTTTAATTACATTTTTCAATTCTTTTGACTTCTATTGGATTAATTAGAATTTTATACCTTCTTGATACAGCTTTGGTAATACACATGTGTCCAGGAATCTGACCATTTCTTCTGTTTTCCATCTTAATTGAGTACAGTTTCTCAAAGTAGGTATTGATCTGGGTTTCCACAGGATCCATTGTGATTTCACCCTTTTTGTTCCTACTTGCATGAATTTTTCTTTCCTTTCTTTGTAAGTTTGGCTAAAGGGTTTATCAATTTTATTTAATCTTTCAAAGAACTAACTCTTCAATTCATTGATTTTTTTGGTATTGTTTTCTTAGTCTCACTTTCATTAATTTCTACTCTAATCTTTATAATTTCCACCCTCATATGAGCTTTTGGCTTTACTTGTGCTTCTTTTCCTGGAAGCTTGAGGTTCAAAATTAGGTTGTCTATTTGAGCTCGTTCTGTTTTCCTGATGTGAGAATTCGCCAGTATAAATTTCCCCTTAGGACTGCTTTCATTGTATCCTATAAGTTGTATGTTATACCAACATTATCATTTAATTGTAGGCTCTGTTTAATTTCTTCTTTAATTTCATCTGTGATGCGTTCATTATTCAGAAGGGTGTTATTTAATTCCATATAAACCATGTTTATGTGCTTTCTCTTGCCATTGATTTCCAATTTCTTTGTGCTATGGTCAGATAATATGTATGGGATAATTTCAATTCCTTTGTGTTTACTTAAGCATGTTCTATTGGCTAGTATGTGGTCTATTTTGGAGAACATCACATGTGCAAATGAGAAAAAGGTGTATTCTGATGTTTTTGGAAGGAACACTGTAAACATCTACTAAGTCCATTTTTTTCATAAGTATGGTTCACTTATGCTATTTCTTTGTTGATTTATTTTGTGTAGTTGGTCTATTTGTGACAGTGGTATGTTAAGGTTCCCCATTGCAATTATGTTAGTGCTTGTTAAACTTTTGTTATCCATTATTATTTGCTTCATATAGTTGGGTGCACTGATATTTGGTGCATATATAAATATTGTTTTCCATCCTTTTACTTTCAGTCTATGAATTTTTTTGAGTTAAGTGTGTTTCCTATATGCAGCATATTGTTGGATCTTGTTTCTTGATCCATTCTGCCGGCCTGTTTCTTTTGATTGGTGAGTTGAAACCTTTTACACTGATGGTTTTAACTGAAATGTATTGGAGTATCCTTGTCATACTATTTTTCTGCTGTTGGCTCCTTTTCTTTCCCCTCTGTTTAATTACTTGCCTTGCCTGACGGTTTCTTTCTGTTAGTTTTCTTAAAAGTGTGGCTTTCATTATCTCTTTCTAAAATGCCCTTCAGAATACTTTGTAGAGCTGGTTTGCTGGTCATGAATTTCTTCACTTGGTCTTTGTCATGGAAGTATTTTATTTCTCCATTGATTTTGAAAGGTAGTTTTGCAGGATACATCAGTCTGGGTTGCAGATTGGTTTCTTTTAGGGCTCAAAATACTTTACTCCAAGATCTCCTTTCTTCAAAGTTGTTGTGTGTTGAGAAGTCTGCTATGATTCTGATGGGCTTTCCTTTATAGATGATTTTGTTTCTTTTCTCTAACAGCTTCTAATATTATGTTCTTGTGGTGAATTTATGGGATCTTGATTACTATACATCTTGGTGTAGTTTATTTTGGTCATGGCTATTTGGAGTTCTATATACTTTACTTATTTGTATGTCTAATTCTTTCTTCATATTTGGGGAGTTGTCGGCCATTCATTCTGTGAACAGGTTTTTTATGGCATTTGCTATTTCCAGCTTTGTCATTGACTCCAATCAGTCATATCTTGTCCTTCATAGCATCCTCTTGCAATTGTTGGGTTAACTTTTCATGATCCCTTACTATTTTTAAGAAGTCTTTCTTTTCATGCTCAATAACTACAATTCTATCCTCTAGATTTGATATTCTCTCTTTACCTTTGTTGAAATGATTGAGTATACTTTCAGTGGTGCTTTATTCTTCTGAATATCTGTTTGAATCTGTTTCATGGATTCCATTTCTTTCCTATGTTGGATATTTATGGTTTCTATCATTTTCCTATGCTCCTGCTCTATTTTTGTTATCTATGTCTACAATAGATTCATTGAACATGTCTTTCACTTTGACTGTCATTTCTTTTCTTTCCTGAAAGATTACTTTTCTCTATTGCCTTGTCCATCTGTATTTTTACTTCTACTATCATTTCAAATAGTTCAAGTGGGTGACTTCCAATTTATTCTCATTGCTCCCTGGACTCATCCTAGGTGGGTTGGAGGTATACGGCTGCAGCTTGCTTCTATGTCCTGTCATTATCTATTTTTTAATTTTAGTTTTTACAGTGTTACTTGTAGAGTTGTTATGGTAAATAGCTTTACCGCTAGAATTGAGGCTTCTTTAGGAAATGTCTATTCCTCAGATATATCTATCTTCTGTGGTTCTTGGCCCTTATGTCTATCCCAAGATACTATCTCCCCAATTTACTAAGGATGAGAGATTGCTGTTTAGCTCAATACCCAGTCCTTTGGTACTGGATTCTGATGACAGTTTTAACCCCAGACAATCACAGTGTTGTCACACAAAGGAGAACCAGAGTATAATAGGTCTGACATCCTGGCTAAAATAGTACAATTAACAATAACAATAGCATCAAGCACAGCCTAGCAACTGACAAATTACGGTCCTTATTAGTTTGGTGATCTTAACCATATGAGCAAGCTCTACTGTTATATAACAAAATCCAACATAAATCAGAAATGTGTATGCAATGAATTTCTCTTTAGTCAAGTGGTTTTATCCTGGGGGGTAAGAAGTTTAGGGAGAAACAACAGAGAGATAAATGAGGTAAATATAGCAGAAGCAAGGCTGGAGGGAAAAAAATGAACATTACACGCTTGGGTAAACTGGAGAAGAGAGCAGGAGAGAAAGAATGAAGGTGGAAGCAAAAAAATATTGCAGCAAACCAGAAAGACAGAAGACACTGCTCAACCACATGAAAATATCATAAAATCAAGAGACATAGTTGAGGAAATAGAGGAATAAGATGAATAGAACAGAAGAAAAATAATTGTAAAAAACCTAAACAATAAAAAACAGAAACAAAAACCCAATCAGGTAAAAAAAGGAAAATGAATCTAGCAAACAAAGAAAAAGAAGAAGAAAATTACTCTGTTGTCCACAATTCTGTGTTACTGTCTGAGACAGAGCTCAAAAATTTGCTGTGTAAACCCTCCAGGTCTACAATAAGATGAGTGCCGGGTACAGGACTGGTTTTGGCCTCTGAACGTGGGTGCTGTGGTTGTTCTTCAGCCATCAACTTTCCAGATGTCTTTCGGGTGGCTCACCCACATCTCCCCACTGTGACCATCTCCATGACACCTTTCCAACTGCTATGGCTCATCAGAGGCTGATCAATTCTCTGATATGCCTAGAGAGGTGTGAGGTTAGGGTGGAAGACAATAGAGACATAATTTCAAAATACATGGGCTATTGGGAGGTTAATGCCAGAGTGGGCAAAGACAAACACACTTCAGGCTAGCCATTATTTATTGGGTATACATCATAATTGGAGGGAGCATTGGGTGACTCAGAGAGCAGCGTTAATCCTATATTGATGAAGGTCTTATGTCAATGAGGACCGTGAAAAGGGCAAAGCATTCTTACAATAGTAGGCAGGACAGATAGCAGTCTAATAAGAAATTTGTCCTTTCCCCAGGTGAAATCTTTCCCTTTTTTTGTTACCAACAAGGATATCTTCAGCTGATGTAGTCTTGCCCTTGAGTGTCACAGTATCATGGGGACATTGAGGGCTCAAGTTGTGACCAGAGGTTAATTATGAAATTATTTTCCCCCAAAATTATATAAAATGGCTCTCAACAGTGGCACCCTCCTATGGAGCCAGCCCAAGGCTGCTCCCAGGTCAGAGCACAGTGGACCCTTCCCGGACCTTGCATGACATCCTCTGTTCTACATCATTAATTATCCTCACACAATGGCCATGAGATAGGGAGATTGTCCTGCCACTGGCTAGAATTGCTTGTCTGTCTGTGCCATCAGTGGCAGGGGGTGGTGGCCCATCCAGCAGCTAGCCAAGGCTTCTCGCCTCCAGTCATAGAGAAGGGAAAAGTCTTCAGTACTTTCGAAGAGCAGAATCTGGATAGTCCCAGTCCCTATTCCTTAGCAGAATTTCCTCCAGTCCGCTATCTATCTCCCCTCAGTCCCCCGCAACTGGAAGGCCCTTCCCTCCTTCCATTCCTGGACACGGCAGCGAAGCAACGCTGGAGCTGTTCTGCTATCGGAGCTCAAGCCAGAGCCTTATGAAATAAAATAACTACCCCACCCACCGGGTGTTCATTCACCGAACTGAGTGCATGGTTGCTGAGCTGCCTCACTCACCGTTGACTCTGAGGGGCCTCTTGGAAAACAGTATCTCGTGTGCTCACTGCTGCTTCCGACTGTATAAAATTCTGTCCAGATCTAGTCTCCATTTTGCAGTGAACAGTAAAGTTGTTTTCACTACCTCCCCACTGGGTGGCTACAAAACCATTCCACCCCTCCATGTGGTCTCCAGATCCTTTGTTCTCCTCTGTCAGTTCCCTGGTGGTTCCCCTGTGCCCTCTACTCACTTTATTTCCTCTCCAAGCTGTTGATTTCCAGACTCTGGGCCCTTTGTCCTGGGGAAGCTGTGCTACTGGCACTCACCACTCTGTCATTTTTCCTCTGGTCAGCCAGTTTCTAGTAGATTTCTACTACTGACCCTGAATTCCTGCTTATGCTAAAGGACAATAACAATGACAAATGAGTGTCAGTCCTAGTCCTATGCAATGCTGACCAAGACACAGAACCAGCCTGTGCACAGACACACACACACACACACACACACACACACACACACAATTATATATGTACATGCATACACAGTCATCCACGCTCCCACAGAATTTTGTGTAAGGGCCAGATTTTACAGAGCATATGAGAAGGTCATATCACTACAATGAACAAATTAAAGTGAACACTAGAATTCTGATTCTCTAATGTCTCCATTCTCTTCACCATCAGAACTTAATGCACACGTGTTAAGTAGGGATTCAAATCCAGATCTCCATCCTCATGGGCTTCAGTTTCTTAATCTGTAATACATTGAGGGAGTAAGGAGAGACAAACTGGATTGCATGACTTCTGTGATCCTCTTGCAGTTCTACAGTTGTATAAACAGGGGAGAAACTCAGGGATAAACTATATGGGTGATCTTTGGTATGCTCTTTTGTTCATTGCTTCCCAAAAGAAAGAACAGACAGACATGCACTAAACATTTGCTGAATTAGACACAGGCACACATGATCGTTGCCAAAGCAAATTCATAGGATGCCATTAAATGTCCATTAATGCAGAAGGCATTAAAGGCACAGCTGAAATCTATTAGCAAATCATCATTAGTTGCCCAACATTCATCCTGACAAATTTATTTTTTTTTGTCTCAGTGATTTGTATTTGGCCTAGCCCCACAGAGAAAAAGAAGCCAGCAACAGCTAAATCTGCTAGCTCTATTATGATATGAAAACATGACAACTAGTTTGAAAATGGAATTGTTTAATATATGAGGTTGCAGAGTGTTTTGCACATCTGTAATATAAACAGTAAAATCATCAGAGGTTAAGCCTTCCTTCCTCCAGAGACAGAAAAGAATGTTTAGATCTAGTTTTACTAAGAAAGATAATTCCACCAGTTTGTACTTTTGAAGAACTTCCTTGCTGGAACACCCAGCATAAGAGCTGGACAGATATGGAGCCCACCTGTTGATAAAGGATCACACCAAGGGAGGGAAGATCTTTTCTTCACTATGTCCCTCTTCGATGATTCCATGTTTTATGACCAGATCAGAATTCACAAGTGAAGGAGACAGGCCTGGTTATTTCATCTCAGTATTCTATGTAGAAAGCTTCTTCTTTTAAGTCTAATTTTGTACTGTAAAATGCTATACATACTTTGAGACAGTATGGTATTTCCTTAAAAAATTATATATACAATTACCATATATGATACAGTAATTGCACATCTGTGTTTATTCCTAAAAGAATTGAAAGCAAGGACTTGAATAGATATTTAAACACTAATGTTCATAGAAGCATTATTCACAATAGTCAGAAAATGGAAACAGCCCAGTGGCTGCTGAGGTAAAACAGATTAACAAAACGTGGCAGTATGCATACAATGGAATAAGTACTGTCTGCCTTTAAGAAGAAATAAAGTTCTGATACATGCTACAACATAGATGAACCTTAATCAAATTAAGTGAAACAAGCCAGAGACAAAAGGCCAAATATTGTATGATTTCACTTTTATGAGTTACCTGGAGTAGTGAAATTCATGGTAAAAGAAAGTACAATGATGGTTACAGGGAACTAAAGCAAGGGGAAAATGAGGAGTTATTGTTTGATGCCCACAGAGTTTCAATTCGGGATGGAGAAAAAGTTCTTGAGATGGGTAACTGTAATGGTTGCACAAAAACTTAAGTTGCCTCATACCACTGGCTTCACTGCTGAATTCTACCCACCATTTCAGGAAATGTTGCCCCCTTCTCAAATTCTTCCAAAAACATTGACAAGAAAGAAATAAAATGGATCAATATTACTACCCTGAATGGTTGTTCTGAGAGATAATATGTGTAAATCACCTAGCATAATATCTGTTATTAAACGGGTGTTCATTAAGTGGTACTTTTATGAATGACAACAAAAAAGTGCATAGATTTCAATTCAGACAGTGGTATATACAATGAACAAATTGATTTTTCAAAATTTGAAACAATATTATTTGAGTTACTTATTGATGACTTTGTGAAAGAGAAATTATTTAATAGCAAAATGCCTTATTCCAAACTTTGGATTCACCATTGTCTCCTATTTCTAGTTTGGCTATAAATCATAACAGTAAAATCATTTCCTCTATGTGTGTCTAAATTTCCAAACTCTGAGAGCCAAAGGATTATTTTGTTTTTCATTTCCCTTTGGGTTTCAGCTTACTAATATTTCATTAAACATTTAATTACTTTGCCATTAAGTTACTCTTTCTCTGTTCAATGCCCTATTCAAACCTAAATGAGTGGGAAGACTTAATATAATTCTCATAGTTAAATATCTAGGGTTGGTATTAATCCCTAAATTACCTGCATGTAGACATAATGTTAGGAAGACATACTGAAAAGAAAGCAATTCCTTGTGTGCTATTTTGTAAGGGCAAAGGCAGAAAAACAGCTTCTGTTCAGAGGAGGTCCCCAGTGAATTAAGGTTAAAAGGATTTGTCCTTGCAAGACCACAGGTCTCTAATTGGGAACTTCAATTCCTATAATCCAGAAGGATTGGGACCAGACACATCTAGATTATTGCCAAAGCCCACAGGTGACTTGTAGGGAAAAACAATTAGTGCTCCAAACCTCCAGATGGAAAAGAGGCATTTAATGAAACTTGATGCAAGCCCAGCCAGAGCAAGTGCTTAGTGACTACTCAGGCTTTAGCAAAGGAGAGAAAAGTCTCCTCTTCAGTTTAATCTAACTGAATATCTAAAAGTTTCCTTTCCAGAGTCCATTAATTTGCTACTTTAAGGAAATAAGGAAATATAAGTGTAACTAGACCTACAGTTAAGACAGATGATTTCTTTTAATTCCACAATCTTTAAAGTAGGAGTTAAAAAATAAAATACAATAGAGACTAAGAGAATGATACAAAAAAAATCAACAAATCAGAGTTGGTTTTTCAAAAGAATAAATATAATTGATAAACCCATAGCCAATCCAAAGGAAAGAAAAGGCTCAAATTCATGCAATGAGGAATGAAAATGAAGTCTCAATAGACCAGCAGAAATCCAGAGGATCATCAATACTTACTTCAAGAACCTGCACTCTAATAAAATGGAAAACACAGAAAAAATGGACAGATTTCTAGATACATGTGAATTACCAAAGTTGAAAAAAGAAGATATAAAAATTCTAAACTCCCCAATTACAATCAGTGAAATTGAAAATGTAATTAAAAATTTACCAACAAAGAAAAGCCCAGGTCTTAATGGCTTCACTGCTGAATGCTATGTGATATTTAGAGAAGAACTATTGCCACTACTCTTTAAACCATTCAGTGAAATTGAAAGGGAAGCAATAGCTCCAAATTCATTCCTGGAAGCAAGTGTTACTTTGATTCTAAAACCAGGGAAAGACTCAACCAAAAAGGTGAACTACAGGACAATCTTCGTAATGAACATAGATGCAAAAATCCTCAAAAAGGTACTGGGAAAAAGATTACAGAGGGTCATCAAGAAGACCATAAACCCTGACCAAGTCAGATTTATCCCAGGGATGCAAGGATGGTTCAACATACATAAATCAATAAAAGTAATACACTATATTAACAATCAAGAACAAAAACCATATAATCCTATCAATAAATGCAGAAAAAGCATTTGAAAAAAATTCAACACCCATTCATGATAAAAATCTTACAGAAAACTGGAATAGATGGTCTTTATCTCATCTTGATAAAGGCTATCTATGAAAAGCCAAAAGCCAACATCATACTAAATGGTCAGAAACTGAAAACCTTTACAGTAAAATCAGGAACAAGACAAGGATGTCCACAAGCAAAACTCCTGTTTACTATAGTTCTGGAAACATTAGCCACAGCAATTAGACAAGAGAAAGAAATAAAAGCAATAAAGATAGGAAAGGAAGAAGTGAAACTGTCATTATTTGCTGATGATATGATACTCTACATAGAAGACCCAAAGAACTCCACCAAAACACTTCAAGACTTGATTGTCAGATTCAGTAGAGTAGCTGGATACAAGGTAAATATGCAAAAATCAACTTTCTCTAAATGGAAAGGGGAAGTGGGAATGGTAGGGGAAAGGAAATAAGGGACAAGAAAAAAATATGAGAAAAGGTAAAAATGGAAGCAAAGTCTTTGTAAATAGAGGAGGGTGGAGGGGGAGACGGGAGGGCAGGGGTAAGGGGGAAAAATGAGAACCAAGATCTGTCATATAAAGGTACAAGTTCCCAATGATGAATGTAACTGTTCTGTATACTTAAAAAGTACCAATAAACAATAAGATTAAAAGAATAGCCTTCTTGTACACAAATAACAGTCTCATTGAGAGTCAAATTAGGGAAACAATCCCTTTCACAATAGCATCCCCCAAGAAATGAAATATCTTAGGCATCAATCTAACAAGGGACACAAAAGACCTCTACACTGAAAACTATAGCACTCTAAAAAGAGATTGAAGAGGATATAAGAAAATGGAAAAACAACCCTTGTTTCTGAGTAGGAAGAATTAATATAGTGAAAATGGCCATACTTCCCAAACTGCTATACAGATTCAATGTAATCTCCATTGAAAGACCAACAGTACATTTCACAGAACTAGAGAAAACAATAAAAAAATTCATTTGGAATCAGAAGAGACCTAGAATAGCAAAAGAAATTCTAGGCTACAGGGACATGGCAGGGAGTATCACAATCCCCAGTTTGAAACAATAACACAAAGCCACAGTGATAAAAACATGGTACTGGGATGGGGATTTAGCTCAGTGGTTCTGCTGCCTGCCTCACAAGTGCAAAGTCCCAAGTTCAATCTCCGGTACCAAAAAAACAAACAAACAAAGGAAACAGCATGGTACTGGCAAAGAAACAGACCCAAGGATCAGCAGAATAGATTAGAGGATGCAGAAACATCTCCTGACATACTCAACTACCTCATCTTTGACAAAGGAGCCAAATACCCTCTCTGGAGGAAAGATAACCTCTTTAATAAATGGTGTTGGAAAAACTGGATTTCAACTTGCCAAAGATTAAAACTAGACCATACACTAAACTAAAATCCAAGTGGATTAAAGATATAAATATAGATATAAATAAATAATAAAGATATAAATATAAAGCAGAAATACTAAACTTGCTGGAAGATAATTTAGGTAAAACTCTTGAAGCTATCAGCATAGGAAAAGATTTTATGAATAAATCCTCAGTAGCACAGGAACTAGCACAAAGAATCAACAATTGGGATCTCATCTTTTTAAAAAGTTTCTGCACTGCCAGAAAAACCACAAGTAGAGTGTAAAGAGACAACCCACAATGTGGGAAAAAAAATTTGTCTCTTCCTCAGACAAAGGTCTACTATCTAGAATATACAAAAAACTCAAAAAAATCAGACACCCCAAAGTAAAGATCTAGTTCAAAAATGGGCACCTGAAATGAACAGACTTTTCTCAGGCAAAGAAGTAAAAGTAGCAAATAATCATATGAAAAAATGTTCAACATCACTGGTCATTCGAGAAATGCAGATAAAACAACACTGAGACTCCATTTCACCCCAGAAAGGATGGCTGCTATCAAGAAATCAACCAATAACAAATGTTGGCGGAGTTGTAGAGAGATAGGAACCCTTCTTCATTGTTGTTGGGAGTGCAGACTGGTGCAACCACTGTGGAAATCAATATGGAGATACTTGAAACAACCAGGATTCGAAGTCTCATTTGACCCAGATATTCCTCTGCTGGATATCTTCCCCAAAGAGTTAAAAGAATCATACCACAGTGATATATGCATAGCCATGTTTATAGCAGCACAGTTTGTAATAGCCAAAACTTGGAAACAGCCCATTCACCCATCAACTGGTGTCTGGATTAAAAAAAAATGTGGTTTAAAAAAAATTATATATATATATAGATAGATAGATAGATAGATAGATAGATATAAATACTACTCAGCCACAAAGAATGAGAAACTAGAGAGATTTATAGCTAAGTGGATGCACATTGAGGCCATACTCCTAAGTGAAATAAATAAGTCACACATGTGTAAATACCAAATAGTTTCTCTGGTGTGAAAAAGTAAAAGTATAAATAAGGATTAAAATGTATAATTGATATTGTGTAATAGGAAAAAAGTCTAAAAGAGTAGAGGAAGTGGGAGGGGTAGGGGAAAGGAAAAGGGGAAAAGAAAAAATATTTGAAAAGGAAAAACATGGAAACAATGTCTTTGTAAACAGGGAAGGGTGGAGGGGCTGGCGGGTGGGCTGGGGAGTGGGGAAAAACAAGAACCTGATGAATCATGTAAAGGTACAAGATCCCAATGATGAATGCAACTGTGTTTTACACCTAATATGTACCAATAAGTTTAATAAAGATTTTTAAAATAAAACATCATATAAAGGACTCTAATTTTATACTTTAATTTTTCTAACACATAAAGCCTGTATGAAGAATCTAAAACTTACAAACCTATTAAACTTCAAGGGCAATCCAAGCAGGAAACATGGGTGTGGAAGGAATATTCCAGAAGCCAGGCTAAAATTTATGGCACTGTTCAGCCTGAGCTGCACACAGAATCATTCAAAGAATTTTTAAAGGTCTCAGGACCTGGGTTGGGGATTTAGCTCAGTGGTTCCACCGCCTGCCTCACAAGCGCAAGGACTGGAGTTGAATCCCTGATTAAAAAAAAAAAAAAAATACTATTAGGACCTGAATCCACCTCTCAAGAGTGTGATGTAATCATGCACAGGTACAAATTCCCTATGATAAATGTGATAGCTATGTATACATAAATGTACCAATAAACTTAATTTTTTAAAAAGACTGTGATGTAATTGGTCTGGGAATAGAGAGTTTCCAAAATTCCTCAGGTGACTCTAAAATACAACTAAGGATGGAAACACTGGGGGGGGGCAACAGGAAGATGAAATACAATAGTCTATTCCGTTCTGGACAATTATTCTGGATAATTTTCAAGGCCAAATACAAAATGAAAATGTAGGTCCTCTTCTTTTAAAATGATTAAGAATTCAAGATGTCAACAGAAAAATATTCACCCAGACATGGAAGCCTTGTGAACAGAGCCCTGTGTGACTGCACAGGTTTCATGTCTGCGGTATCAGCCCTGTTTCTGTTCTGAGCTAACCCAAACTACCCAACCTGCATTTTTAGAAAGCATTTTCTTTGGAGTGACTAGGAAATGTGTCATATTCTCTCAAGCTGGTGTTCTCTATAGCTCTGGGATCCCCCAAAATGACTCGCTCTGAGCAATATAACCATCTACTTCAGCAACATGACTTACTTTGAAGGCCCCTCACTTTGTCAGGACTAATAAAAGGCTGGAGTGTAAAGTTGATGTGTGAAGACCCTTGGGACTTTTACCTCAGATGCTTGTCCACGACTGAAATATTGTGAAAACCTGGGAAGCCTGTGAAGTATTGACTCTGATGGCTCTTTTGAAAACAGAACAAGACAAAATAAAACTTATAGTCAGTGGGAAGCTGAGGCAGGAGGATTGCAAGCTCAAGGCAATTTACTGACTCAGTGAGATCCTCTCTCAAAATAAAAAATAAAAAGGGCTGGGGACATAACTCAGTGCAAACGCCCTAGCTTCAATTTCCAGTATCACAAATACAAAAAACCTTAGTACAGAGTAGTTAATATTATGTAAAAACCCATTAATTCTTACATCCCTGCCCCACACATCTGACTATTACCACATTATAAATTTTATTAGTCTACACATACAGGAAAGATTCAAACTTCCAAGCCTCTATTTATTAAACAAATTGTTCTTATTTATGACTTGTTCCATTTGTTAATCAGAAATTTTTAAATCTTATTATAATTTCAGGAGAAAGCCAAATGATCAAAATAGTGCAGGAAGTCCCTGGCCGCGAATCGTGTTGAACACCCCAGTGACTTCGGGATGAAGGATCTCTTCCGGGGCTCTTTTCCACGTTATACAATGTTAGGAGAGCCCCCTGGTGGTCAAAGTGAAATTCTAACCGGGAAATTAAATAAATGGAGCACGACAGATTTTCAGAGATGAACAATTCTAGAAGAGGCATAGCTTCCACCCTACTTCTGCTCACCCTGCTTATCCTTTTATTATCACTGCTATTGGAACTTCTAGGGGAAGGTTTTGGATTAGATCCGAGAGAAATTAGAGACAGGAAGCTATGAAAAACGGGTCTGAGGGCCGGGGGTTTAGCTCTGTGGTTCTGCTGCCTGCTTTGTAAACGCAAGGTCCTGAGTTCGATCCCCGATACAAAAATAAATAAACAAACACACACCGGATCTAACTTGGAAGAAGCATCAGATTCCTAGACGTATCTCAGACTTCCACTCACCTCAATGCACACACACACACAGATACATAAATAGGCGCACACAGGCGCGCACACACCTCAGCCTCTACCCTGCGGTGCCACCACTGGATTCTCCATTCTCATTTCGTGAAGCTCCACCATCTAAGAGCTACGGGGTTAAAATGAATTGGCTGCTGTTTGTGAGGGCCCAGCAAGCCCGCCCGGGAGTCTGTCAAGCTTGCATTACATACAATATTGGCTCTTCTGGTGAAATAAGAGAGTTCATTTCAGAAGTGCCCGATCTAAATGTGCAGAAATAATTTGAAGAGTTTGTTACAGATGCAGATACGTTCCCAGGCCCTGCCCTTGAACATTCTGATTCAATAGCTCCAGTAATCTGGGATTGACAAGCACGCCACGTGACTCTGATGTAGGCGTCAAAGGCCGCGCTTTCCGCCTCACAGAGACAGTGGGTGGGTAACTCCTGAGCATGAAGCACGTTCTGGTGTGTTAGACTTGGGTGGGAAGCTATGGGGGAAAGCATTTAGGGTGGCGTGGGGGTCCTGGATCCTCGGGAGGAAGCTACAGAAAGGAAAGCTGGCACTGGCGAAGCATTTTTTTTTTTGCTTCAAAATGTTTGCCTAGGACTGGCTTTGCCTCCGTAATGCAGAAAGATTCTGGTTTCTTCTCTGCTCCGCACCTTTCCCTAAACTCCAGAAATCGGCTGATTTTCTGATTATTATAAAAGGTACTATGGTGTAATTGCACTTTTGTTGCCTAGCCAATGAAACTAGCCATCATAAATAATCATTTTTATAGGAATATGTTATGATTTCCAACGATTTAAAATAATTTTTTGGAAAATAACACATTTATAAGTTAGGGATTAGCTGGCTTATTTTTTATAATTGTTTTAAACAGTATCTCAAAGAGTGACTAAAATATTTTTATATAGGATGTGTGACACACATGTGTAAATACCGAATAGTTTTTCTGGTGTGAATAAACTGTAATAGTACATAAGATCCTAATGAGATAACTGACCATGTGAATTAGGAAGAAAAGGGCTAAAGGTGTAGGGAAAGTGGGAAGGGTTGGGAAAGGGTAATAAGGGAAAAGAAAAAAATGTGAGAAAATGAAAAGATGGAAATAAAGTGTTTGTAAATGGGAAGGGGAGGAGGGGGTGAAGGGAGGGCAGGGACAAGGGGAAAAAATGAGAACCAAGACCTGTCATGTAGAGGTACAAGATCCCAACAATGAATGTAACTGTACTGTATCCCTAAAATGTACCAATAAACTCAATTAAAAAAATAAAGGATGCATGACAATTTTTAATTTGCACTCTAGAAAACGTAATTACTGATTTGTACACCCTTTAGACTTACTGAATAATCTTTGTTTGCTGTGCCCCATACATAAGAAGCAACAGCAAACACTAATGAAGAATTGCAATATTTATCATACCCTATATTAATGCTATATATACACATGCACAATATATTATATAACTCTCATATAATAAGCATATGGTACATGTACTTTTATGATCTAGTACAGTGTCCACATATAATCAATTTGTAATCAGTGTCATGAAATGATTACGGTTCTACACTGTTTTGGGGACATTGGTGAAGAACAGATTAGAAGGAGGTAAATATTGAATGCCATTATTCATACCACTATTCAAAGCAATATTTTAAGTTTTTTGTTTTTTATGACTTTGCTTTTATTTGCATAACTCTGACATGTAGTACTATAATGCATAACAGAACATAAAATTATAGTACTGTATGTACAATGCAATCAGCAAAAAGTACAGTACTGTATAAACAAGGTGTCCTGTACAAAAATACATTGAGTCTCTATAAAGAAGATATACATAACTGTACCAGAAAAGATGGCCTGTACATCTAAGTGGCAGGTTGTAAGTCTGAACAGTTGCTAAGCAGATCATTAAATACAGAATATATGTAATCTTGAATGTATATGGATTAAATGTACCAATCAAAACACATTGGCTGAGGGCCGTGGGTTTAGCTCAGTGGTTCTGCCACCTGCCTCGCAAGTACAAGGTCCTGAGTTCAATCTCCGATAACAAAAACCAAAAAACACACTGGCTGCTTCAATGGATAACAATCAATACCTAATTATATGCCAACTAAAGAAATTTATTTCACTGATAAAGATACACATAGACTAAAATAAACATTTGGAAAGAGACATGGAAACCAAAAGCAAGCAAGAATGATAGTCATATCACATAAAATCAGACTTTAAGAAATCAAATACCATAAAAAGAGACCAAAAGGTCATTATATATTCCTAAATGGACACATTCAACAAGAATATATAATAACTGTAAATATATGTGCATCCAACACTGAACCACCCAGTTACTATAAAAGCAAACATTATTCTAAAAGGAGAAATAAAATCTGATAAATTAATAATTGAGTATTTTAACATCCAATTTTTTTCAGTGAATAGATCATTGAGACAGGATAATCAAGCATCTGAATAGAACTACAGTATAAGAACAAATAGGCCCAACACGTATTTACAGAACTTTTCATCCAACAGCAGCAAAATACACATCCTCCCTGCCAGCACATAGAACATTTTCCAGGATAGATCATATGTTGGACCACAAATCAAGTCTCAATATATTTGAAAAAATTTGAAAGCATATCATGTATCTTCTCAGATCGCCCCTTATTTATATTTTCCACATTTTTTGGTGGTACTGGGGATTGATCCCAGGGAATGCTGCCTGTCATCTCCAGCCTTTTGTAAAATTTCATTTTGAGATGGGTTCTGCTAAGTTGCCCACTTAGTTGCCCATTTGCCCAGTTGAACTTGCAACCCACTGAGCTCAGCCTCCCGAGTAGCTGGAATTATAGCCATGTGCGTCTGTGCCTATTATTCTCATTAATTTTTAGCTGTATTCCAACAATATTTTTAGATTTTTTTTTTTTAGACTTCTAAGCTTATAGGGTTTTTTCTCCCTCCAAAAAACTCCAAAATTTGAATGATAAAATGGCTAAATGCTAGATTCTAAAAAATGAGTATGGCCTGTGCATTCCGAAGTAGAGCCAGTAAGAGAACGGACTGAGTTAAAGCCATGCCCTCACCAGCCCTGCAAAAACCAGTTCAAAGCAACCTCACTGCCAAAGGGGAGGGGGGGATGTCATATTATTCTAAAAGAGCAACCCAAAATTGTGAGCCTAAAATACTTCTTCTTTGCGCCCCTATGGAACTCTGGTTTTTACTTCCCACCACACCTACTTCCTCCTGCCCCACTTCCTGGATGAGGTAGATGAGGAAGAGCCCTCTGCTAACTGGCCTGGGCTTTCTCTGTTCAAGACAAAGCCGGGTGTGGCTCAGTAGAAAGCAAGCCCCATACTCTGGGCTACCAGCTCAAACCAGCCCATCCTCCCCGGGAAGGATTCTAGCAAGACCTTTGCTCTTGGCCTAGGTCCAGCTAAAGTCCCGCGTTGGAAACAACCGTTGCTTCACGCTGATCACACCCTTTAGCATTTCCAAGTTAGGTTCTGTTCTGAGTGTTAAGGGTCCCCAGGAGGTTATTTTAACATGGAATCTGCACTTTTTTTCCTTGGTCTTTTGAAACATCCATTAACACCTAATAACTTTTCTTACCAGAAATACTGCAGCAATTGTTTTTTAAAAAAAATTCAGTGCTTGGGGGCCTCCCTCTACCGCCTCCACTCCACTCTTCTCAAAATCCTTTCAACAGTCTTAACTGTTCCAAACAGTCTTAACTGTTCTTAACCTTCCAAAAGTTTGTCGGGACCGGGGGACAGCCGAAATCACAAATAAAGCAAAAACCCAGGGCGTTGTAGGTAGCAGATACCTTATTTCCCAAGAGCACGCCCACAAAAGCCTCAGTAACTTGTGAGAGCAAAAGCATTCCCTGGTAAGATGGGAGCTGAATGGTGCTTCAGAAAAGAAAATGGGTTCTCATTCAGAAGTAAATGAGCCTAGGAATTAAAGCTTCACAAGGCCAAGGGGGGAAATGTCTAAAACTTCAGCCTTTCAGCACAAGTCCGAAGGGGACGGGGACCCTCTGCTTCTGGGTTGGGGGGGGCATTCCTTCCACGGAGCAGCAGCACCACCTCGTGTACGAAGCTCTTTGTTTTGTTTCCTCAAGCCTGCACTTGTCTGCGTTCTGAGTCAGAGCCTTCACCTGGTTTTTGGAAGAAAAAGACCAAAGTCTTCCCTGATTTTTGGCAAATTTTTTGGAAGAAAAAGACCAAAGTCATCCCTGATTTTTGACAAAAGGACATGTGGGGAATCTCTCTGTGTGCTGTCTGCACTCTCTGCAGTTGTACTGTTTGCAGACTCTGCAGTGCGCTGTTTGCTCGCTCCCCTGCTACTCACCTACTATGTGGTCCTTGAGCGAAGAGTCTGAGCCCAGAGCATCCCAGAGGCTCGGAGTATCCCAGCCTCTAGCACAGAATTTGACTTCATGATAAGACTTGGCAAATGCCTGATAAATGAAGGACTCCCTAGGGGTTTTCAGTTGGAAAAACAAATACCAAATATTTTTCACCAAGTAGCTCTCTACAGGTTATAAGACTAACCTTTCAAATTTCATCAAGTCTAAGAAAGTACACAAAGTTCAAATTATAAAAATACATTACAATGACTGGAAATTTCAATTGAAAGTTGATTCCCAATCGACTTATCTGATTTAAGTGAGAATCTTTTAACTAAGCAATCTGAGCCCTAATACCCAAACAAATTCACCAAATTTATCCTACAAATGCTCATAAACCTAAATTACATCTCATATATTTGTACACATTGCGAGATAATTTGAGGACTCTTACAGTGATAAAACAATCTAAGAACGCTCAAACTACTCTACTTCTTTCTAGGGGTCCTATGTAATAGTCTAACATTCAGAAAGTAAACAAAACCGGTTTATTAAAAAGCCATCCAATATAGAATTTTGCCAGATTTAATGAAGAAATTATAGCCAATTCCTGCATACCCTTCATCTGTCAAGAACCACAGCAGTGAATTCAGCAAGCCAAGAAAACTTTAACAAAATTACACAGACTTCAGCTTCCAAGAACAGTCTTTCCATCCAAAATTCTTACACATTCCAAGGCCAGAGAACAGTGTGACTAATTCTAGCTAAAATAAAAACCAGCTGCCTGAAGTGCTATAATAAGTATACATAAAATTTTAAGAACAGTGCTCTGTGATTTAAATAGGGACAGAAAAAGGTAAAGAACGGAAAAGTAGTAAGAGGAGGTGACTTTATGAGTAACCCCATCCTGCTTCTGGATTCTGAGTTCTGCTTTAGAACTTTAGTTCTGTGATGTATTGATCCATGACCAAAAGCTTTCAAAATGACAGTAACTCCTACTGGAATTGCATGACAACAATCATTAGTGGCATTACCCGACTATTGAAAACTGAACTAAAGTCCTAGAAACAAGGTTTATGAATTGCCCCCGTTTTTTATCTATTGAACATATTTAGTCTATAAAGTATATGAGATTTATATGGTAGCCCTCGGTGCTTCTAAAATTATTTTTCTTTTTTAAAGACGCCAAGTAAATCTCAGAAAATAGGTGCCTTTTGGAACTTCAAGAGGAGGATGATAAAAAGGCAACATTGACTTAGAAAGCAGCTCCGTTGTATGGCTTCTTTTTGGCACTGAGCATTTATACAATTCACATCGAAGTGGCCATTGAAGATGACACATGAGATTGAAGGACAGCTGTGTGAAGATACCTGGCAAGACTAACAACATCAATCTAAAATGAGTATGCAGCGCTCCTACACCAGCTGTGGGGAAACTTTGTGTCTGTTTTCTTTGAATATTTGCAAATTGAGGGCAGGTGACAAAAGCTAAAGTGCTATGTGGATACTTGTATTTGTTTTCTCAGCAGCCCTGGGAAGTAGATTGAAATCACTAAACTCTCTCTTTCCTAGATGAGGAAATCGAGACACAAGGAATTCAGAAAACTACAGAGGATCAAGAGAGTTCCTGTGTGTGACTCCTGGAGCTTGTATTTCAAAAACAAAATATATGACAACGATTGCTGGCCACAAGAATGAGAATCAAATAGGGAAGAAAAAACAAGCTCAATAAACCCTCTGGGCCAGACAGTGAGACATTCATTTATAAAATACTCCTGTCTTGCGTGCCTCTGAAGCTGGATTTTAACTTTGTCGCCTCCATTAGGATTAGACGAGAGTAATCATCATCCAAATGAAGTAGCTCACCTAACAGTTGAGAGATTTACATGAGTAGTGATCAGAACGGTTGAAGAGCAAAGCAATGCCAGTAGCACTCACTCAGTTTCCAGAAATAACACTAGCTCCATGGTTCCTAAGTGTTAATGTGCACAAAGAATCAGGGGGGGTTCTGGTAATATATTAAGAGTTTGCTGTGGGCAAAGTCCTGCTTTGAGCTAATCTTCACTTCATTTAATCTTCACTACAGACAAGAAACTGAAACTTAGATTTAATACGCCCAAGTCACACTGTTCAAAAGTGCTACCATCAGATTGGAAGACAAGACATTAGATCCCAGGGCCAGTGTCCATGGTGCAGTGATTCTCTACCTTGTGTCTCACCTGGATAGTTTTTGTTTGTTTTTGTTTTTAATGCTGTACCAGCTGGCCACCAAACCCAAAGAATCAGAATTTCTTGGAATAAAATCAGAACAATGGTTACTGCTTTTCAGTCTTGTCCAGGGACTGTTAATGCGCAGCCGGGCTTGAAATCAAAGTTATCTCATGTACCCATGAGACTCTGGGGTGGATCTGGTATCATTAAAACTGGGCAGTGCTAATATAGAGGTCCACAGTCACACAGGGGCAATGTTTCTCAAGGTTTGGCCTGAGCAAAACCACTTGGAGGCCTGTGGCGCCTGAGAATCAGCATTTTTACTGACTTCCTGAGTAGTGCTATTGACAACAGGAAAGGGAGACTATATTTTGAGAACTACTTTGATTTTCAAAAAGTAATTTAAGGAAAAAAATATGGTCATAGTCATATGAGTGCCTATGTGGGTACCTAATTATGTATTTGTAGGAATTTGTTCATTCTTTATTTTGGGCTCAGTGGTGCTGCACCTGCCTCGAAAGCACAAGGTGCTGAGTTCGATCCCTGGTTAAAAAAAAAAAAAAAAAAACTGTAGAATGTCCAGGTACAGATATCTAGTTGCAGTTGCATAAATGCATATAGAGTTTTGAAGATAGATTTGGGCTACAGACCTGAATTTGGGAATCATTCACATAAAAATGGTCAAATATAGAAGTTAAAAATTAAATGAGATTATGAATAGATTGATAAAAGAACAGAATGGAACTATGAGTAACATCAAAAGTAAGAGGACTGGAGAGGTACTCTTTTAGTCACTTTTTTGTTGCTGGGACAAAATACCTAACATCCATAAATTAAAGGAGGCGGGTTTCTTTTGGCTCACAGTTTCAGTTCATGGTCTGCTGGTTCAAAGGTAGAAATGACATGGGAAGGGGCACGATGAAGGACAGCTGTTCGACCCACGGCAACCAGAAGCAGCGACAGAGAGGAGCAGCCGGGAGCGATACATGCTTTCAGATCGCGCCCCCAGTGACCATCTCCTAACAGCACAGAGAGCTACCACACTCTTCAAAGAATGAGTCCACTAATAAGTATAGCACCCCAATATCTAATCGCCTTCCAAACACATGAGGTCGTTTAAGGCCATTTTAGATTTAAACCATAACAGATGGAAACGACAGAGGGGAAACTAAGAAGAGCCAGATACATAAGAGAAGAACTAGGGGAGGGTATTGTAATGGAAGCCAAAGAAAGAGTCAAAGGGGGAGTAGGATCAGTCAGCAAAGGTGACTACAACTGAGATGCCAGAGAGACACGAGAACCAAGAAGATCTATAGGAATTTGGCAATCAGGAAGTTAGTGGTTGCCTTCACCAGAGCAGTTTCAGGGAATTGGTGGAAATAAAGCTTCACTGCAGTGGATTTTAAAACAAATATAAAATGGAAAGGGGGAAAAAAAACAAGTAAAATTTCCTATTTGGAGGAGCTTGTCAGTGAGTGAAAGAGATAAACAAGAAAGTAGCTAGGACGATACTTAACTATTTGGATGGCAGCAAAAGGCATCCTGAAGGTAGCTCCTCTTGGCCATTCTCACAAACAATCTGCCTCTCCTGGGTCATAGGAATACTGGGATCTTCAGGCAACTGGTTATAGGTGAGTCTGTAGCTATGCAGGGGTGCAACTTCCTTACCTATGAACCAGACTCAGGGCTAAAGACCAGAAGCTATGGATGCTGGAAAGAACCAGAAGATGTGGAGCAGAGCTCTCCACCAATCCACAATAGATGTATGATAGAGGCAACAAATAAACCTTTGCTGTTACAAACCATTATGTTTTGGGGTTTTCTTATTACTACAGCATAATTTAGCCTATCCAGGCTAATATAGACGTCAAGTCTACAAGGATGACTCAGAAAAACAATGAAGGGGTCAAAGGACATCTTGTACATGGGTCCTCAATGCACCCATATCGCCTATCAGAAAATAGATCAGCAGCTGATTGACTGCTAGTTGAATAATATAACAGTGAACATTAGGTAGATGGGAAATAGAATTTTTGATATAAGCTTCAAGTGGAACTTAATTTGCTCCTTTGAAAGACGTTCAAATGGCAGAGTAATGGGAGTCCATTCACTGCATAGAAGAAACAATAATGCAAGGGTAGTACGAATGGCATTCAGGTTGGGGAGGGTGTGCCTAGGGGTAGACACAAAAACAAGACTCAGTCTAGCCAGTGCAGAATATTCATGGTAGAATAAACTAAATATTATTGGACAAGAAAGGTAAAGTCAAATTTTGGCAAGATCTTCAAATTTATACAGAAATGTTTAAAATAAAGTATGTAAAGCCCTTAGCACAATGTCTACTCCGAATTGAGGGCTCAGCTAATTCCAGTAGCTGTTGTAGTTGCTGGTGTTATTGATGCTGTGTATTAAGAAGCAATGGAGGTATGTAAAAGATGTGCCACGAAACTAATTTTTACACTACTCTGGCAGTTGTATACCAGATCGACTAAAGAGAAAACAATCAGTTATGATGAAACTATTAGGTAGTGGTCTGGGAGTGGGGCATTGAGAGGAGAAGGGGAAAAAAATTCCACTGCAAAGAGTATTGCTTTTCCTGTCAGCCAGTTTTCTATATGACCCAAATTACAAACCTGTAAAAATAGTAAAAATAGACTTCACTGATTCTATAAGGTAGTAAAGGATTATTCTAGTTGTCCCTAGGATGATTTATATTTTGTGTTTATGTGTAAAGTGAAATTAGGTAGCATAGGAACCATTCATCCAACCCGTTACCCTGCTCCATTTAGGTCCTGAAGCCCCCAGTATTATCCTCAGGAATACTGTGGGAAGCATCTCCATCCCTCAGGAACCCTGTGTGTTAGTCAGTTTTCCATCACAATAACAAAATACCTGATATAATCAACGTAAATAGAAAAAGGTTGCTTTAGCTCACAGTTTTGAAGGTTCTAGCCCTCAAACAGTTGGGTCCATTGACTTAGGCCTGTGGCAAGACACCATCCCAATGGACAGAACATATGGCAAAACAAAACAACTTACATCATGATCCAGGGAGCAGAGAAAAAGAAGAGGGGACCAGGGTCCACCTCCAATGACCTAAAGACCTCTCATCAGGATCCACCTTTTAAAAGTTCCACCACCTTCCGAAATCACTACCCAAGTGGGCAAATATTTAACACATGGGCCTTTGGGGGACCACAGCACCCTGACTTAACAAACCTCACTGAGTGCCATAGAATCTACCCAACATACCAGGTGAGAATGAGACGTGCAACTTTCGAAGAGAAGACAATCTATCTGTCTCATGGTAGCTCTCCTTTCCTCACTTAGACTGGTTTTCAACCACTTCTGCACTAACGACCAGCATTCCTATGTGTGAACTTGAATGGGAACTTTAGCCATTGGCACCAAGGCTGACTGACCTTCTTTCAAAAGATTCTTAATAGGGGTTGGGGATTTAGCTCAGTGGTGCCACCACCTGCCTTGCAAGCACAAGGTCTGAGTTCGATCCCCGGTACCAAAACCAAACCAAACCAAAGAAAAGATTCTTAATTAGTTGGCCTCTACCAAGTAACTATGCTGCTGGTTAGAACAAGGAGCTCACAAACAGTACAGATATTCTTAATAGCCTTGTTCAGCAAGGCAATTTTTGGCATCTTTTAAAGCATTTTGTGTTTCAGTTTTCTGCTCTAACCATGGAAAACAATCATATTCACTTCACAGGATAGATGCAAGTCTTTTCTACATTTTTCCCCCAGTATAGAGGATCAAACTCAGGACCTTGTGCTTGCCAGGCAAGTGCAGTGCCACTCAGTTGCATCCCTAGCCCTGCAAGTCTTAATTAGTATTTGCAAAACACTCTGACATCCTTTAATAAAATATGCTATATCTAAGTAACATATAATTAGAGACAGATTTGTACCTTGATCTTTGAGAGAAAAAATCCACATAGAAGCAATAATTAGCAATTTATAATTGTTACTCTTTCAGTAATCAAATTCTTGACAAATGCATATCATCATCCTAATGTTTTGGTTCAGAAAACAAGTATTTTATAGCTAAAAATAAAATGCATAAAATTACATCACCTTCCACTTCTACAGCCAAGGACAGTTTCCTCTTCGACCAGACCAGAGAATCTGGGATCCAGTCCAACTTACTTAAACACAACAGGGAAAAAGCCCAGACCTCAAGAGGCAAATGACTTGCCCAAGGTTAATCTAAATTTAGTCCCAGAAATTTTTATTCCAATTCTATAGCTCTAACATTTCATTCCCAAAATAGTTGAAACTGATAAATCAAATTGCCAAAGAGAATTTAAGAGGCAGAAGGTTTTTCAAGAAAGTTTTCTGGGTTTCTTTTTCTTTTTTTAAATTCTAGCTAGAATATGACTTTTTGGATAGAAGTCTATACCAGCCAAAGTGAGTACTCTTGAAATCTCCTAATTAAGTGAATATGGAAGCAGAGAGCTTAACTCAGTGGTAAGGGTGTGTGCCTGGCATATAGAAGGCCTTTTGTTCAATCCTCAGCACACACACACACACACACACACACACACACACACAAATAAACAATGGGCTCCCCCAGCCAAAGTGAGTACTCTTGAAATCTCCTAATTAAGTGAATATGGAAGCAGAGAGCTTAACTCAGTGGTAAGGGTGTGTGCCTGGCATATAGAAGGCCTTTTGTTCAATCCTCAGCACACACACACACACACACACACACACACACACACAAATAAACAATGGGCACAAGCCAATGACTTCTCCTCCAAAATATTTTAAGTTTTGTAAGCAATATCCTCTCCATATCTGGGAAAGAGCATGTCTACATACATAGCCGCTTTCTGATATTTGTTCTGGAAGCCTTCCCTAAGCTGTTTCATAATAGGTGGCTGGCTACAAAAGCTCGTGACAGTTCCACAAAGCATGACTCTCACATGTCCGGCTTCTTGGCCCCAGAGACTACAGCACGTAGACTAGTCAGAGACAAAACAAGCGTCGTGAAAACCTCCACGTTCGTAAATTTAAATGCCTGGTTTACATGCTTTCCCACCAAGAAGAGCTTTGCAACAAAATAGCTAAAACAGTGGATTTTAAATATTCTCGCCACAAAGGAATAATAAATATGTGAGGTGACAGATGCGCAAATTGCCTTGATTTGATTACTGCCCAGTGTATACATGTATTGAGATATCACGTTGGGCCCCAGGGATATACACAATTATTATGTCAGTTGAAATTGTAAAAATTTAAAATCTTTGTGAGAGGTAGTTATTTTTTAAATGCATTTGCTAATCAAAAAACAATAGGGGGCTAGGGATATGGCACAGAGGTAGAGCATTTCCATACTATACTCAAGGTTCAGGGTTCAACCAACAGCCCCACAGGGGGGAAAAAGGTAAAAGAGTTGTCATTTGCTCTGAAAATACCATGAATTTTTTGGGGGGGGTACTGGGGATTGAACTCGGGACCTTCCCCTGGCGAGGCAGGTGGCAGAACCACTGAGCTAAATCCCCAGCCCACCGTGATTTTATAGCAAGAAGCTATACTTTAGATATTGACGATCATTTTCCTCAAGGGTAACGTTCTGTCCATCCCACAACAGCACACTTTATAAGCTTCCAACAAGAACATTCCTGAAGAAAGAAGTTATAAGAATAGTTCTTTTATTTTAGTAGCTTTTAGTTATACTGCAATGTGTAAAACTTAAAGGCATTAAATTTACTTGTGTATGACAAATATTATATAAATATAAATAATATCATTATTTAGCTTTCAATATATTAGAATTTACCAATCTCATTTTTTTTCCAACAGGAAATGAACCTTTTTTTGGTATTAGGGATGGAGATTCTAGATGGAAAATCGCTCGCTTTTTAGAAAGGAGAAATTAAATTATCCCTCCCTTGATAATATACAAAATATGTTTTTATTTCAGTTAGGTGAAAATAATATTAATTATAAATATATTTGTAAATTCTATTACTCTATAAAATTCTGGTTAAATGGCATAATAGCCCTGAAATATACACTTGACTCTTTATTGTTTAATCCACAGGTGGTCAGCAGGAGCCACAGAGCCAGTGGGCAGGAGGGTGCAATAGCTTCATGCTCATGGTGCAGATCACATGTGGAAAGCAAAGCTGGTAACAAAAACCACACTTGGAATACATGCAGCTCCTGGTGTTGTTTTCCCAGAAAGGTTTCTTTTTCCCTTCTATTTTCACTTTTTTTCATGTCCTTTGCTTCCTTTTTCTCTCCTTCCTCCCGCGTTCCCCTTCCCTTTTGAACACTTTCTTCCCGTTTCCCAACATTCATTATACATCGAAGTCCTTGTTTCCACATTCAGTTTCTCACACCGGAGAAACAATGTTGTATTTAAACACGTGTGTCCAATTTACTTCACTTAAGAGTATGGTCTCAAGATGCACCCATTTAGCTATAATTGTCTGAAGCTCGTCCTTCTTTAACTTCGTTATCCACTCATCAGTTGGTGGGCATTTGGGCTGTTTCCAAGATTTAGCTATTATAAACAGTGCTGCTATAAACATGTATGTGCATATATCTCTGTGGTGTGATGCTTTTAATTCTTTTGGGAAGATACCAAGAAAAGGTATAGCTGGGTCAAATGGAATTTTTTTGAGAAATCTCCACACTGATTTCCACCGTGGTTGCACCAGTCTGCACTCCAAGTAGCAGTGAAGAAGGGTTCCTTATTCCCCACAGCCCCTCCAGTATTTGTTATTGGTTGATTTTTTAATAGCAGCCATTCTTTCTGGAGTGAGATGAAATCTCAGTGTTGTTTTAATTTGCATCTCTCAAATGACCGGTGATGTTGAACATTTTTCATGTATTTGTTTGCTTTTTCTAATTCTTTATCTGAGAAGTGTGTTTTTTTTTTATTTCAGATGCCCATTTTTGCAATGGATCTTTAAATTTGGGGGAGGGGTCCTGGTTTTTTTGAGTTCTTTATATATTCTGGATAATAGTCCTTTATCTGAATAGCTGGTAAAAAATTTTTTCTCTCTGTGTTGTGTCTCTCCACTCTTTTGGTGATTTCCCTTGCTCTGCAATAGCTTGCTAAAGTCTGGGGATGTAGCTCAGTGGTGCAGTGCCTATCTGGCAAGTGTGAGGCCCTGAGTTTGATTCCCGGTACCCTCCCCACAAAAAAAGCATTTTAATAAGATAGGTTCCAGGTGTTGAGTCTTCATAGTTTTTCCCTTGTGGTCTGGGTTTTGTTCATCAAGTCTTTGCCTACTTCTATGTCCTCATGTGTTCTACCTATTCTCTCTTCCAGCACACTTAGTGTTTCTGTTTTAATATTTAAATCTTTGGTCCATTTCTATTTATTTTAGTGCATCGTGAAAAATATGGGTCTAATTTCAATCTTCAGCATGTGGAAAGCCACTTTTTCCAACACCATGTATTAAAGAGGCAATCTTTCTTCCAGTAAAGGTGTTTGGCTCTTTTGTCAAAGATAAGGTAGCTGAGTGTGTTGGAGTTGTTTCTGCATATTCTAGTCTGTTCCATTGATCCTCAGATCTTTTTTTTTTTCCCAACACCATGTTGGGTTTTTTATCGCAGTACCTTTGTAGCATAATTTCAGGTCAGAGATTTTGATAGCCCCCGCCTTGCCTTTGTTGCCCAGAACTGCCTTTAATATTCTAGGTCTCTTCTGGTTCCACATCAAGTTTAGGATTGTTTTTTCTAATTCTGTGAGATATTCTGTTGAGATTTTGATTGGGATTGCATTGAATCTGTATAAAAGTTTTGGAAGTATGGCCCTTTTCACTGTATTGGTTCTTCCTGTCCAAGAACAAGGGATGTCTATCCATTTTGTGATGTCCTCTTCAATCTCCTTTTTCAGAGCACTGTAGTTTTCAATTCAGAGGTCTCTTACTTCCTTCATTAGATTGACTCCTAGGTATTTCATTTTTGTGGTTGGTATTGTGAAAGGGATTGTTTCCCTAATTTCTCTGTGTGTGAGTCTGTTATTTGTGTATAGGTAGGCTATTGATTTTTTATTGTTGACTTTGTATCCAGCTAAGCCACTGAATTTGGTTATCAAATCTAAGAGTCTTTGGTCTGGTTTTTGGAGCCTTCTATGTAGAGTTGCATGTCACCTGCAACTTCTTCCTTCCCTGCCCTTATTCTTTTTTTTTTTTCTTTCTTTTGTCTAACTGCTCTGGCTAATGTTTCCAGAACTATATCGAACAAGAATGGTGACAGTGGGCATCCTTGTCTTGTTCCTGGTTTTAGAGTGAAAGCTTTCAGCTTTTGTCCATTTAATATGATGCTGGCTATTGGTTTATCTTAGCTTTTATCAGATTGAGATAATGATCATCTATGCCAATTTTATGTAAGGTTTAATGGGTGTTGGACCTTGTCAAATGCTTTTTCTGAATCTATTGAGAGGATCATATAGTTTTTGTCCTTGGCTCTTTTAATGTAGTGTATTACATTTATTGGTTTGTGTCTGTTGAATGATCCCTGCATCCCTGGGATGAATTCAACTGGGTCACCTTCTTAGTGATTAGTCACGTGCCGTTTGCCAGTATCTTACTGTGGATTTTGCATCTATGTTCATTAGGGAGATTGGCCTATAATTCTCCTGTCCAGAGAAGTTTTTATCATAATAATTAATCGTATTGTGGAAGCAGAAAAGAACAGAGGCGAAAAGGATCTAAGACTCACCTCTGTTGTTGGGCAAGAATGCAAGGAACTCTACGTGGGGTGGGGAAACCAAGAACACTCAGAGTGCATGACACGGATGTGTAGCTTTCCTCCTGGGAACGGCACAGACCCCTTCACCCCCACAATACTTGTGCGAACATGTTTTATTTATGCTAGGTTCCCACCTCAGCACCAGACCTGCTAGCTTTATGTACTTGCCAAGCTACTTCCCTCCTACTACCTCCTTGTCTTCATCTGCAACCCACCTCTGAGTGGTGGTGTGGTAACCAGACGGTGAAATGTAAACAGCACTTAGAATGTTGCCTAGGGTGTAAGAAGGGCTTCTGTGAATTAGATATTTATACTACAGCATTATTAACACTTGTATTTAAAAATACATTTCTTTTTAACCCAGTCCATTTAGAAAGTATCTTTCTAAATGCAGTGAAAAGTCATCACTTGCTTGCCCTATTATTATCGTTATTGCTATCATTTCTATGCAAATATGACTTCACTTCTTTCCCGCTACATCAGCCATACTCCTCCTCTCCTACTTAGAATACAAACATGCCAGACACACGCGTGAATAGAATGGAAGGTATTTGTGATAGTCAAATCACTGAGAGTCACACAAAGCACTGGGGACACAGAGAACAATTATCTTAGGAGAGTCCGGGAATACTTTGTGGAGAGGGTGGTGTTTGAGCTAAGTCTTACAGTCTTCACACAGTGGTTTGAAAGAAAGAAAAGTGGTGTGGGAAGGTTCTACTCCAGAACGTGGGAACCAGTGGCTTCTTGTAAAAGAGAGGCAGGAAAGCTGATGAGAAATGAGGCTAGAAAGTTGGCCCATATCATGGGGAGCTGTGGGAGGAGAAAGCAAATTGTAACGGGGGCAATGATCACTTTTACCTGCCTGGGCCCATGGCTACATCGGCTTCTGGATGTGTCTGTCAGGTGTCTCTGGATAAAAGGAACATTTGAATCAGGAGACTGAGTAAGGTAGATGGCAGATGGCCCTCCCTAATGTGGATAGAACTCATCCAATCAGTTAAGGCCCCAACTAGAACAAAAAAGGCTGAGCCTCAAGTGAGTAAGGGGGAATTCCTCCTGCTTGATTGCCTGTAAGCTGGGGCATTGTGGCTGGCCTGCCTTTGAAGTTGAACTAAAACTAAATATCCTAGGTTTTGAGCTTGCTGATTTTCAGATTGGAATTATGCCATTCATTCTCTGGGGTCTCCTGCAGATCTTGGGACTGCTTAGTCTCCACAATCACAAGAGCACATTCCTTATGATAATTTCTTTGTATATATATTCTTTTTTTTTTTTTTTTTGAGACAGGATCTCACTATGTTGTTGAGACTGACCTGAAACTCACTATGTAGCCCAGGGTGGTCTTGAACTCACAGTGATCCTCCTGCCTCAGCCTCCTGAGTGCTGGGATTACATGCATGTGCCACAACGCCATATATATATTCTTTTATTGGTCCCTTTTCTCTGGAGAATCCCGACTCATACAAGGGGGAAATTGTCTCTACTCACAGCTCTCTCCTGAATTGCCTTCTGAAGACAATTTGGTGACTGCACAAAGATTCTCTGATGTGTTGCTGGAGCCAATAGTAAAACTGCCAAATTAAGGAAAAGGGAAGGGAACAGACTGATTTCCCAAAGAGGTGGCATCAGGCTTCTCTTGAAGAAGGAAACTCAACTAAAAGGCAAAAAGAAGAGGATGAAAGAGACATTAACAGGAACTGGAGGAGAAGTTGGAAAAAGAAATGAGCCAGACATGGTGTAGCACACCTGTAATTCCAGCTCACTGGGAGGCTGAGGCAAGAGGATCACAAGTGCATATGCAACCCGGGAAATTGAGTTACTTAATGTGACCCTGTCTCAAAATAAAAAATAAAAGGGCTGGGTATGTAGCTCAGTGAGAAAACCTGGGTTCAACAGAGAGAGAGAGAGAGAGGGAGGCAGGGAGAGAGAGAGAGAGAGAACACTTAGTGTGAGATGATTTGGGAGAGAAAGCTGAATGGGTTTGGAGGACACACTGCTGTGAACAGAGGGGCAGAGGGGAGCTTTCTCTGGTCTTGGATTCTCCGTACCCAGGAGACTCTGACGTCACTAGCCCTGCTTCCTGAAGTAGATCTGTGTTTCTTTGGGAGAGGGGGTGAACTGTTCTCTTCTTTCTGGAGACATAGCATGTGTTTCCAGGTTGGAACTAAGTCAAAGCTGACGGGTGACCTCTGGCGCTGAGCTGGAACAGTGGAACAGATCTGTGTCTTTGAGAATGAAAAACCGTGCTGGAGGAGGCTTAAGGGAAGCGTGAAATGGCCCAGTTTTATTTGTTCAAAATAAGCCCTTCAGAAAAGATAAAGATAAAGAAAGAAGGAAAATAAACTCCTCACTGGAACTCCTTTCAGGAAGAGCACAGTGTTAGCCAGGACATTCAGTGGGAGAATAGAAGTCCAATAAACAACAGTTTAGTCAAATATGAGATTTCATTCTCTCTTGTAACAGTAAGTGCAGAGGTTGGTATCCAAGGCAAACAAAGCTACTCAAAGCAGTCTCCAAGTGGTTCTGACCTCTGCTTTCTCCACTTTCACCTCTGTGGTTACAAGGTGCTGCTGCCCTACAAACTGTTTTCTATCCATGAAGGGAGAAGGGGGAAACAAAAGGGTACCTCCGGCGGAGCCTGTCCTTTAACAGGAAATCAGAGTTTTCCCCAGTCTTCTCTAACCTACATATATATCACAGGCTTTAAGAAAAGCTTAGAGTCAGGTGTGGTACTCAGGTCTGTGATTCTAGCAAACAGGAGGCTAAGGCAGGAGGATCGCTGTGAGTATGAGGCCAACCTGGGCTACACAGTGAGTTCAAGGCCAGCCTGAATTACTTAGTGAGACACTGTCTCAGATAAAAAGGAAGCAAGGGTGGAAGGGAGGGAGGGACGGAAGGAGGGACATGGAGAAATTAAGCCGGGGATTTACCTCAGTGGTTTGGTGGCCCGCCTCATAAGCGCAAGGACCCGAGTTCAATCCCTGGTACCAAAAAGAAGAAATTAATACTTCACCTAATGCAATAGTTTAAGTATTTATGTCTCTCCAAGGCTCCTATGTCAAAATTCTGATGCCCAATACAGAGATAGTAAGAGGCATGACATTTGCTAGTGATTAGGCCATGTGGCAAAGCCCACATGAATGAAAGTAGTACCCTTCTTAAAAAGGCCCCAAAGTCACCCCTCTTTCCTTGTGCATGGGGGATTACAGCAAGACAGCATCTAAGAAGCAGGCCCTCATCTGACTCAAAATCTAGTGTCTCCATCATCTTGGACTTCCCAGACACCAGGATATAAGAAATAAATTTGTTGTTTAAAAGCCATTCAGTCTGAGAAATTTTGTTATAGCAACACAAATGGACCAAGACATCTGGGTTCTATTGGTAAAGAAAGAGGGGATATAGGGGAGAACAGATACTGCATACACAAATGACAGAATCTGGCACATTTGAAATATTTATTTGGAAGAAATTCTTGATTTGTCAATTCATATAGAAGCTAAACTTTTAGGTGTTCTTTTTTAATCAATTAAATTTATTTGTACATTTTAGATATATATAATGATAACATTTATCATAAGGACTTTGCACCTGTACCTGACATATCTTGATTCTCTTTTCCCCCATTCCTCTCCCCTCCTTTCAATCCCTCTTCCCTTCCTTATTTACAAAAGCTTTGATTCCATTTTTTCCCTTCTTCTGTTATTTTTTCTTTTCCCTTCCTTCCTTTCCCTCTTCCCCTCCCTAGTTCCCCTCCCATTTGAACATTTTCTTCCTATTCCACAATATCTGTTACACAGTTTGGTCCTGATTCATACTTTTGGTTTCCCACACCAGAGAAGCAATGCTAACTTTTTCAGTGGACCCAAAGAAGGCAAACCAGCTAGCATCTGCAACAGGAGAGAGCTTTCTGTTAATGTGACAAAATACCTGGAATAACTGACTTAAAAGAAGAAAAGGGTTATTGTGGCTCACAATTCCAGAGGTTTCTTGGCCTTGTTGCCTTGGGCCTGTGGCAGCACGGTACAACGTGGGGGAAATGCATGGCAGGAAGGGCCTGTGCACCTCATGACAAACAGGAAGCAAAAAGAGAGAAGAAAGGGCCAGGTTTCCAAAATCCTCTTCAAGACCATACTCCAACGACCTGACCTCCTCCCAATAGGCTCTACTGACTACATTCCACCCCTCTCTATAAAACTGCATGCTTGGAATCTTGCCTTTAAAAGGGGGACTTTGCAGATCATTTTACGTGTGAACTAGCAATCACTGTCAAAGCAGAGAGACATTCTTTATTCATGGATCAGCAGAATTAATATTAAAATGGCCATATTACCAGAATTGATTTACAGATTTAATCCAAGCTCTATCAAAATACCAAAGATATTCTTCACAGAATTAGAAACAACAATACCAAATTTCACATGGAAGCACACAAGTCACAGAATAACCAAAACAATCCTGAACAAAGAAGCAAGTCTGGAAACACCACAATACCCAACCTTAAATTATACTACAAAGTCATAGTAACAAAAACAGCAGGCATTGGTACAAAAATACACAAGTCAATCAATGAAAGAGAATAGAGAACACAGAAATAAATCCATGCAGCTCAGCCATGTAATTTTTGACAAAAGGTCAAAAATATACATTAGAGGAAATGCAGCCTCCTTAACAGTGCTGGGAAAACTGGTTATCCACACAGAGAAGATTGAAACTAAATCCTATCTTTTAACCTGTAAAAAAGTCAATTTAAAAATAATCAAAGACATAGATGTAAGACCTGAAACTTTGAAAGTTCTAGAAGAAAACATAAGAAAAACACTACAGGCCAAAACTTCCTGAAAATAATAGCAAAAATCAGCAAATTAGATTGCATCAAATTAAAAATCTTCTGCACAGTAAACAGTAAAGAAAATAATAAACAGAGTGAAGAGATTGAATAATAAAAAAATATTTGCCTGTGATTCTTCCAACAGAGGACTGATATCTACCATAAATAAAGAGCTCAAAAGACTTAACACCAAAAAAATTAAAATTGAATAGCCCAATCAATAAATGGATAAATGAATTGAACAGACACTTCTCAAAAAAAGAAGTACCAGTAGCCAATAAATTTATGAAAAACATCTTTAGCCATTGGGGAGGTGCAAATCAAAACTACAGAATTATTTCCCTTTGTCTTTCAACCACAAGAGGATGCAATGCGGAGGCATCATCTTGGAAGCAGAGAGCATTCTTCACCAGATTCCTAATCTAGAGCTTGGACTCCTCAGCTTCCAAAACTGAGAAGTGAATTTCTGTCCTCCATAAATTATTCAGTCTATAATATATTGTTACAGAAGCAAGAATACGCTAAGATACACACTTAGCACATTTTTTGTAGTGAGAACACAAAGTATACTCTCTTAGAAATTTCCAAGTTTACAATATACTGTTAATTGTGGCCACAATGTTGTACACCAGATTTCTTGAATTTATTCCTCCTAACTGAAGTTTTGTTATCCTTTGGCCATCATCCCCTTGATATCAGCTCTCTCCTACCACCTGGTAATCACACATCTTCTTTCAGTTTATATGAGTTTGACTTTCCTAGGTTCCATATCTCAGATAGACTGTGGAGTACAGTAAAATTGTGTTTTGTGAGCATAATTTGTTCTGGAAACATGGTTGTAATCAAAAGCATTTGTTTATCAAAGTGAACTTACCCATAAGAAATAATGGAAACTCAGATTATTTGTTCCACTACCCAGATATATTTATATAAAAATGATTGCAGTAGAGCCAGAGGCCCACCACATCATCAGTAAATGCACACAGATCCCAGGGAGCAGCTGTGTGTATCAGAGTGGCCTGGCTGCAGACAGATTCCAGCCAGGGACCTGCATCAACCCCAGTAGCTCAGGCACACCTGCCCAAGCCAAAGGCCCAACTAGAAAAGAGCTGCACAGATGAACAAGCTTCAGCCAGAGGTCCACCATAACCATCAGCCACAGCCAAGGGCCCTCCTGGGAAAGAACCACACAGACACACAGAGGCTCACCCTAATTCCATTGATAAATTCATGGAGACCCTAGCCAGAAGCTTGCATAGACAACAGGAACTGAGGTACATAGCCCCCAGCCAAAGGCCTTCCCAGACAACAGGTACGTAGGGGCCCAGTGAGACACATACCTAGATATCATCCCAAGTGTGCACAGGCCCCAACCAGGAGCCTGCCCAGACAACAGGTCAGCTCAGGGATCCAGGCCACCATTCTGAACCCAATAATTGGTGTACTGGTGAGCAGCAGAGAAAAGGCTGCTCAGAGGCTTGCTGAGAATTGAAGACCACTGGGTGAGCAAAAAGTTCCATCAACAAAGGCACACCAGGCTGCATCTATTGAAATGAGAAGACCCATAAATAAATCTCAAAACCAGACTTCCAGATCACCAAAAGCAACCCTAAAGGGCAACAAGATGGAAAAACCTGATACTCAACTACCTGGACTCCCTGAACTGGCAATGAAGGAGGACCTGGAATGAAATCAGAAATAATTCCTCAGACAACAGCTGAGATTGTGCCCATAGTACAAGACATAATTAACAAATCTAGAGCAGGCACAGATTTTTTAAAAAGTAGAGGAACTGAGGAACTTGATGGAATCCCAACATAGGAAACAAATGGAATCCATGAAACAGATGCAAACAGAAATCCAGAAGATTAAAAACTCCATTGAAAGTTTACACAGCAGAATGAGCCAATGTGAAGATAAAATTTAAGATATAGAAGACAGGATTGCAATTAACCAGGAAAAAAAATTCTTAAAAATAGCGAAGGACCATAAGAAATAAATCCAGTAGCTGCTAAACAATGCAAAGAAGAATAATATAAGACTGATTGGAGTCAGTGAAAAAACACGTGAGTGTAGACAACATTAAAAAAAAGCTGTTCACATAAGTAATGGCAGAAAACTTCCCAAATAGGGGAAAATAACTTGACATACGATAAGTGAGGCATATAGGACTCCAAATAGCCATGATAAAAACAATCTACAAATAGACATATAATAGTTAAGATTCCAGAAACTTAACAGAAAAACAAAATTCTATAAGCAGTTGGAGAAAAGAAACAAATCACATACAAAGGAAAGCCCATCAGAATCACAGCAGAATTCTCAACACAAACGCTCAAAGCAAGAAGAGCTGGGACTGATGTATTTCAAGCCCCAAAGGAAAACAACCTCCAACCCAGATTGATGTACCCTGCAAAACTATCTTTCAAAATTGATGGAGAAATAAGATACTTTCATGACAAAGAGCACCTTAGGAACTTCATGAATACCAAACCAGCACTCCAAAAAGTTTAAACAATATTCTAGGAAAAGACAATGAGGATCACAACCCCAGGAAGCCCAGCAGAATGAATTCATCAGCCGCAAAAAGAAATTAAACACAAAGGGAGAGAATCCAACAAAACAGAAAAACTCATGACAAGGACAAGTCAATACATATCAGTTATAACCACGAATGTTAATGGTCTCTATTCACCAATCAAAAGAAATAGACTGGCAGAATGGGTCAAGAAGCAAAATCCAACAATATGCTGCATACAAGAAATACATTTGATTCAAATAGAAACTCATAGACTGAAAGTTAAAGGGTAGAAAACAATACTCCATGTGACAGGAACCCCCCAAAAAAGCAGGAGTAGCTATCCTCTTTGCAGATCAAGTGGATTTCAAACCCACACTGATTGATAGGGACAAAGAAAGATACTACATCCTTCTAAAGGGAACAATCCAAGGTGAAGAAATGACAATAATTAATATATATGCACCAAACACTAGTACACCCAACTATATAAAACAAATACTAATGGACATGAAAAATCATATAAGCCCTATATGATTGTATTGGGGGTCCTCAATACACCACTGTCACAAATAGATAGATCAACTAGACAAAAAATAAACATTGAAATACTAGAACTCAAAGAAACTCTCAAACAAATGAACTTAACAGATTTTACAGTGTTCCACCCCACAAAATCAGAATACACACTTTTTTCAGTGGCACATGGATCATTCTCTAAAACAAACCACACACTAGCTCATAGAACATGTTTAAGTAAGTGCAAAAGAATTGAAGTTATTCCCTGTATCAAACCATACTGCAATGAAATTGGAAATCAATCACAAAAGAAACTGCAAGAATTTAATAAAGATATGGAAAGTGAACAACACAATTATGAATAATCAATGAGTCACAGAGAAATTTTAAGAAGAAATCAGCAGTTCCTGCAATTAAATGACAATATTTAATCCCCGGTACCAAAAAAAAAAAAAATGACAATACAACATTTTGGAATCTATGGGACACAATGAAAGCAGTCTTATGAGGGAAATTCATAGCAGTGAAAACTCATATTAGGAAAACAGAGCAAGCTCAATTATACAACCTGATGCTAAGCATCAAGGCTCTAGAAAAAGAAGAACAGGACAAACCCAAAGCTCATACAAGGGAGGAAATTGAAAAGATCAGGGCAAAAATTAATGCAATGAAGACTAAGAGAACAATACAAAAAAATTAATGAAGTTTATTCTTCAAAAGGATAAACAAAATTGACAAAATCTTAGCCAACCTTATTTTTTTAAAAAAAAAAGGAAAGAAAAGGCCTAGATCCATGCAATTAGGAATGAAAAGGTTGAAATTACAATGGACCCAGCAGAAATCCAGAGGATCATCAATACCTACTTTGAGAACCTATGAAAATACACAAGAAATGGACAGATTCCTAGATACATATGAATTACCAAAGTTGAACAAAGAAGACCTAAAAATTCTAAATGAATCAATATCAATCAATGAAATAAAAAATGTAATTAAAAACTTACCAACTAAGAAAAGCCCGGGTCTTGATGGCTTCACTGCTGAATTCTACAAGACATTTAGAGAGTAACTACTGCCACTACTGTTTAAACTCTTCAATGAAATTGAAAGAGAAGCAATGCTTCCAAATTCATTCCTGGAAGCAAGCATCACCTTGATCCCCAAAGCACAGAAAGACCTAACCAAAAAAGAGAACTGTAGGCCAACTTCGCTAATGAACATAGATGCAAAAATCCTTAATAAGGTACTGGTAAACAGAATGCAGAAGATCATTGAGAAGATCATACACCCTGAGCGATGGGATTCATCCCAGGGATGCAGGGATGGTTCAATATATGCAAATCAATAAATTTAATACACTACATTAATAGAGACAAGGGCAAAAATCATATGATCATCTCAATAGATGAAGAAAATGCATTTGACAAAATCCAACATGCATTTATGATAAAAACTCTACAAAAAATTGGAATAGATGGTCTCTATTTCAATCTGGTAAAAGCCATCTATAAAACACCAACAGCCAATATCATACTAAATGGTCAAAAACTGAAATCTGCTCTCCTGCTGGGAGCTGCCTTTGCTCCAGCGCCAGGATGGCTTGCTAGGCCAGACCCACCGCGGGAAGAATAGCCACGCCCTCTCCTGCAGGGAGTCGCCAACGCTGCAGCACCAGGAAAGTAGCCTTGAGGGGGCCCCTGAACCCCCCCAATCCCCCCAACTACCCCAACTACCTCACCCCCATGAGCACTCTCAGACCTCCTGATTGTGCCAGTCTTTGGACCCACTCTGAAGAGGCAGAGGTGGTCATAAATGGTATTTTTCTGAGTTCCCAGCTTTGAACATCTTCAAAGAAAGGGCTTGGGAAACCTGTAGTAGAGCTGTGTGGAGTTCAACCATTCAGGAGGTCGGGGAACTCAATCTGGGCCTTGCAGCCTGAGGTCAGCCTGTGTCGTAGGGTTCTGCCATCATCTAGCTGAGATCAGGGGTCTTGGTTCTGCACATGGCTGTGCATGTTATATGTTATGACAGCAGAGATATAGTTTGAAAGAGACCCTTCAAATGCTTTTTCTTTCTTTCTTTCTTTTCCTCATTCCACTCTTCAAATTCTTTCTTTTTTCTGTCCTCTTTCCCCAACTCAGTCTCTTGCTCCACCATATTATCCCTCATCTCCCTTTCTGTTTCTGTTCCTGCCCTAACTCAGATTTCTTCTTTTATCATTTTTTCTCTTTTCTTTATGTTCTTTTCTTCTGTCATTCTACATCACACAGGGGTCAGTGAGTTCAAGGCAAAGTGAGCCCCTATTGCTGTTAAGAGGATATATTCTTGTCCTTGTACTTCATCCCTTTCAAATTCAACAGTTTCCTGAATATTGTGTGGTCATTCTATGTCCTCTGGCTTCACTTGAAACCTTCTCCAATTCTTTTACTTATCTACTCCTCTCGTCCTAGCTCTGTCTGAGCCCCCAACCTAAATGGTAAATATACTACATTGAAAAGTTTGTTCACTGCAGACATGTTTTGGACTGCTTCTTGATTTCAATTTAGTTCACATTGTTTAAGGGTGATAGACTAGTGACTACCACAAGTGGTCAGTTTCCAAGTTGTGCTTGGTCATATTGTGTTGCTGATTCTATCAGTTGGGATGAAGGATTGTGGTTGATTTGATGAGCCATTTTCTCTGATGTTATGAAGATGAGAATGTCTGTGGGTCGTTAGAAACCCAGAAGCTAGGGTGCAACTATATCAGGAAGATTTGGGTGATAACCTAGAGATTAAACCAAGGAAAGCCCAACAACAAAAACTGAAATCCTTCACACTAAAATCAGGAGCAAGAAAAGGAGGTCTACTATCACCACTCCTTTTCAATATAGTTTTGAAAACATTAGTCACAGCAATTAGACAAAAGAAAGAAATAAAAGGAATAAAGACAGGAAATGAAGAAGTCAAATTGTCATTACTTGCAGATGACATGATACTGTATAAGGAAGACCTCAAGAATGCCACCAAAAGGTTTCTAGACTTAATAAGTAAATTCAATGAAATAGCTGGATACAAAGTTAACACACAAAAATAAATAGCTTTTCTGTACATGAAAAACACTCAGTGAGAGAGGAAATGGGACAAACAATTCCTTTCACAATAGCATCCAAAAATTGAAATACCTAGGAGTCAACCTCACAAAATAAATCAAAGTCTTCTACTCTGAAGACGACAGCACTATGAAAAAAGAGATTGAAGCAGATATCAGAAAATGGAATGATATCCATTGTTGCAGGGTAGGAAGAACCAACATAGTGAAAATGGCCATACTTCCAAAACTGCTATATAGATTCAATGCAGTCCCAATTGAAATCCCAGCAGCATTCACAGACCTTGAGAAGACAATCCAAAAATTAATTTGGAATAAGAAGAGACCAGAATAGCAAAAGAAATTCTAGGCAACAGAGACATGAAAGGGGGTATCACAGTCCCCAGTTTGAAACTATACTACAAAGCTACTGTGATAAAAACATCAAGGTACTGGCAAAAAGACAGACCTGGGGATCAGTGGAACAGATTAGAAGATGCAGAAACAACTCCAGACACACTCAGCCACCTCATCTTCAACAAAGGAGCCGAACATCCTCACTGGAGGAAAAATAGCCTCTTTAATAAATGGTTGCGGAAAAACTGGGTTTTTACTTAGAAGATTAACATTAAACCTATATCTCTCACTATGCACTAAACTAAAATTGAAATGGATTAGAGATCTAAATATTAAAACAGAAACACTAAACCAGCTGGAAGAGAGGTTAGGTAGAACTCTTGAAGACATTAGTATAGGAAAAGATTTTATGAGCAAAACCTCAGTTGTGTGTGAACTAGCACAAACAATTAAAAAGTTGGATGTCTTCTTATTTAAAAGCTTCTGCACAGCAAGAGAAATGACCAACAGTGTGATTGTCTTCTGAATCTAAAGATTTATGTCTTCATCGATCCTAGAAAATCAGGCCGGGAATTTAGCTCAGTGGCACCCTGCCTACCTTGCAAGTACGAAGTCGTGAGTACAATCCCTGGTACCAAAAAAGAAAAGAAAATCTTTAGACATACTCTTTTTTTGGATAATACCTCTTCCCCTTTTATTTTTTTCTTCTGGAACTCCAATGTTAGACCTCATCCTGATACAGTGCATGATGGGTCCAAGAGCTAGATTCCAGATTCTTGTATACAACAAACAAAGAAGAGCAAGAATATACCAGATGGTAAAAGAAAAAGCAGCTACATTTATTGAAGTTTATGAAGAAGGTGTAATCAGGGAGTGCAGGTTTGTATCAGCAGAAACAAAAAGGTGACACAAACAAGAAAAAAGTGGTGCTGGAATCCCTGTACATGGAGGAACAGGAAGAGCCATGATACTTTAAGCTTTTGAATTAAAAGATATGTACCCCACCTCAGATACCTCTCATTGGATCGCTCTGGATATGATTGATGGAAATGATCGATAGGGTACTGAGTCATCTCAGGGGCATCCAATATGTATGACTCTCATTTAATTTATTCTGCTTTAATCACATACATGAACTATGTATGAACTATTAATGAAGTTTGAATGGGGGAAAATGTTACTATAGGTCAAGCTAACATGCATGTACTCTGGCCTGGAGCTTTAGAATTTTCCAGGGTCATTGTTATTGGTATTTATGCCTCTCTTAGGAAAATGGAAGCAGGATTGGCCCTTGGGTGTTGCCCAAATTGAGGTGGGTGGAGGAAGCGTGGTCTTCCAGCCCAAATTGCACTACCTGCACTAATCATATTATTACTATTATTATTGTGATGGTTAATTTTGTGTGTCAACTTGACTGGGTTTGGGGATGCCCAAATATTTGGCTAAACATTATTGACGAGTGTGTGTGTGTGTGTAGAAGTTTCTGGATGAGATCAATGTTTGAATCACTAAACTGAGTAAGAAAAATTGTCCTTCTGGTGTGGATAGGCATCATTCAACCCAAAGAGAGGAACAGGATGGGAAAAGGAAGAATTTGCTTTCTCTGCTCCACTGCTGAAGGTGGAACACTGGTTTTCTCTTGCCCTTGGACTAGACTTATATCATAAGCACCCAGGCCTTGGACTTAAACTAGAACTTATATCATTAGCTCACATGGTTCTCAGGCCTTCAGATTTAGACTAGAACCACAGCACCAGGTTTCTGGGCTCAAAGAGAACAAATGAGGCACAGAATTTGGCATTGTTGTTACCAGGTTTTGAGGTTCTGGAGTATCCTTCTGGTGATAGTTTCTAGGTTCTTCCTGTCCTGAGCAAGGAATTGGTCAAGACAAGCACAAATGGTAGCAAAGTTTTATTAAAATGAGGAAAACAAACAGGCTCTTCAGAGTGAATTTGGGCCAAGGAAAAGTAAGAAAAGAAGTACATCCTACAGAGTGAGGGCAGGCCACCATGGAAGGGAACACAGTGGCAAAAGCTGAGTCCTTTTTGTGTCACCCACTCCTCAGGCTGATAAGTATTTTTAAAAAATAGCCAGGCATAGTGATGCACACCTATAATCCTAGCACTCTGTGAAACTGAAGCAGGAGGATTCCAAGTTTAAACCCAGCCTGGGAAACTTAGCAACTTAGTGAGACCCTATCTCAAAAAAAAATTGTAAAGGGCTGCATATGTAGCCCAGTATTAATTCTCTGGGTTCAATCCTCAAAAGAAAGAAGGAAGGAAAGAGGGGAGGGATTAAAAAAAGCAAAATTTGATCCCTCCCTCACACCATACATAAAACCAATTCACAAATAAACTGTGGTGTGAAACATAAACTAAGAGTTCTTCTAATTTCTCAAGACATCTTTGACACATTCCTTACATAGGGGTGTGATATTTAATATTGTGGAGTTTCTCAGTCATCTTTCTGTTTTTAGTTTCTACTTTAATTCTATCGCAGGCTGAGAATGTATAAATATACTTTGCATGATTTCTATTCTTTTCAATTTATTCAGCTATATTTCTTGGCCTATCCTGGCCACTGGTCCATGTGGGCTTGAGAAGAATATATACACTGGCGTTGCTGGTTGAAATACTGAATAAATGTCAACATTAGATCAAGTTGACTGATGTACTTTTTAAGTCACCTATATCCTTACTTATTTTCTGACTGCTTGACTTGTCAGTTACTGAAAGAGAAGTACTGTAGCCTCCAACTATAGCAATAGAGGGAAAACCCTCTAAAAACTTATAACAAAGTCTTTTTGTGGGCCTCTGACCTTGGACTATGTTTTTTGGTTTTCTTGTTTTCTGTTATTGTTTTTGTCTTTAGGTGAGATAGGAAGGCTAGGGCTGGGTAATTTCCCTTTCCCTTCTTTCATCTCAGATATCCCCACCAGAACCCCAGGGATCAAATCCAGGGATCACACAGGCTAAGAAATCACTCTATCACCGAACTACATCTCCAGGCCTCTAGTTTCTGTTGCTGAGAAAGCCTTCACTATGAAGAATGCTCTGGGTCTATTTGAAAATAGTTGAATTTCCCCTCTCCCTATCAGAAACATGAAGGTTTTTGCTTGGTTTTTCACCATGAGAATTTGATGGAATTCTTGGAGGTAAAAAATCTAGACACAAGCCATAACATTCTGCCCTAGATCTCCAAAGACTCATACACATCCTTTTATGCAAAAGGCATTTAGTTCATCTCTAAGAGTTGCCAAAGTCCTAGCAGTTTCACCACTGCTGAAAAGTATAAGTTCAAAATCTCCTCTGAGATCTGAGGCAAACTCTTAGCTATGAGCCCCCTGTACAAATGAAAAGAAATTTAAACACTTCCAGCATTCAAGGGCACAGCATAGACATTTTCATTCCAAAAGTTACAAGCAGGGGATAGCAAGGAAAGGGGACAAAGCAGACCAAAATCCAGCAGTGCGAATCTTAATTCCCAGTTTCATTTCCAGTATCCCTGGCAATCTGTGGCAAGTTGTGAACTCCAAAATGGCTTGAGTGGCCCTGCTCCTATGGCATTCCTGGTGGTTGTAGCTCCCGTGGCTTTTTCTTTGGCTGGATTTGCTCACTCCTTGCAGCTTTCCTTGAACAACCCACACTCCTGTCTTCTCCAAACTTCAGGGGTTTCCCTGCACCTTTGGCTTCACGCTCACAACTTAACCCGCTGCCCTCTCAGGAGCACCCTGCCTGGCCCCAGGCCTTCTTCTGAAATCTGGGTAGAAGCCTTTCTGACCCCACAACTCTCGCATTCTTCATGCACCTAAAACCAGCACCACGTGGATGATGCCAAGGTCTTCTGCCAGCTGGAGCAGCAGCCAGGCTTCCTTCTCTCTTGGCTGTAGGGGGTCCAGTGCCTATGAACCAAATCCTGAGGAACAACTTCCCTAGGCCACTGCTATTTTGGAGCATGGTGCTCTGGGGCTCTCTCCTCAAAGCAAAGTCTCTTCTTTGCAACACTGAGGCTGCAAAGGCTGGAGTCCTGTTAGTTCTAGTGATGTCCTCAGGACATCTTCTCTGTTGTCTTCTTATGAAATATTTGACTTTTTCTTGCTAGTCTTTTCAGTGACCAGTTTCTCTTTTGTTCCATCTTTGTAGGCTAAAACTTTACAGGAGCTTCCTTTCTGGCCAAACTCACAGCATTTTGAATCATTCTGCTGGGCTTTTTGCTCTTGATTCTCAACATAAATCTGGCTCAAAGTCCCAACAATAGCCATGCCAACACTTCAGCATCAGCCTGCCTTGAAATTCCTTCTGCAAGATTAATTAGTCCACCACCCTTAAACAGTCTCAGGAAAAGTCTCAGGGCACAAGAAAATGCAAACTTTCTACCAAGGCACAATATACATTGTCTGGAGTCCAGCATCCAATGCAGTCCTTCCCAGCAGAAACTTCCTGAGCCTGGTATTAACTGGCAGCATTTCTGCCAGACTTCTGGTCTTCTGAGCTCTGACCAGAATCTCCCATCAAGTACAGGCTAAGACTTTCCACTTCTACTTTTTCAGCCAGCTCCTCTGAGCCTTTCCTAACTCTTCCCCTTCCTATAAGCCAGTTCCAAAGGCTCTTAAACCACACTTTCAGTTACAGTCACAGCCACAACCCCACTTCTCTTGTACCAAATTGTCTTAGTTACTTTTCTAATTGCTGAGACAAAATACCCAACACCCAAAGTTAAAGGAAGAAAGGTGTATTTGGCTCACAGTTTGTATAGGTTTCAGTCCATAGTTGGCTGGCTCCAAGGCAGGGTGGCGTGGCAGAGGGGCACTGCAAAGGAGAAACAGTTCATGGTGGGGAGAAGGTAGTAAAGCAAGCAAGGGACAAAACAATCTTCTTTCTGTCCTTTATATCTTATCCAGGCTACTTAGGGCAGGTAGCACTCACACGTTAATCCTTGTGTGGTTGATCCTAGCATTGCACCATCAATCAGTTCCAGAGTCTCACGTTCTAGATCCAGTCACCTTTGAAAAAGCCCCACCTATGACCGCATGAGGCTTTAGGGGTACATCTAGACACAAGCCATAGCAGTGGGGCTTTGGGGAGGTGATCAATGAGGGCACTATGAGTTTATAGCTAAATGTACTGTTAGAAGTTGTGGCATGGTTAGAAGCTGTGGGCCACTGAGGGTGTGGCTTGGGCAGTATATCTCCCTTCATACTCTACATCCCCTCAGCCACGACATGAGCAGCTCTCCTCCACCACAACCCTCTGCCATGCTGTTCTGCCTTGGAGATTATCAATTATGAATCAAACATGAACCAAACTAAACCTCTCCTTCTTTAAACTGTGGGAGTTGGATATTTTGTCCCAGCAAGGAGGGGAGTGACTAAATGAGTAAACTTCTGCAATAGACCACTACACACTTACTAGAGGGGCTGAATTTTGTTAACTGACAATACAAAGTGTTGGAGAAAATTCAACACAAAAGGAATCTTCATGCATTTCTGGCAGGAAAGTAAGTAGTAGACCATTTTAGAAAAGTGGGAAAATGTTCATATTCTCTATTTTACATGCACCAAAAGACGGGTGCAAGAAGATGGATAGCAACATTATTGATTTTTTTTTTCTGGTACCAGGGATCAAACTCAGGGCCTTGTCCTTTCTGAGGCCAGCATGGCACCACTGAGCTAAATCCCTGGCCCTTGTAGCAATATTATCAAAGAGCAAAAAACTAGAAGCAAGTCATTCATCAATAGTGGAAAAGATAAATAAGTTGCAATATGTTCTAAGAAATAATAGACTAAGATACAGTAAATAAAAAGTACAAAGCAAAACAATGGATAAATTCCACAGAGAGAGGGATGAGTGAAATAGAGTACTACTGTATGGTTGAATTTCTATAAAGAAAAGAACTATCACAGTTAAACTGTGGGGAAAGAACTCAGATAGAGACTTCGTAGGGCTGAATAATGGTGGAAACGGGCAACAGGGGGATTCGGACACGCCGGTAATGTTTTTATATCTTGATCATGGCAGCAGCTAGAGGCATATATTCACTTTGTAGAAATTCACCAACTCGTCTCTTATTATTTAATTATCTGGGTGTTATTAATTAATTAAAAATGTTCCCTTTTCAGACTTCAACATTCAATACTGTGTATTGCAATATTCGGAAAGCTACATATTCACAGAGTCTGGTAATTTATGGTCTTTTGTGAGGTCTTTTTTGCCACTCCCTCCCCTTGATTACGTCGACCTCAGAAAGAAGCAAATCCTGCTAAACCCATCCCCGCTCGCTTCCTATTCGCAGAGCCTCTCCGACGTGGGTAAACATCCACGTCACAGCCGGAAGTGGCCCATGAGCACCCGTGTTTTCAGGGTGCTTTGCTGGTGGGAATAAGGAATTCCTACTCGAGCCGCTCTGGCAGTTCCTCCCGTCCAATGCTTCACCCTTCTCACTTCACACTGCTCCTGCTGCCCCTGTCACCTTCTTTTCTCTTTTTCTTTAAGCTTGTGAAAGATCAAGGAAATGAATGAAATCTCAAAGCCATGGAGACGCAGGCAAACGGCACCTGTCGGAGACAACTGGTTTTGCGTTTGATTTCCCAGCCCAAAAGAAAAGGATAAAAGTACCATTTTGTTTCTGTGATTCTGAACTAGAATCAGCAGCCTACAACAAAGCAAGACTGACTTCGTACGAAACATCTTCGGTGTCCTCAGGTCCCCAGGCCTCCTCCTGCCCTTTACAGTGAGGTTAATGTCTCCCTATACTGAGCACCCTCTGTCAGTTCAGGTTGGTATGAATGCCCTAGATTAGAGCAGCCGTAGATTAGAAATGTTTAAGTTATGACATTTGAAATGATAATCATCAATAGTCACATAAGTGTTTATGCAATCTTTGTCTTCCCACTCTTGCTCCTGTTTTGTATTTTCAGGTATACTTTCAGAAATGCGTTTTTCTTCCAACATATAATTCCAGGATTTTTTCAAACCTAGTGCTAAAAATGAATTCTACCTCCACATAATGATTTTTAGTCTCATTTTAAGAAAGTTTTCATTTCTTAAAACTATAATGTACTGTATCTCTGATCACAAACAAATAGAAATTGAAAACATTGTACAATGACTAAAAATAAGTATGATAAAATTCAAGCAATATGAAGACACACATTTTTCTTTCCCAGATTCAATAAAGATTTTCTAAAAAAAAAAAAAAAAAAAAAACCTACACATTTATTAGCATTATCTGTGAAAATTCTCAAGGTTTTTGAACTGATTCCTTAAAATTTATGTTTAGGATTGTGTATAAATGGGCTTAGTTCTCCACAAGAAAGGACATTAAGTACATCTGTAGTTTTACTTTTGAAAAAAATTAGAAGATGACTTTCAGTTTACAAAATAATTCCTTACTTTAAAAAAGATTCCTTTAAGATTCTCTTCAATAAGTGAAGTTGTCTGCTTTTGAAGAAGTAATTATCTAGTTTAATAAAATTTTCCAGGCATGGGGGCACACATCTGTAATTCTAGTATCTGGGAGGCTGAGGCAAGAGGATCACTGTGAGTTCAAGAGCAGCCTGGGCTACATAGTAGATTTAACATCAGTCTGAACTACATAATCAGAGCCCGTGTCAAAAAAAGAAAAAAAAATCCAAGAATGGTACGGCACGCCTGTAATCTCGGCACAGCACCCAGGAGGCTGAGGCAGGAAGATAGCCATGAGTTCAAGGCCAGCCTTGACCACATAGTGAGTTGGAAGCCAGCCTGAACTACACAGTGAGACCCTGTCGCAGAAATACAAAAAAAAAAAAAAAATTATATATTCTTTCAGTCAAAAATTTTACTAAAGAATATAATCCCAAAATGTTTCTTTTTAATTATCTTCTTTTAATTTTTTTGAAATGGGATACATTTTAATGTCAAGATTGGTTTAATTTGGCCTATTATCCCCTCCCAAAAAAATCATGCATTGGAGTTTTACTGTTTAAACAGAAATCAATGATAAAAATCAATAAATACATTATTTAATCATAAAATCCTTCTTTCAAAAAGATTTTTTTGTTTACTTTTTAATTAAATCACCACTTGAAAATTAAATCTAAGACAATTATTTCTTGGTATTGACATGATTAAATGTGATATGATAGGCTATACTACAGATTCTCTCTGAACAAACAACAGATATTGAGGGAATATCAAAATTCAGTCCCTGTGTTTGTCAGCTCAGGCAGCCATAACCAAATACTATAGTCTACATGGCTTAAACAGCAAAAACTTATTTCTCATAGTTCTGGAGGCTGGAAAATCAATCCAACATCCAAGTATCAGCAAAGTTGGTCTCATTTCTGAGACCTCTTTTCTTGGCTTCTAGGTGTGTGCACAGAGTAGCTCTGTTCTCTCTTTTTCTTCTTATGAAGACATTAATCCCATCATAGGACTCCACAGTCTTTGTCTCATGTAAACCTGATCACTTCCCAAAGTCTCTATCTCCAAATACCATCACACTGGGGCTTAGGCAGTCACATATCAATGTGGGAGGAAAGTCACTCAGTCCATAGAAGCCTGTTTCATTAGAAGATATTTGTACAACTCATTAAAATAATCTTACTAAAAACAGTACTCTTAAAAATATATGTGAAGTAAATAGAAAGCCTGAGAGAAACAAGTATTTGTGTTGTCTTTCCTAAAATGTTTAATTTTTATTAAATATATAGATACATATTCAACAAGTACTTTATCATAAAATTATTTGATTTAGAACTAGAAAGTTTCTTAAACACTTCCAAGTCTTCTATATCAAATAAAGACATACACTTCCAAGAATGCAAATGACTTGTTCATAGTTACACAAATATCACAGCTTTGGTAGAATCAAGATTAGATTTCAGGCCACCTATTCATAGAGCAGAGCTCTTTCCATGAATTCATAATGCATTCTCTTTTGTTTCCAATTCGTTTGGATATTTTTGCAAAGTTAAACGTGCACGTGGCTTAAACAGTTAAATCACTTTATACGGTTTGTTTCAACAAACAGGAGCAATTTTTCCCTTTTTTATTTCCCATTCAAGATTCGTAAAAATATTCAAAATGTTGGAGTGTAGCTCAGCGGTACAGTATGTACAAGGTCTTCGGTTGGATCCTAGCACTGGAAAAAAATTCCTGAAATCTTTATACAGTTTCCCAATTTAGTTTATAACATAATCTTATATATATACACAACCACAAGTGATATAAATGAATCTTATTTCACCATACTGTCAGCAGTATCATAATCTTCCTAGCACGTGTTAATTTGATCAGTATAAAAAATAAAGGTTTATGTGTTAGTGATCAAAAGCCTGTGATACTTGTGAGACTATTTGCCGTGTCTATTAATCAAACTCTCTGTAGAATGTCTGCACATCCTTTCTTCATTTACCTAATTTATTCTTAATGGTTTTCTTGCCCTCTGTAGTCAACCATACTTTCTCCAAATAATTTCTCGGCATGTTTTCTTTTAAATTTTTGTTTCTCCTTTAACTCAGAGTGGTTTCTAATATTTAACATTTAAGTATTCAATACACTTACGAGAACAGAAAATGGTCATGGTGAATTTTAGAATTCTCTTTCAGGTTTGCAACTTCACTGGATATTAATTATTCATCCCTAAGAGAATCAAATTCTCCAGGATGAAGTTTTCCACAACTAAACCGGCACTTCTGCAAAATATTCAAAAGCAAATTGCCAATTACCTTTAGACTATAAGGCAATGGCATAAGATGACCCTTGTTTAAAAGTCAAATTGCTTTATTCAGCATCTGCTGGAACTACTCTGTAGTATAAAACATTTCTTACTTTTTAATGCCAAGTATAACTAAATACTAATTTGTAGCACAGATTTCAGAGCAACTCACAAACTATTGCCAAGGTGTTCAATTCCTACATGGTGAATAGAGCCCAAACTGGTTGAGTTACCATCCACAGAGCCTTTTTTTTTTTCTGCATCTATATTTTGAAAATAAGCATCTTTTCTAGGTGGAGTGGTGTAGGCCAGATAACTTCATTTAGAAGAAAAGATCAAAGAGATCTCAGAGTCAGAAATATCAAAACTCTTATATGCTTGAGGAAGTCACAGATAGTCCTAGGACATTTGCTTATGCACCTGGGCATTTATGAAAACTAGAGGAAAAGAAAAGTTGCATTTGTTTTTATAGCAACACCCCACTTTGCTTTGCAGGAAGAAGGAGTCCTCCCATGGTTTTTCTGCCCACACCTGACATGCAAGAGATTTTGCAAAAGAAATCAGTGAGAATGAAAATCCCAGCCACTGCATGTGTGCATGACTTGAAAGGCAAAACTGATCTCATCTCCCCTCTGTACCCAAATTGGAGTGAAGTTACAACTTTGTAGGTTTACAGAGGACAAGAAAAATGGTATTGTCGTAATCACCGTCCCCACAGTTTCTGAGCTACAAAATTATAAACCAAATCCAAGCCTAACTTTTTGCTTTTCCACAAGTCCACAGTTTGTAAAATGCAAAATTGAAGAGGGTTCACCTCTGTGCCTGCGGCACACCGTATAATCCCCGTACTCTGCAAGGCTGAGGCAAGAGGGTGGCAAGTTCAAGCCCAACCTCTGAGTTCAATCCCCTTTAGCAAGAAAAAAAAAGATAAATTTATTTCATTTTTGATCATAATACTAAAAACTTGCTTATAGTTCATGGTTTATATAGCAGCCTTCATATAAACACGTTATCTTATTAATTCATTTGAACCTTGCCACCTCCCTGAGAGGTAGTAGATACCTCTGTAAATCCCGTGTTTAAAAAGGTGCTTTGAATAGAGAAGCCACACAGTAGATTCTTTCTGGAGAAATGTTTATATGTGATTTTCCTCATCAAATTTATCAGATGAATTAGCCAGTCATTATGTCTCAAATGTAAGGAAATAGCAGTAGTTTCTTATCTGACAACACATACACACACAAAGTAGTATATTACAGTAGGTGAAAAGGGTTTATATTTTATTAAATAATCACATTGGTTACAATACCTTTTCTTCACTCTGACTAAATCCATTCTACTTTTTAACCCTGTATCAAGGTCATCTAAAATATGTTTTTATTTTATTTTATTTATTTTATCTTATTTGGCAGGGCTGGGGATTGAACCCAGGGCCTCAGGCACTAAGCGCTCTACCAATGAGCTACAACCCTGACCCCTGAAATATAATTTTAAAAATCAGGTGAGTAAAGGATAGAGTATCTGGCCCATTCATTTTCCCTTGATTGGTGTTGCTATAATTTGGAAAATGGACAGTTCTGAAAATTCATTAGCACAGCATGGTGTTCTACACGGTTTGCCATGGTAACACAAGCGGAGTCTGGGGGATGGGGCTGGAAGATCTGCTGCAGCCCTACCCTGCTGGACCAACCACAGTTAGAGACACCAAACTGAGATCAAGGAACATTATCCCAAAATATGGGCATAGTACTAAGAGACAAAGTACCCAGATGAAAAATAATACCAGATAATACATGGTATCTGCTTCAAGACAAATCCGAAGGCCTTATATTTGGAACTGAGAAATTAAGACTTTCAACAAAAATTATTTGGGGTTATAATTTATTTTTCCCAGTATTTCTCTCAGGTCACTTCTTTAATTCTTTTATTTGCTGTAATATTTAGGGGGTTGTCCCTTCCACGGGAGTTTTAGCTCCTGGCAGGTAACCATGTGACTTTCATCGCTGTGTTTTCAAGACTGGATGGAATGAAAAGAAGTTTCTTGAAGGACATAATAAAGAAATTTGTTTTACTTTTGCTTTCCTCTTCTTTCTCCTACACACTCATCCTTCCCCTTCCTTCTTTTTTTCTTGTTAGACTAAAAATCAAAACACTCGTGTTCCAGCCCTGCCTCTGATAGTCACTGACCCTGTTGGGTTGCTCTTTCCTCTGTCAAAACATCCTTTCCCTAACTCACTGTCAGGGTTTGGATTGTAAATATTCCCCGAAGTCCTGACACAGAAGGCTGACTGGGTGCAGTAAAGAGACAATGAAATCGTCAAAGGAGCAGTTAATGCACAACCAAGGTATCTTCCTTGCCTGGTTAAAAATACAGCATTATTCAAATGGTTCTCTGGGACGTTAAGCGAAATTAAAACAAAATTGGACAACTGGCCACAAGATATATGTGTTTCCCAAAGGCTATAAAGGAGTTATCGCTCTTTAAGAGACCAAATGATGTAGAGAAGCGACATTTTACAGATTTTCTTTTAAAATGCAATCACAAAGTTCCCTAATCACCACCAGCACCCCTCTTGCCAGCTTCCCCCGCTCTGTTATATCTCAATTTCCTTGAGGTCTAAAGATAATTTTAACCGTCCTCTTGTGGCTCTCTGTAATGGGGTGGAGAGGGACGTACCTGGCTAAAAGTTGAAATCGTAATTTCTGAGCAACCTACATCAATGGTAACGTGATCTAACGAGTGACTGGCGAATTCACATCCTGAAAAAGAGAAACTGTGATGATAGAAGAAAATAAAGGCATACTTGGCTCAAACAAGCTTCAGCTACTGCCAGAATTCCTCCACGTTTGCAATAAAAAATAAAAAGCAGAAGGAAGGTAACTGCTTTCCTGTAAAAATGAACCTGCGCATTGGTGAAACAAATAAAACAAAGCTTTATATGGGTTTTATATGAGTCCTCGCTTCTCACAGGTATTATAGCTACGAAATGCTTGCAACATAATTATGTGCAAATATCCAAGGTGAACGACCTTTTTCCATCAAGTGAATAGACTTACACAATTCTCTCTTTTGAGCTCCAGACTTTCGTATTGAACTGCACTGTTGACGTCACTTCTTATACATCTCAAAGGCACCTTAAACTCAGAATCTAAATCATTATTTCTTTCACTCCTCAAAACTTGGTCCTCCTCCAGCATTCCCTGAGGGAATTCCTTCAGCATCGGTTCTGCTCCGCAAGTCAGAAAATAAGCGGGTGTTGGACATCTTCTCACTGTACCATATTCAGTGCTACCATGTTCTTTTCATTTTACCTCTTCAGTGTCTCCCAAACGAGCCACTGCCCTCTCTCTCCACCCACCCTAACACCCTAACCCTCTGCGTCTCCCACGGCTTTCTTCACCGGCCTCCAAATAAGCCACGTACACCCACTCTGGCCTCTTCCGGTCAGTTCTCCACGCTGGAACCAGAGTCATCACTTCAGAACACAAAGGCGGTTGCGTCTCACGTGGACACTGACAAAAGCCCTTCGGGATGAGGATCAGGACAAAACCCCTTAGTACAGTCTACACCCTCCACTGTAGTCTGCTTCCTACGCGTCGCTCCAGTCCCGATCTACACCGCACGCTCCCTTCCTAGGCAGAGAGGAGAGCTCACTAACGCAAGTCTCCAGAGCGTAATCTCCAAGAGCAACAACTTTCCAAAGATTTTCTTTCCAGATAATTTGTTAACAAGACTGTCATTAGGACTGATGAAATAATGCTGGTGAAATCAAAATAGGCAGAGATAACTCCGAGATGAGACTCAGTACAGTACGAAAAGGCCCAGAGGGGCTATCTCAACTGAGAGCCCCCAGCATCGGGGAAGCTCTCAGGAGAAAGCCCTGAAGCTGAGAACTCTCCCAGCCTTGATTTAGAATATCAGTGGAAGTGAAAAAAAGCAGAAGAAAAACAGTTTGGGCGTGGAGCTGTGTCAAGGCTCGGCAGTTTTCTTGGGGAAGGGAGGACAATGGCCAGACACATCGTGTTTCACTACTATAAACTTCTGGTTGTTTAACCACTCATTTCTTATAAAACTTGCGTGTGTCTGTCCCACGGCTTAACCCTTCCTTCCTCAGGCAAGTTCCCCACAAGGAATGTCCTTGCCCTGACCTTGGCATCGCAACCCCTGTCAAACCCCTCTCCAGACACAGATGTGGGCACCCACCACCCTCTGCCCTGCCTCCACGCCCACTCGCTACCTCTTTGGGACCTGGGGTGCCGCTGGGATTCGAGCCGCTGTTTTGTCTTCCTTCCAGGACTGGGAGGCTCCCACCATTTCACCTTGTCCCACAGAGAAGGGTTTCTCTGTGTAAATCTGGACATTGCAGTGGCAAATCTTAAATGTATTTAAGTCTCAGAATTTTAGAAAAAAAAAACTAAAACTAGTCTCCTTTTCCCCTTCTTAATTAAAAATTTCCAACATTCAAAAATAGAGAGTTAAGAATGAATCTCCATTTTCACATCATCCATAGTTATCAGCATTTTACCTTTCTCCTGTTTCCATTAGGTTTATTGGTACATTGTAGGTATACAATACAGTTACATTCATTGTTGGGAATTTTCACCTTTGCGTGATGTATCCTGTACATTCCTCTGCTACCTTTCTCTTTTGGCTTTTCTTTTTCTGCTGCTTTTTTTTCCCTCCCTGACAGGGTCTTACTATGTATTTCAGGCAAGCCTTGAACCCGCTATGTAGCCCAGGCTGATCTCACACGAATCCTTCTCCCTCAGCCTCCCAAATGCTGAGATTATGGGCATGTACCACCATGCCCAGATGATAAAGCTTTGCTTTTTTTTTTTTTTTTTTTTTTTTTTTTTTTTTGCACCGGGGATCGAACTCAGGTCCTTGTGCTTGCAAGGCAGGTGGTGGAATCACTGAGCTAAATCCCTGGCCCTGATAAAGCACTTTAAAATCAAATCTAAAACAACAGGTAATTCTCTCCTACTTGTTTCAATAAGCATCTCTGTAAAATATACACACTTCCTTCTCTAACTACAAGGCCTCTAACAAACTTGACAAAATTAACAATAATGATTTGATATCCATGACTGTTTTGAAACTTTTTATTGATGATGTGTTCAAATCCAATGTGATCAAGGTCTACACAGTCCACTTAGTTTTTCTCTTTTTTCCCTATGTCACTGACTTTTGGCAAGACTCACTGTCCCACTCTTAATGCTGCGTAGAGTTACTTTATTTTATCATATTTATGAAGTTCATAAACTCAACAAATAATGACCGATAACTACTATAAGCCAGGTCCACTGCACAGCCTCAACATAAATTTAGGAGTAAAAAGAAAATGAAGGTCAACCTTTGCAAAGCTTTTATACATTATTATCTTAATGAGTATCCTACAGACTCCTTTGAATGTCAGTGTCCATTGTTTAATACGAAATTTGGATTTCCTAAACTTGCATGCATGAGTGTAAGCACACACGTTCCCCCTCCATTCCTCATACTTACTAAATGGTCAGTGGTCGGGGGTCAGGCCACGACTCAAATCCCCCCGAATGAGAACTTTCCTCCTCCCACAGATGTATGAAAATCCGAAAGCAGTGAGGATGTAGCTTAATGATCAGTGCTTGCCCAGCATGTGCAAGGCCCTGGGTTTGATCTACAGCACTGCAAAAATAATATTAACAATAATAAAACAGAAGACAAATTAAACCCCCTGGCTGCAGCAGATTGGACTAGAGATGGACCCTTAGCCCCAGACAGCTGATCATGATGTCTCTCATCACGTCAGAGGGCAGAAAGTGGAAGGGGTGTTCTGCGATAGATATGAAATTATTGTCCATATCCCATACAAACTCACCCATCTCAGTCACATGCGGGCAAAATGAAGCCCATTTCCATGGGATACAAATAAAAATATTCAAGGACTTGGACATGAAAAGTATCCATTTTCTTTCTTTTGTGTCAGCTACCCTTCTCCCTCTCTCTCTCTCTCTCTCTCTCTCTCTCTCTCTCTCTCTCCTGGGGATCAAATTCAGGGCCTTGCACTAGACAGGCACCACTGAGCTAAATCCCCAGCTGCACTTCTTAAAAGGTCGAATATGTTCCCAGCAAGCATCACATCCCTCGGTCCTTCCACCCCAACCACCAGGAGTGCCACTAGGAGATGTGAGACACGGAGAGAAGAGAAGAGAGGAAGAAAGGAAGTGAAAGATAACAGGAATGGGAGGAAAAGGAAAAGAAGAGAAAAGAAAAAATAAGGCTTTTAAAGAGACATTTGCATCCAAGGTATCAGGCTGGCAACACCTGAACCTACCAGCCAATCTCATCACCACTGAAAGTGAGGCGCTGTGACATCCGTGCCTCAGAATGAGATGTAATAAGGACGTACATGGTACTGCCTGGAACCTACCAAAGTCTTCGGTCACCACTATCACTTTACCGGAAACATAGAAAGTAGGAAAACAAGTAACTGTAAAGCCACACTACACGGAAACAGTCAGCTGAAGCTGGGATAGGGCACATTCTGTGGGATGAATGACCTAGGGTGAGGTTCTCTGAGAAACAGACCGAGATAGAGGGCTCGGTGCAGAGGAGAGTGATCTCGGGGAATAATTCCATAGGGAAAGGGACATCGAGCACTGGGGAAGGAGAGGAGGCACACTGTACCTTGCGGGAGATGCAATGAATGTGCCCAGTCCTGAAAGGAATGCTGGGCTTTTGGAAATAATGGGCAGAGGGCTACAATGTACGGCCTCGCTCACACATAGTATGGGAGAGAAACAAGGGCCAGAGCACCACAGAGTGGGGCGCATCCCAGCCACCTCCTCATGCCACTCCCTTGTGCCCTGTCACCATCGATGCCCAAACCCAGAAGCCCGGCTTCCAACTCACGACAGACCAACACCAGGCGTCCTGACCTCGTGACACGGTGCTCTGACAGAAATTCAGTTCTGGCCACAAGGCTCTGACATGCTCGTAGTCCTGCTAACCTTTAAGGGATAACTTAAGGGATAATTCCCTCCTGCAACGGACAGGGCCTAGAGCCAGAACCAGTCTATGTTGTGATTTTTCTGCTGGAGCTTGCTGTACATTCACCGTGACAGGTTTTCTCATCACAGATAACTTTCCTACTCTAGGCCATACAGCCCAAAAGGTGAGGCTCTTTTCACCACAATGTACACCTACTACAGGTCTTCCTTTCTTGGGGCCCTAGCAAACCTGGCAGCCATCCATATCGTCCAGCAAGTGGGTCAAAGCAATTATCCTAAGTGTACAGAGCCAGGCATGGTGGCGCGTGCCTGTAATCCCAGCACTCAGGAGGCTGAGGCAGGAGGATCGCTGTGAGTGTGAGACCAGCCTGGGCTACACAGTGAGTTCCAGGTCAGTCTCGACTACATAGTGAGACCCTGTTTCAAACAAAAAAAAATCCCTAAGTGTATAGTATACTGCTCTCAGAACCCAAAGTGACTTACCAAATATTTCACTTCCCTCCTAGTAGCAGCAGGGGAGAGATACCATCATTTGTCCTTTGCTTTGGAAGGAATGTCTTAGCATACCCTCTGAAGACTAGTGTCTTTAAACTTTCAGAGATATAGTAGACCTCTGGATATTTTTAGGAATTATCTTCCACTGGCTAGAGGACAAGCATCTTAACAAGGTCTCTAAGGACTTGCCATTTACTATTCCTTCGGTCCGATAAATATGTCATTGATAAAGTTTGTCGATATGATGTTACGAAGAATTCCCAGTTGATCCAACTATATTGTGCATTGTGTGGTAAGGCAGAACAAGGAAAGTGACTTCTTCAAACAAGGGACGTGAGCTTTTGCAGAAGGAGGATGACCCCTGCACCAGGCCCAGAGTGATTCCAGCCAGGGCCTGACCTAGACATCGCAAACCTGCCAGGGTTGAAAATTCGATCTTCCTTACAGCCATGCTGCCCATACCATGCCCTGAATCTAGAAGCCCTAAGTTCCTCTTCTTCTGCCCTCTGGCTGCAAGAGATAAGAAATTCTTCATGTGTTGCCAAGAAAGCCCTCGGATGAATCATCCACAGATTTTCGCTGTCTTTTTTCCAATGTATCAACGGCGCCAGCACAGCTTTCCAAGTTCCACAGTCTTCAGGCTTCCCTGTTCCCCACAGCTACCAAATGCCTGCAATTCAGACTTCACAAGCATCACAGTCTTTCAGGCTTCCTCGGTGTCTCATGACAGTTAACCCTCAGGGGAAGCTTTTAAAACAGCACCTCTAAGGACCTGGGATTTAGCTCAGGGGTGCTGCCCCTACCTCGCCAGCACAAGGTACTGAGTTTGATCCCAGATACAAAAAAACAAAACAGAACTGCACGTCCACACCCTACTAAGGCTCTCAAGGTCCCCCCTCTTACCAGTAATGGTGTATATATTGCCAGCCTGGACCTGCCAGCTCCAAAATCTCACTTTACATTCTGTTTGATAGAATCACTCCTGGCATCAAAGTAAACTACGTGTCCTAGTAAACTAATTCTGTCTTCAGGAGGCTTTCAGTATTTTGCTTTTTCCATACTACAGATTGAAGCCAGGCCTTTGCACTGAGCCACATCCTCAGCTCTTTTTATTTTTTATGTTAAGATAGGGTCTTGCTAAGTTGCCCTGGCTGGGCTTGAACTTGAGATCCTCCTGCCTCAGGCCCAGGGTGATGGAATTACAGGTCGGTGTGTACCTCCATGACTACCTCATGCAGGAGTTTTACTGGGGAGAAGCCATGGGAGGATGCTTAAAAGGGAGTGAGGAAAATAGGATTGGGAAGAGAAAGAAAGTGAACCGATGCCCTCACAACCTAGGTCTCGGGCTATCCCACAGAGAGCTTTGGACTGGAGATGGTCCTTTAGAGTGTCCCGACTGAGGCAGGAGGACAGGCATACTGACCTCTGCATAACCCATCATCGAATACATGCTGTGGCCCATCAGCCCTCAACTCCTGGCGGTTACAGGAAAGGGTGCTCTGGTCATGCAGAAGAAGGATCGTAATAGCCACAGCATCTCCTGTACCAGGCCTCTATCGAAATCAGTGGTTTAGGGTTTAGGGGAAGGTGGAAGGGAAATAAGAGACTCAGGAGACATGATAACCAAAAGTAATATGTGGGCTTCATCTTGATGCCAATCCACACAAACCAACTCTAAAGAGGCACCTCTGAGATAACAGGAGAAATCTTCATGTATTCTTAGTTTCCGATATTATGCAATTATTCTTCCTCTTCTTTTGCATGTGTTAAAGGCAGAATGGCTCCAGAAAGAGAGTCTACCCATTTGAGATGCATACTGAAATAGAGGTTGGAATTGTCATGGAAATTTTTTCAGGAAAGTACTGGAGGAGAAAAGCTGCTATAAATTGATTTAATGTTGGTCACGGTTGAAGCTGAGTGATAGAGGATGAACACTTATTCTGCCATTACATTTGCTTAACATTTCCATAATAAAACAAGTAAGGACATGTGATAGGTAATTCTGGTGTGGCACTGACCATTGCCACTGTGTACCACAAGGTCCACTGGTTCCACTCACGTCCCAGGTTCCCCTCAAAAGTGTCTCCAAAGACAGAAAAATAGGTCCCACTTTAAAATACTAAATATGAGTTGCAGGTAGATTCTCATCAGAACACAATGGAATGAGCCATTGTGTGAGTTACTCTTCTTTCATTGCTGAGACAAAATACCCAACACCTAAAGTTAAAGAAAGCAAAGTTCATTGAGCTCACAATGTGGAGGTTTTGGTCCATAATCAGCTGGCTCCAAGGCAGGATGGCAAGGCAGACAGGCATTGCAGAGGAGAAACAGTTCATGGTGGGCAGAAAGTAGCAAAGCAAGCAAGAGGGACAATGCTAGGTCTTTCTATCCCTTATATCTTATCCAGCCTACTTAGGGTGGGCAGCATTCACACCCTTAATCGTAGTACCCTTGATCCTAGTATTGCACCGTGAATCAATCCCAGGGTCACACAGTCCAGATCCAGCCACCTCTGAAAAAGCCGCACCTATGATCACATGAGGCTTGGGATGGGGGCATCTGGATACCACAACAGCCGTCAAACAGTACTAAGCCAGAGAGCTTCTTTATGTGTTGTTCATTGAGTTAGAGCCTAGCACACTGCTTGGCCCAGGGTAGGTAATGAATAAATATTTGTGGAAATTAAAAGGCAAGAAACACTCCCTGAGTTCTCCTTCCTGTCACCATCCGCCACCTCCCTTCGTTTATTTCTATCCTTGGGATTCTCCGGATTACAATCTGTGCCCAATAGGCTGGGGTCATGAGTTCCTGCTGTCTTGTTTTTGGCCTTGTCTGAGTACTGGCGCTTCAAATACAGCTATTATCCTTATTGCTATTACCAGTAATGACCTCGTCCTCTTCAAAAACAGCCTCCCTTCCAAGTGGGTGTTCCACACTAGTAAAATGTTAGAGAAGAGCGGTAATAGGTAAAACATGTTTCTGTGAAAGCAAGACAGCAAGAAGTTGGGGAGGGGGAGGCCCACAGCAACTGGGTAGAGAGGAATGGGCCCAGGCTGTGGGGGGGGATGAAATCAGGGAAGATTGCAGAAAACACTACGTACCCGTGGGAAAAAGTGTCAGACTTGTGGCCAGGAACTGAAATGTATGCATGCAGGATACATATAGCCAAGCAACTTACCACTGCAACCCCCCACCAGCCTTCCTCTAGGCCCCTTGAGAGCTGTCTTCCCACACCTCCCAACCCCCTTCCCCAACAAAGTCCAAAACCAGCAGTCCGTGTCGGCATCAATGTGCAGAGCACTTGGAGCCCCAGGTAAAGCAAAAGATGCCCGCAAAAAAGGCAAGTGAGAAAGGAACTCAGGGGAAGTTCACGATGGAAAAATAAACACAGGCAAGACAAACATCCACAGAGAGGAGAAAGGGGGAAACCAAAGGGACAAGATCAGCCAGAAAAAACAAGAACAAAAACAAAGAGAAAAGCCAAGAACAGACGGAAAAAAAAAGGAGGACTAAAATAAAATACAGGAGCAATCCTCCAAACAACAGTAGAGGAAAATACAGGGATGGAATTAGCACTTGGGGCACAGAAGTAAGAGTGTTCATACACCTTGTGTCAATCTTCACACCGCTCTGAAAAGTGGCTATTTCTCTCCATTTTGCAGAAGTAAAAATTAGGGGCTTAACAAGCTGCTTTTCAATGCTGTACAAATAGAAAGTGGTGACGCTGAAATTAAATACATCTCTACTGATTCCAAAACTCATGCTGTCTTACAAGCTACCCTGGGTTTGAAAACATAACAATTATGATTCATGTATTTGGTTGATTATGTCCATTAATGCCAATAATCGTATGTTCAACTATTCCTTAATTTTGAAGTATGTGTGTGTGTGTGTGTGTGTGTGTGTGTGTGTGTGTGTGTGTTGATGAGGACCAAATCGAGGAATTCACGCATGAGAAGCACACATCCTACCACTGAGCTACACCCCGGCCCTTGGATAATTCCTTGAAATGCATCCTAAATGTTCTTACTCCTTCAAAAAGATTATCGTTTGAGTCGAGTGTGGTGGTATATGCCTGTAATCCTAGTACTTGGGGTAGCTGAGGCCAGAAAATATCCCAGGCCAGCCTGGGCTATATAGTGAGTTCAAGACCAGCCTGAACTACATAGCAATTCCTTGTCTCAAGCCACCTCCCCACAAAAAATATTATCCTCACCCCACTTGACCTCCCACCGATAGACCCACAAATATCTCCCATACAGATAAACTCCCTACATCCAGCTGCTAAGGCAAAAGAGATTACACCTGCTCAGGTGAGTCTAAAGCTCTCTTTCGAAAAAGTACTCCCCTGGGACCAATCTGAGAAGGGCTAGAATCTCAGGGGTACTTGGGAAGAGTCTAGGACAGCATGTGACAGAGGCTGCTTTCAATATGAAAACTTCTCAAAGCTGATGCTAAAAGTATGGGATCATACAAGTATCCATCTGGCTCATTTTGGGAGGGGCAGGCCTTGTATGGTATTTTCCTTGTATGGCCATTAATTATGAGCTCCTAGAAGAAAAAGACCACATCCTACATCTTCATCTTGTCCAAAACAGCACAGTGCCTTAAGTCTCATAGTACTCAAATATTTCAAGAGGGACATGGATTTAGCTCAGAGGCACATCACCTGCCTCGCAAGTGCAAGGTCCTGAGTTCGATCTCTAGTACTAAAAAAGAAAAAAAAAGATTTCAAGGACTGGGGCTGCTCAGTAGCAGAGGACTTGCCTAGCATGCACAAATGCCTAAATTCAATCCATAGCACTAAGAGAAAAATCAAGATGACATCTTTAAGTTAGAGAACTAACTGACCTCCTTTTTCATTGTGAAAGAGAGAACTGAAGTACTAGGAGCATAGAGAGGAAACAAAACAGAAGAGCTAATCCTACAGCAGTCACAGGATACTGGCTTCCCTTCATCCTTTCCCCACAAGCTTTTCAGTTTTCCCACCCATCAGAGTTCACTTCGTACACCCAGTAGGGACACAGAGTCTATAGAGAAAAAAGAAAAAAAAACAGAGAGCAAGTCTCATATTCCAGTGGGAATTCTTGAGCCTATCCAAGGCTGAATCCCTCCACTGCGGATCCCTTCTGCTACATGATTGTACAGGCCCCTTGCATTTACCAGCTGGTTCTGAAGACAGTGTTGATCTTCCTGGTTCACAAAGCCAAGCAGAGTGCCTGCTGCCAGACAGGTGTATTTGGTTTTGCGTGATAAGGACACTCACTTGATCTCAGCGTAGGCCAATAACAAGTCTCAAAGAGGAAAGACTGAAACACCCTAAGGCGACAAAGTCTGTTGGTGGCGTCCTCAGAGAACTGTGGCTGTATACCACCAGAGCTGGTGTTTGCTGGCTGACCCTTTTGGCAAGCAAACCCTCTGAATGTTACCTTTGAAAACCTTCTCCCTTCAAGAAAAGCCTTCAGGTTATATTTATCCACTTAAAAAGAAAACACAAAGTTTGATCAAAACAGAAGGTGAATGTTTACATTTTTTAAAAGTTATTATAGTAGAAGACATATAGCCTTTAAACACCCCCAAATCTCCTTTTCGTTTTGTTTTGTTTCGTTTTCGCATTAAGTTGATTGGTACACTTAAAGCAAACAATGCAGTTCCATTGATCATTGGGATCTTGTAACTTTACATGATATATCTTGGTAAAAATCTCCTTTTTGGTTCAAACACACATCCCATCATTGGTGCAACTTTCTGGAGCAGTTCTGGAAGTCCTCTTTTGTGAGTGTTTTTAATTGTGCTGCCTCGATGTCCTGAATCAACTCAAAACATTTATCTTAAATAGTCATTTTGGCTTTGGAGATGAGCCTGAAGTTGCCCGGCACCACGTTCAGTGAATAAGGTGGGTAAAGATACACTGAGGTGGGGCCGGGGATTTAGCTCAGTGGTTCTGCCGCCTGCCTCGCAAGTCCAAGGACCCAAATTCGATCCCTGGTGTTTTTATGAGCTGCCTTTCTGCCGGATGGTGCCCAGCAGCAGCAAATGCTGTAGTTTTTATCACACCTTGAAAACACACTCACAAAAGTGGACTTTCAGAACCGCTTCAGAAATAGCAAGAACTATGGGATAAGTGTGTGCAAAGCAAGAAGTATTTTGAGGGGGATGAATGGCAAGGTGTTTCTTACTGTAATTTTTTTTTTTAATTTAAACACACTGCATTTGTGATCAGCTCTTGTACTCTGAGAGTCAGGAAAAATGAAATGTAAAAGTGTCTGTTGGCCCCAAAGAGAGCAATCAGAGGAACAGCACCAGTGAGCGAGGCCCTCGCACTCCTCAGCCTTCAGCCTGGAAGCCGCCTGCCTGCAAGACAGCACTTGCGATGAGAGAAGTGGGAGCAAAGTCAGAAAAAAAAAAAGAGTGCGGCAAAGGAAACTTCAAGACAGAAGTCAGCAAAACAATTTTGCTAGCTTTTTAGGCCTGGTTTAGGCTTAGAAGCCAGATTTCGAAAGAACTGTGTTTCTCAGTCAGAGTCCCAAGTCACCCTAGTCACAGTGGCCTTGGTTATGGCAGTGGGGATCCGGGCTCGCATTTCTCTGCAAGGTAAGGAGGGTTGAGGAGCCCTGGAGAGCAAGGCCGCCCCCCACTGGGCCCCGCCGCCCACCCTTGCCTCATGTTAGCACCCCCACTGTTGCTTTTTGCAGGGGTGGTCACCACAGATCCCTGGAAAGGAGCTTGCGGCACTGCAGTCTGATGGGCCTGCACTCTTCTGGCTGCCAGTTGGCTCTCTCAGGGCTCTTGGCAGACTCTTGGTTCTGGTCTTTTGGAGGGAGAGGGACAGCTGGGTCCAGGGTGGCCAGGGTACGTGCCTCAAGTGTCTCTGGGCCGTGAGTGCAGGCTGGCAGCGGGGACCAGGCTCCACTACTGAACATTCCTTCTGCAATCCTGATGCCCCCACAGGACAGATGGGGCTGTTTCCCTGAGGTGGACAGGGAAGAGGCCCCTGACAGAGCTGGCTGGGTCATCTCAGCCTCTTCAGTAGTGTGAGTTTATCCTGAAGCTTTGAAATTCTCTGTGCATCAAGGGTAGCCCATCTGTTTTCTCAATTATTCTATGTGGTCTTTAATTTCCAAAACAATTCTGAAATATTTTACTTACACCCTTATTTCTTTCTCCCCAGTACTCTTACTTGAAGAGAACTGTTGTTCTCTTTTGAGAGTGCAAAACCTTTCATTTTTAAAAAATTCTGAGTGACAAATACATGATTATTTACTTTGTTCTTGCTGTTGTTGTTTTGGTTTTGGTTTTGGGTTTTCTTGAGACAGGATCATGCTATATGTAGTTCAGAATGGCCTTGAACTCACTAGGTTGCCCAGGCTGGCCTCAAACCCAAGGCAATCCTCCTGCCTCAGCCCCCTGAGTGCTGGGACTTCAGGAACGTGCCACCACACCCAGCATGATTGTTTAATTTAGTAATCTTTCTCTAACTTGAGATTTATTTATAACAAAAAAGAAAGAAGAATATTAGTACTTAAATTTTTCCACAATTCAACTCTTTTCCTTAAAGTTAGGATGCTATTAGAAAATTCACTAGAAAATTAAATTAATGCTTCCTGAGAGATGCTTCGCTTGGCTGGGAGTTCTTCATGTAGAAAGCAGGGCACGTTCTGGGTGATTACTGAGGAGACGTCATCTTTAAGGACAAAGCCGTGCAATCACTTCCTGTTCTGAGCACGGCTGTTTCACAAGTTCCTCTTCTCTCACTTTCTTTATAAATCATTTCTGTTTTTCAATATTTTTTCCATGCTACTATGTTGTAACTAAATATCCAGATAGAAATTTCTCCTTAAGAGAAGTATGCTCGACCATGTTTATAGGAGCACAAGTCATAACAGCTAAATCTTGGAAGCAGCCTATCTGTCCATCAACAGATGAATGATTATAGAAAACATGATATTTATACACGATGGAGTACTACTGGGCCGTAAAGAAGGATCCACTTAAGTCATTTGAAGGAACACAGAGGCACCTTGGGACCATAACGTTGAGTGAAATAAATCAGACACACAAGCTTAAATATCACATGGCTTCTCTTACGTGAGAAGCCTACAGGACAAAAATAAAGACCAAAACAAAGGACAAATAATAAGAAACAGGGAGGTAGATCTTCTGCAAAGGGAAGGGCAACAAGACATGGAGGAGAGTGTACGAAAAAAGAATTAGGATATGTTACATAGGAGCCAGGTGGCTCAGGCCTGTAATCCCAGCACTCAGGGAGCTGAGGCAGGAGGATCTCCATGAGTTCAAGGCCAGCCTGGGCCACCTAGTGAGTTCAAGACCAGCCTGAATTATACAGTGAGACTCCATCTCAAAAAAAAAAAGAAGATGTTCTATGTTCATGTACCACTCCCATGATGAATATATTCATTGTTTACAGTAAACATGTACTGATAAAAACTTTTTGAAGAAATGTATGTTTGAGTACTTGTGGGTGGAGCCTACCACCTTCCCAAACAGCCTGCATAGCCATATGAGTATATGCATATATTTATGTGTATATTCTTAGTCAGGTATTTGTGTACACATATTAATATGATTTTATGTATGAAAGAAAGACGAAGTAAATGTATTGCAATTGAATGGAAAGTCTGTATGTATTAGGTATTCTTTCACTTTTCCAGTTTGCTGTATTATTTTTTAGCAACAAGGGTGGAACCTACAACCCCTATACATGCTAGGTAAGTGCTACAACCCCATCCCTGCATGCAGAAATTTTTTGTGATTAAAAGTTAAAAGAATTGAGCCAGGGATTTAGCTCAGTGGTGCTACCACCTGCCTCACAAGCACAAGGTTCCAAGTTCAATCCCCTGTACAAAAAAAAAAGAAAAGAAAAGAAAAAGAAAAAAGAAAAAAGAGCAATGAAAAGGATTAAGGAATAAGATAACAAAGAAAGAAACAAAGAAATGCTTTCTTAGCCAGGCATGGTGGTACATGTCTGTAATCCTAGCACTCAGGAGGCTGAGGCAGAAGGATTGCTGCAAATGTGAGGCCAGCATGGGCTACATAGTGAGTTCAAGACCAGCCTGAACTATGTGGAAGACCCTGTCTCAAAAATAATAGGGGGTGGGCAGGGATTTAGCTCAGTGGTTCTGGTGCCTACCTTGCAAAATGCAAGGTCCTGAGTTTGATCCCCAATATCAAAGAAAGGAAAGAATTTCTTGAAATGGATTTAGCTGGTTGCTCCAATGGTGACGTACATAGATGAAAGTGCTGATCGGATTAGTTCGCTGATTGCTTTAGCATTGCCCTGGGTGTGGATGGCATCCAACAGGAGGCTTATAGCCTGGGTAGAACATAAAAGGAAAGATGGAAGACAGGCTTGCTGCTGCTTGCTGCTTTCTGCCTATCCTTTCATGGACTGTTTCTCCTCTGCCATACACCCATCCCACCCTGCCTTGGAGCCAGCCAGCTGGACTGAAACCTCTACAAACTATGATAGAAAATAAACCTTCCCTATTTTTTTTTTCCTTGCAAAGTGGAAAGCAAATCCAGGGCTTTAAATTTGCTAGATAAGCACTCTCCCACTAACCTAGCTCCATCTAGCCCCTCAACATTACATGTTAAATACGTCATGTCCAAATGTTGTAAAGTACACACTTCATGAAATATGATACCAGCTCCCCTAGACTTGATGAATGTTTGTAAAGAACCATCTCTTTGAGATTCCTCTAAACTTTAGCTGTAATTCTCTCTTCCAGCCTTTCACAGATTTGGGATACAGGTAAGAGCTGCCATAGCGTTAATACGTCACACCTGCTCTTCTGTGCAGCTGTAAGAATTCCTCCCACGGTTGACTCTCTGTCTTGAGCTAGTTGAGGTAGGTGTTATTGACTGGATGACCCAATTAGTACTTACAACCTAGAAACCTAGCCCTAGCCACCTTCTACATGAAATGGCATGTGTTACAATCCAGCCATTATAACATGTGTTAAATCCTGCTGGCTATGACTTGTGGATAAATTCTTACTTTTTTCAAAAAATGAGTTTTTTAGGGATCAGGGATTTAGCTCAGTGGCACCACACCTGCCTAACAAGCACAAGGTTCTGAGTTCAATCCCTGGCACCAATAAATAAATAAATAGGGCTTTTTTACTATTTTGCCTAATAAGCCTTTGCACTTTGGCCTTTGGCTCCTCTTTCTTTCTTTCTGTCTGTCTGTCTGTCTTTCTTTCTTTCTTTCTGAAACACATATGAAATTGGAACTGTGGCAGTTATCTTGAGACCCTAAGGTGACCAAAAGGAGGATTACAGTTGCACAGAAAGAAGAAAAATGTCCAGACAGCTGGAAGTGTAGATCAGTGTAAAGTATCTTAACATGCACAAGGTCCTGGGCTTGAATCTCAGCACTCAAAGGAAAAAGTTTAGATCCCTGACTGAAATTTCTGTTGAGTAAAACAATCCCTTATAAGATTGAAATTTTCAAATTTTCTATAATTTGCAGCTGATGGATTGTGCCACCTTCCAGAACTCTTGCTCCTGATATAATGAGGCACTCCCAGCTTTACACTACCCACTGACGTTGCCCTAATCAGAACTTGGGCTGCTGAGGGGATGAAGTTTTCATGTACCACATTCGCCACACTCCACTGGTAGATGAGTCTTAGCTTCTGACTGTAAGTGTTTCTTTTGTTTTCTTCAAATCCTTGCTCTGGATGAAAACCATAATTTTTTCAGACCATTGGGCTAGGTCCAATTCTTTCAGACTAGGCAACATTGGTACCTTTACCCCTAGAGAGTTACCCAAAGAATGAGCCAAAGAAATTCAATCTAGTCTATGAGTGCTGGGAATCATAGCCATGAAATTTTTCAAGAAATAAATCTTCCTTTGGCCTACAGAAATGTCTAGAGACTCTGAAAGAAGAATGTTGGCTTTCCTATTAGGTGCAGGGATAAAAAGAAAAGACATGTTTTGTTCTTGTAAACTTTCAAAGAACAGTTTAAACAAGTAAGTTTTAGCTAGTAACTCTGTAGATAAAATCCCTCACTTTGGCACAGTCAAAGTTCAAACCAAGACAGAACAAATTTCCCCTACCCATTAGTCCCAGGGCCTCCGCTTTGCCCCGAGCCCCAAAATACTTTACTTTGGAAATCCCAAACCACGCAAAACTCAGTAGGTCTGGGGTTTTGAACATATGAATAAAACAAGCCAAGTTTCCGTCTGACCTTGGCTAACCTTGAAATCAATCATTCTTCTAACGCTGGTCTGGCCAAGAGTGAAGCTTGTGGTTTCTTCTTGGTTTTACCACAAAACTTTGTGATGAAACACTAAGAACCTACTTAGATTTGAAACCCCATTCCTGTCTTGTTTCAAGTTATTTTTGCATAACTAAGTGAATTCTGTAGCACAGGACTACATAGCTCTGTGATTTCTCTTTTTCACATGAGCTCAGACCCAGATTTTTGCCCAGCAGCATTTTTTTCAGAGCCCAATGATGAAAATGATGACAGTATCCCTTAAACACATTCGGTGCAAAACAGCAAATCAAATGTAATCTACATGATATGACTCCTAGACTAGCAATTCAAGTAGTGTACATAGAGGGCACTGTTTCTAAAGAGAGCTGGGGTTCAGAATGATGGGGAAGGAGACCCACAAATTGACAAATGTTGACCCAAAACAAACGCACAAGGAAACAGGACTGTCATCGCGTCCTAAGACATCCAGGAGACAAATACTGAGAGCAGCAGCCCCAATTGACAGGAACACCATGGTTTTCCGCTCACAAACCTGAGTTAAGTCAGGAAATATTTGTAAAGGACAAAAATCTGAATGCACAGTCATTAGCAAGGACAGAGTACCTCCATTTCAAGGCCAGATTGTGCCACTGTAGGTAAAAAACAAAAAATACCATCTCTATTCTGCATTCTAGCTTGACACTGATGTTAAGAAGGACAAGGCCAGAAAATGTCATCTGTCAAACCATGTAGGTTGTTGTTAACTCGGGATCTTTTTTAAAAGTCTCACCAAGCACCCACCATTTTCCCATAAAATACTGAATTCGAACACCCTTGTGTAATCACAGTACTCACCTGGAAATAACCAGACATAAAAACAGAAAGTTCTTTAGGCCTTGATCCCCTTCCTAATCTGAATCCTACTGTGGGTTTAGAAATTGAGCCACAAAAACCCATTAACCAACCTTGGAACAAAGAATTTTCGCTTTATTCCAACAGATTCTCATGAATTATGCATGGTGTTTTTCAGAGACAGGAAAAGGATATCAAGGCAGGAGAGATACACTGAAGCTACTGTAAAATCCTCAAAGCAGAAAACAAGTCCTGTCACATCCAGAACATACCAAAGACAATCTTTGGGTCAATGGCAATGTAGGAACCAATTCTTAGAATTCCAAATGACTACAAAAGTGATCGCACACTCGGGAGGCTGAGGCAGGAGGATCGCTGCGAGTTCAAGACCAGCCTGGGCTACAAAGTGAGTTCCAGGTCAGTCTCAACTACATAGTGAGGCCCTGTCCCTGTCTCAAGAAAACAAACAAAAACAAAAAGAAAAAAATAGTGATCGCAACAAGTCCACAAAGGAGATTAAATGATTGTTGCTTTCCCTGGATTCCTTCCCCTAGGCAGCCCCACAAGTAGTGCTTTGCATTTTTTACATCCTTTACAAAGCCAGCTGAAACTTCATTAAAATCTTCATAGACCAACACACGTACCTATTTCCTCTAACAAGTCATCTATTTGAAACTCAATTGAAATTAGTTGCCCTGACGCATCTGCGATCCCTCTAACTACTTCCCCGTAGGATACAGGTGAAGATACCTCTTCGTGCAGAGCTGCACGAGGCTTTACAAAGTGATGCTGAAGGACGCTTCTCCCCTAATTACCAGCAACGGCTCCAAAACCCATAGTCTGGAGCAAGACGTTTGGCACTGAGGCCAACATAGACACAGAGAAGGGAGAGATCTCCTGCCAATCTACCAGATACACGTACTGATTCCCCCACCAACTGCCTGTGTCTCTAGTGTATGAAACGCAGTGGTCCCAGAACATTAAACGGGGGCTATTTACCGGATTGCTGGCACCAGCACGCTTATGAGCAATCGCTCAGTGGGATACTTTTGCATTTCTTTTCCTGAGTATGTTTTCCTAACCCAACCTGCACACTTACCCAAAGTCCGCGTTACTCGTTAGTCATCACAGGGATCCTAGTGACCTAAAGTCAAGGGAGTGTTCCTCGGGCACCTTCCTGTCAAAACTTGCAAACTTTTGCAACTCACCATTCTTGATTTGAGCCGCGTTTGAAGGTACAGCGTCCAGCAGGTGGCGCTCACACCAAAGGCGAGGGGCGCTTTCCTGCTGGCCTGGGAAATCTTTGTTCGCAAAAATTGATTCATCGTACACAGCTCGGGAAATCGCAGACAGAAGCCTTCTTAGGAAAGGATGTGGATTTCATTCCCAGTGCCTTTTTCTTAAATGAAGCTTTGACATTGAATATAAGCAGCTAGTCTGTTTATGTTTTGCTTTCTCTCGGGCCTAATGTAACCCAAGAGCAGAGCAAATCCACTCTGAAAATATGATTTGGTAAGCAACGGTATTTGTCCTAAAATATTTCTGTCATCTCGTTCCTGGTTTGGAAATGTTTGAAATAGGATTAAGAGAGGCCGGGGATTTGTCTCACAAGCACAAGGGCCAGAGTTCGATCCCTGGCACCAAACAAAATTTTTTTTAAAAAGGATTAAGAACTCACATATAAGTGTGAAGATTTTTAAAGCAAGGCAACAGTGTTTCGTTTTGTTTCAACATTGCTTTTGAATAAAGTTAACGGAGAGAACTACAGTACAGGTGGGCTTGGTGGCAGCCGGGCATGGTGGCATCCGTCCACTGGGGACAGGAGGATCTCCGAGAGTCTGAGGCCATCCTGGGCTATACAGTGAGGCTAAGGCCAGTCTTAATCACATAGTGAGAGACCTGTCTCAAAGGAAAGCATGAAAACATATGCTTTGGAAAAACAAACAAGCGCTTTTTTTGTGGTTGTTTCTGGTTTGGTGTGGCTCGGCGTTTATAACAAAGAGTCTCACTATTTAGTTCAAGATGAACTTGAACTCACTAAGTAGCCCAAGCTGGGCCTTAGCTCAGAGATCCTCCTAGCTCAGACTCCTCATGCTGAGGGAGAGGGAGGAGGATTCCCAGCTTAAAAAGTCTTTTTTTTTTTTAAGAGTAGGAAAAATTTATTCAGAGAAAGCTTCTGTCTAAAAGGGACCAGAAAGTGGGTTGTCCCCTAAAAAATATAGGAACATAGTGGCTACAGTTGCCAAGTCACATTCATGAAGACCTGGGAATTGTTTTGTAAAAAAGATAGCACCATCATAATGGTTAGACTATACTTAGAATTTATTTCCTTTTGAGTCACTGTAATGATGGTTAGTAACTCATACGTCTCCTCCTTGAACAAGCAACACTGATCAATCACCCTGGCATTTTAGCAAGATAAATAAGGTCTCATTGGCTGCATGGGATCACCTATACTAATATCAGCTACTGTTTACTGAGCACTCATGTACCCACAGGTGTGATTTGCATGGCAAACATAGGAGGAAGGTCGTTGGATCATGTCTGCTTTGCATAGCTCATACAAGTCTCATCTCCTAATTCTTCAGATGTGAAGAACAGTAAAAATTATGTCAGGGTCATGAGAGTTAAATAAGAATCTTTACAAAGGGCCCAGCGATTTAGCTCAGTGGTGCCATGCCTGCCTCGCAAGCGTAAGATGCTGAGTTCAATCCCCAGTACCAAAAACAAAAAAACAAAAAATCTTTACAAAGCAATTAGCCTGGTAAGGGTAAGACCTGAATGTGCCAATCCTGCTGCTACAGTGATGACTACTACTATTTTTTAGTATTAATACTGATCCTGGTATTAATTTTATTTGCTCAGGGTCACACAGAGCAAGAATTTGTGAGAGAGTCAGAATTTGGACACAGACCGGTTTGACTCCAAAGCTTGTGTGCTTAGCCGGTAGAAGATGCCCATGAATGACTACACAGGGAAGGCGAAGAGTAAAGTAGTGCATTTAGGAATGGGAAGCTCCAGTCTGTGGGGAGAACACACAAGAATGGTCATCAGGCAACATAAGACAATCTCCTTAAACCTCTTCTTCCAGGCCAAATGTACACATATATGAACAAAGGAGATGCCTCCCATTCCACCCATCTTGGGCCCAACATGACCTTTTATCTCTCTCACCAAGTAGGATTTCTTTTCTTTGTGGTACTGGGGACTAAACTCAGAGCTTCACACACGCTCAGAAAGAAGCACTTACCACTGAGATACATTCCCCCACCCTAAATACGATAATGTTCATAAAATTACAGTATATCCTTCTTGATTGCACACTTGTAATCTCAGCACTTGAGAGGCTCAGGCAGGAGGATGGCCTTGAGTTTGAGGCCAACCTAGGCTACATAGTGAGTTCAGGTCCAGCCTGAAATACACAGTGAGATCCTGTCTCAAAAAGTATATATGTATATATATAT
>NW_022900933.1:4772863-4782733 GCF_012274545.1 Fukomys damarensis
ATATATATATATATATAATATAAATAGAAGGACAAGGGAGGAAGGAAAGGAACTGGAAACAAAGAACCATGAGGGGTACAAGCCACAACCACGCAGCATTGAGCCAAGGTGACCGTGCCATAGGACAGAGCCACACCTTTCTTCTGGCTCTCTGGCATCTGTGACTATATGCAAAGTGTGGTAAGGCACATAAATCATAGTGAGACGTGGCTGACAGGGGTGCTAAGGGTCAAGGTCTCTGAATACAGCCTTAGAACAACTGATGTGATTGTGGACACTCTTTGACACAGTTCAAGATCATTCACCAAGTTAATTTCACCCATTTGCCATTCTTCTAACGGCAACTCAGTATATTAATATTTCACACTGAAACCTGATTCCTAGTTTACCAGGATAAAATGAATTGATTTACACACAATTTTATGGGGTTTTTTATTTGCGAGATTTCTGTGTCTGTGTTTTATTTTTTGAACAGCTACTATGTGTCAATACTACATGTATACTCTAAATGTATTATTAGATCATTTAATCTTCAAATGATCATTGTAGGCCAGGAGTTCTTAACCCAATATAATGAAATTCAGGGTGCCCTTGTATTAGATGGAGAAAGACATCTCTGTATTTTAACCAAGCTCTAAAGGAAATTTAGCATTTCCTCTCATTGTCACTAGATTTAAAATGTCTCTTGGGGCTGGGAATGTAGCTCCGTGTCGACGGCTTCCCTAGTATGCATATGACCCTAGGTTCAATCCCTAGTACCACAAAAATATACAAATATACAAATAAAATATGTCCCAATAGTCTCATGTTCAGAAGTGGGGCTTTCATGTTGGGAGTGGTTAGGGCACACCTGTAATCTCAGCACTCAGGAGGCTGAGGCAGGAAGATTCCTGCAAGTTTCAGGCCAGCTTCAGCTACGCAGTGAGTTCAAGGCCAGCCTGAGTTATAGAGCAAGACCCTGTCTCAAAATAAAACAAAGAAGTGAGGCTTTCAGAAAGTGATCGGATCATGCGGGCTCTGTACTCACCAATGGATTAATCCACTGATGAGCTCATAGCTGAACATGCTGTTAAGAAGTGGGGCCCAGGGCCCGGGATTCATTTAGCTCAGTGGCACTGTAACTGCCTTGCAAGCGTGAGGTCGTGAGTTCAACACCTGGTACCAAAAAAAAAAGAGTGCTGCCCAGCCAAAGGCACTGGGTCACCAGCAGCGTACCTTTGGGGAGGGCATCTCCCAGCCTGGGTCTTCCTCGCTCTCACTGTCTCCTGGCTGCCGCTGGATGAGCAGCTTTTCTCTGCCACACATTCTGCCCTGTTGTTTCTGCCTGGAAGCCAGCTGACCATGGACTCAAATGCCTGAAACTGCGAACCAAAAGTTAAACTTCTCCCGCTTTAAATTGGACGTATCAAGTATTTAGTTCCAGTAAGGGGAGAGCTGTCACAGAGTGACTCTATCACTAACAGAAATCACAGATGTTTTCAAGTCCCGTTACAGGTGTTGTATACACCTCAATCTATTTGTGAGCACCATTACTTGAAAATTACCCTAATTCTTAAGATGAAATTCTTACTCAATTATTATTATGAAAACTCAATAGTAATCAATAAAAGACATAATAGGTCACAAATTTAATAATTTTGATGAGTATAGTTCCTTTTTTTTTTTTTTTTTCAAGATAGGATCTCACTGTATAGTTCAGGCTGGCCTTGAATTCACTCTGGAACCCAGGCTGGCCTTGAACTCATAGCAACCTATTTAATATTTTGTTTGAGTATAGTTCCTTTTTTTTTTTTTTTTTCAAGATAGGATCTCACTGTATAGTTCAGGCTGGCCTTGAATTCACTCTGGAACCCAGGCTGGCCTTGAACTCATAGCAACCCTTCTGACTCAGCCTCCCAAGTGCCAGAACTATAGGACTGTGCCACCACACTCAGCATAAATATAATTCGTAATACTTGATTTATTTGAATTGCACATAAAAACAGTCCTCTGTAAAGAAATCTATAGATTTCAGAAAACTGCTCAAGGTATATGGCCCAACACAGGATAAGAATCCAGGGCCCAGGGCTGGGGATTGAGCTCAGTAGTTCTGTCACCTGCCTCGCAAGTGCAAGAACCTGAGTTCGATCCGTGGTACCAAAAAAAAAAGAAGAATCCGTGGCCCAGGCCTACACCAACTACCCAGCGCCCCCACAAGTGACTGGTTTACAAATTACCAAATGACTCAGTTCCGGGAAGAGGAAAGTATTGGAGAGAGAACTTCTGAGAAAGACTTCTCCCCTCTGAGAGCTCCAGGAATAGAACGTTGCTCCCGTCCCTCTGGTGAGGCTGTGCCCAGTAGATGTAGTGCTTGGAACTGCTGCAGAGAACCCGCAGCCAGCACCAGCACGCCAGACGATGGAGCCAGCACCACCACCGCGAAGAGGCTGCCCAGGGGGTCAGCATAGAGCCGCCTGCTGTCCGAGCCGGTTCGGGTTGCGGTTTTTCTGCTATCCGCAGCCAAAATCATCTTAACGCTCTGCTTCCACACTGTTCAGAAAAGTCCTCTCTGAGAAAGTGACATTCAAACCGAGGCAGGGAGGGCTGGGGGGCCATGAGTCACAGGAGTGTCTGCAACGTCCCTGAGGATGAGGGGCTTCGGCCAGTTTGAAGCAACAGAAGCTCCTCAGACTGAGGCATAGTGACTGAAAGGGAGCGTGAAATAAGTTCAGCAAAAGCAAAACACCAAGCAGAACCTCACAGGTCACACAGAGAAGTTTAGTCTTAAGGCCGGGTGTTGTGGTGCACGCCGGCAATCAAAGCACCTGGGAGGCTGAGGCAGACGGATTGATATGAGTTTGAGGCCAGCCTGGGCTGCACAGTGAGTTCACGGCCAGTTGAGCTACAAAGCAAGACCGTGTCTCTGGAAACTTAATCCCAAGTGGAATGGAAAGTCACTGAGGAAGGTGACGTGATCCAAAGCTCGCTGGAGCTGCTGCAGTGTGGAGAATACGCAGGGGAGAGGGAGTAGAGTGGCTGTGAAACCAAATGGACAACAAAGATAACAGATGCTGAGGGCCTGGACGTGAGACATCGATCCGGACCGCGATTCTGGGAGTTTAGTTTGCAGAGAACTCACACAGGACTTGTTTACAGTGTAAGTAGGCACACCAGAGGATTTGGGCGTAGGAATTCTACCGGCCACACACGAGACAGAAATGTGGAAACAGCTGATGAAGACTTTTGCCTCTCTGGATAGGACCATTTTCTAAAAATAATCATTTCTCACTCTCTAAATGCCAAATCATACCGGAGCTTCCAGCTTTCCCATGTAAAAAGCTCTCTAACTTCTGGCAGTTGCATGTTTTTTCTACGAACTCACCTCAGTCTGTCCCCGCATAGCCCATTTCCTTGTGTGCTGTACTCTACAAATAAAGAAATGTTCCTATCACTCACCGGGGCTTATGTTCTTAAAGCATCGTTCTTTCATCTGTTCAAGAAGTGCTCATGAATCCAGTGTGACACACACCTGTAATCCTAGCCACTAGGAGGCTTAGGCAGAAGGATCCCAAGTTCAAGGGCAGCTCGGGCAACACAGTGAAATCTTGTCTCATGAAATTAAAAAGGACTGGAAGCACCTAAATGGTAAAGTGCTCGCCTGGAATGTGCAAGGCCCTGGGTTCAATCCCCAGTCCAGGTTGTGGGGGACAGCGCAGTGCTCAGGAGGCACAGTTCCGGTGCTTGACACTGGGCTGGGAACTGGTCATCCCAAGATAAACAAAATATACCTCCTCTCTCCCCCCGATGTCATCCATGCTACAAAACTTAGCATTATGAAGGAGAAAAGAAGGAACACAAAGAGAAACTGGATTCGGTGGAATATAGGAGGAAGGAAATGTTCAAGAACAAAACTTGGAAAGAAATATAAAACTGATCAGAGTCTGTCAGGTCTTCCGTGTGCATCAGTATGCTGAATCTCTCACCTGGACATTCAACAGCAAGCAAGCTCCATATTAGGACATCTGGCAAGGTACGAACACCCCAGAGATATTTATTGACCATTCAGAAGAGAAAAGTATGTGTCCAGATGCTTTTTAAACCACCAGGGTCAAGGTTTTCTCATTGAATGGAAGAAGAAAAAGGAACTATGATGTCATCTCCTGAAGTGGACCAGGAGAAATCCCCACATCTCTGCACAATGAGTGAACAATTTGAGAATCCTTAAGCTATCGTGTGGATATCAGTCAGACTTCTAGGCCCTCTGACATTTAAGTGGTGTGCTGCACCCAAATTTCTCTAACTCCTTCATGAATAAAACCAGAAGAGTTTATTGAGAGAATAATTACTACTTTGGAAATAACACCAGAAATTCTTTTTCAGAAAGATAAATATTATGGTGTTTTGAGTGGGCATTGAATGCAACAATAAGCTTTTAACACTTCTGCATAGAGCCTTTTAAACTACTGTAATTAAGTAGGTAATGTAGGCAAATTCACTTGGGTTATCTAGAACCTCAAATGAATTTTTTTTCCCCAACCCACCCTGAGCTCCTAATAAGAAGATGAAAAACAGTAAGTCAGCCAATTGCAACAAAGGACATGACTATGTGCAACTTACACTCACAATACATTAACTTTGCCGAGATGTTGAGTACATCAAGACTTTCAGGTTTCTAGGGTACTCTGGCAGACACTGACAAGATATAGTTATGATTAAAACTATAAAAACATTTTTTTCTTTCCTCCTTTTTTTTGTCCCCCCCCCCAGGTCTCTCTATGTTGCCTAGGCTGGTTTTGAACTGCAGGGCTCAAATGATCTTTCAACATCAGCGTTCCAAGTAGCTGGGACTACAGGCATATATCCCTCACTGCAGGCAGCCACAAAAGGAATTTTAAAATATGAAAATATAAGCCAGATGTGTAGTGGTGCACATCTGTAACCCCAGCACTCAGGCGGCTGAAGCAGGAAGATCATAAGTTCAAGACCAGCTGGGCTATGTAAAGGATTCACGAGCAGCCTGTGGTACATAGGAAGGCCTTGTCTCAGAAAGCAAACGGAAGAAACAGAGAGAGGGGAGGATTGGGGAGAGGAGGGAAGGATCCCTAACGGCCTGAAAGCTTTCATATAACTCAACAGACCTATATTTTACCAATGGATGGGGAAATACGGTATCTGAGGCTACCAGCCTAATTCAAATTTACAAACTATAAAATTGGAGCATCCAGTCAAATAGTTATTATGCTTCTTACACTACAAATAGCCAGTTCCACTGTGTTTAAAATAGTTGTTGTTTCATGGAACTGCAGGAATAGTTTTATGTAGGTACAGCCTTAAGCAACTGGAAGTATCTGGCTAAAAAACTATAACCAAAACTCCTACACATGTCTATATTTGTTAACCAATACAACAAAACTTTTTTCCAAAAAGCACTGGTTATATTAGATTTGTCTTTCCTGGTTTAGTACAGAGTGAAACACCAATAAATTCACTGACTCCAGTTAGATAAAAATCTTTCATTACTTTATGAATATTTCAATATGGTTAACACCTTCCTGGGGCGCTCTGGCAGAATTTTTGTTTTGGGATTTTTTAATGAAAACCAGGCCTTGAAAAGGTCTAGAGTCACAATCTAAAGACAACTATCTTCTTTCTAAGATTTTTTATAATAAAAATATTGATTGCCTCCAAACATGAGTGATAATATATATTATGTACAATTCAATGAAACCATCCTGCATGCTTGTTATAAAATACACGATGATGCTTTTCTGTACAATTGTGTTTCCCATTTCTCGGGGACAATCTGTCTCCAAGGCTACCTTAATAGTTTTCAGTTTCCACCAGCATAATCTGATCAAGAGGGATTTTGCAGAAGATAAGCCTATCCCATATATATTTTCACCTGGGGTCCATGGCTCAATCCCCACAGTTATGGCTATGTTTTGACCCAAGAGCCATTTTGTGAATCGCTCTTGAATAATATTTTTAACTGTAGTGCTCCTCTCATTGTTAGATAGGAGAGCTTTCTTTACATTGACCTAATCCAGTCTTTAAAACAAATGTAACCACAACTCCATGAGTTAACACATGATCATGACAGATTACTTCTGAGTCAATCTGTTTAAATCATACTACCAGGAAGCCAGAAAGGGCTTTCACAGTGGTGGTTTTCTAACTATTGCTGTATTCTCAAGGTAGGAAAGCATTTCTATAAGATCAAAGGGGGCTGGCAATGTAACTCAGTGGTAGGGGGCTTGCTTAGCAGGCCGGAAGCCCTGGAATCAATGCCCAGCACCCAGCACCACGGGTTAAGCTGGGGGTGTAGCTAATGGCACCTTTCTCCATCACAAACAGAAACAGTGCTGAGCCTGAATTCTTATGAGATGCTTATTCTTTTAAACCTATATTTGTTAGCATACACGACCAGCAGTTTCACTTTGAGAAATTTCATCCTAAGCAAAATTTCCAATTTAACACTGAGAGCATATCTGAATATTTGGATTCATCTCTGGTGAAAACAAAAGGACCACAAGTCTAGCAGAGATCTCTGTGCTGACTTGTCTAAGTCTGTGGGCATGGCAATTGGCTCAGCCAGGCAGGACAAGTTCAATCCTCTAATCCCTTCTAGCATTACACTTTTTGTCTTTCAAATCTTGGCTAATTAGAATCACAACCTTATCCAGAAAAGAGAGAAAATATTTCCTCTCATCCCTTTTAATCCAACTTTATAACCAACTCTAAAGTTGCCTTACACTAGCCTACATTCATTGTCCACTACTGATGGGTGCATCGGTCACTCTACAACGATGGAGCTTATTTCCTTTTGTAAAGATGATTACATCACATCTAGCTTGCATGGTTATGAGAATAGGAAGACATTAAGAAAGGAAAGGTACAAGGCTTTATGAGAGGACTGGATAAGTCAAACTGCTGAGAAAATAAGTTAAGGGAGCTCTTGCGTCACATAAGTTGCAAAAAACACGGCCATTAGCAATTCACTGTTGGTCTTGTTTATTGCTTCTAAATAGTTACTCCAAATAAGATTTTTCTCGGATATTAAGCTGAGTCATGGGTACATTTTGACATGGTACTTCCCCTTAATCCATTGATTTATGTAGGATCCAAGCATTGATCTTTTTTTCTTACTGAGAATTTTTATCAGTCTGGTGGCCACAAGGATCAACAGTATGCATATAGCCAATAGTGTCCTAGTCTCAAAAATTACCTGAATTTAGAAAACCTTACAACATTTTCTCCCATAAAAAGTATTTGCATGCATAATAAGTTTTTGTTCAGTCTTGAGAGGTTACAGCAATTAAAGTATGTCAAAATAGAAAGTTTTCAAAGATTTCTCAGCCATCAGATTAACAGCCACCCACCAGAGGCGGGGGGATGGGGACAGAACTACCACACGAAAGTCTAGAAGAGGAAGTAAAGAGTGATACCACTTTCACTTATAACTGGAACACAAACAAGCATATGAAAGGTCTTAAACCAGAATTTCAGGCAGGATGCCAGGATTGTTGATACTTCTTCCAAATGCAGTGAAGAATATTAAGGTGGACTGTGTGGTCGGAACCTGAGGTTTTATTTCTTAGCTAAGAAATAGGGCATGTTAGCACCCTCTTTGCTTAATATACGGAAAACTACAATTTCAGCATTTAGCCAGTGGACATGAGGAATAAGAAAAGGCCCGTGATGGATTTAAAAAAAATAGTCAGCATGGCATTCGTCTTCACAGTTTAGAGTGGGCTGTGAACTGAAAGGAGCTATGGATCAAGTTCTGGATCTTTTTTTTTTTTTTAATCCACTCTACCCAGTGGGGCATGCAATCACCAAAAGCATTTCCCACAGGAAACCACAAACCCTAATACCACTGGTACCACCTGCATGTCCTTCTGCACAACGATTGGCCCACCCCAACTCTTATTTAATTCGGGTATACAACTGCACCAAACCACTGCATTTCACAATGTAACTTGAGACAAACTGAATCTGAAAGGCTATTTTATGGGTATTTTGCCTCCACTCCTGCAGGTAATACAATCCATAGTACACACACTGCCTAGCAGTATTTGTCTCCTAATCCTCATTACCATACTTCCTTTGGTACACGTCTCAGGGGAAGTATGGCTGAGAGCACTAGCAAAAAAATAATAATAATAATAGATCAATAATAATAGGTTAATCACTTGTGTTGTTAAGGAGCATAACAGAAGGTTAGAATCAATTTTGAGTTTTGTTTGTGAGTTTTATTTATATCTTCACAAAAATTCGATACTTCTGTTTTACTATGTTTTACCTATTTTTGTGTAAATTTTAAATCAAAATCATTGTTCTAAAGTCATATATGATATAGTAATAAAGGGGGGGTGATCATAAATTATAACCTTTGTCTTGTGCATGTTTTTACAGTAAATGTGCCACCATGCAATAGTGAAAAACTGAACTTCGAAAAATAAAGTTTATACTTCATTTCATTCCATGTTTATCTCAGCTGACTTCAAAATTTTGGCATTTGATATGAAATGGTTCATTTTTCCATTGTTTTGGGCATTGATTGAAAAAAAAATACATTCAACAACTGAGGGATGGGCAGCTGAGATTGACCTGCAATTAAAATTATAAAATATCAATGCATGAAAGCATCTACTATGTGATCTTCTAAGTGACCCATGAGGGCATATTCACTTTATCTATAACTAATTTCCAGTAGAGAGAGAGTCACTATACTCCCAAGCTTACCAACAAATAAGTCTTCGAGTTTCATGGAAGGTCAGTGATAGCACAAGAACTTCCGCCTCAGCAGCTATATCCTTCAGAGAAATTTTAAAAAGGGGCCGATGTTGCCACACTTATTTTACTTTGCTATGGTGAATCTGCAAAGTAGAAATAAAACCCCCTCTTTATCCAGCCTTCAATTTAAGTCATATAACTTTTATCTGAATGGACTAAAGCTGACTTAGAGCGGACATGCTTTTCGGAACCCCCCCAAGGCTTTTAATTTCTTGAATGATACGCTAGGCTTGGAATTCACCCAAACCTCCTTGAAGCACCCTCAGCAAAGTTTCATCTAATTTAAATTAACTTATTCCTCAGCATAAAATGCTCTTTCTTATTTCTCCTTATTTTCTGAGTGAGCATGTGGACATATTTTTGTGTTTCTAAACATGTGGATGCCGGGACAAATTACAAAGAAAACATACTACACATTTTTTTATTCCAGTCACGTTAAAAGCAGTGACAGAGGGCCTGGGATTTAGCTCAGTGGTTCTGGTGCCTGCTTTGCAAGCGCAGGGACCCGAGTTTGATTCCTGGTACCACAAAAAAAAAAAAAAAAAAAAAAAAAAAAAAAAAAAAAAAAGCAGTAACAGAAAAGTATAATTCTGAGAACTCCTGGCCCTGGCCCTATGTACATTATTTCACAATATCCAAATGATTACGCCTCAGTAAATCACAGTCCTTACCAAATGTTTCTCTGATATAAGAAAAAGAAGTTTTTTGAGACAGGGTATTGCTATGTAGTTCAGACCAGTCTTGAACTCACCGTATAGTCCACACTAGCCTCGGAACTTACTTTGATTCTCCTACCTCAGCCTCCCAACTGCTGAGATTACAGTCCTGCACTACCATACCCAGTTGTGACATAAGACATTCTTAAAAGCAAGGGACCTGAAATCTCACTTTATCTTCTATCAGGCATTTCTGTGTATTGCTTACATTCAAATGTTTACTTTGCAAATAAAAGTAATATTAGAACATGTATTTGCAGCCCCCGATCCACCGCGAGAAGGAGAGCCACGCCTGCTCCCGACCCAACCACCATCGCTCAAGTGCCAGGAAGGTAGCAGTGTGGGCCCCCTGAAACCCCATAAGCCCCCCCTCCCGCAC
>NW_022900933.1:4784910-4787861 GCF_012274545.1 Fukomys damarensis
TAGTAGGGACCATGCTTTATCAGAGCTACATTTAATGATATTACTCTAGAATGTTCTCTTTCTAGATGATAATTAAGATGCTAATAAAAAAAACGGTGCCAGGTACCAAAACAGCAATAGAACTTTGCTGTTTTCTGGATGTTATTCTTTTCTTTGTTTTGTTTTGTTTTGTTTTGTTTTAATGGAATGTGCTGAATGTCTATAATTTTGTTATGGACAGCCATATTGGTCTAGAAATGTTAATTTATTTTTATTTTTATTTTTTTTTTTTTTCCATGTGTACAGGGGTAACACATCGTACTAAATATGTAAGGTCATATCTACGTGGGTTTGATTACAGAAACTAATAAAGTATTCTCTAAATAATGAAAAAAAGAATAAGATAAGACTATAAGAGCGAGAAGCAATTTAAATATGTTCAGGGACCATTTTCATCTCCAGAATTAAGGATTATTTTAATGTTACATCATTGCCTTTTCTCTTTTACTTTCCTTTTTAGTTTTATTTTAGGATTCCCTATTTTTAATGTTCATACAGAGATTTCTTTAACTGAAATACCGAATAGTTTCTCTGGTGTGAAAAACTATAATAGTACACAGAATCCTAATGAGATAATTAATAATGTGAAATAGGAAGTAAAGGGCTAAAGGTGTAGGGAAAGTGTGAAGGGTGAGGGAAAGGTAATAAGGGAGAGGGAAAACATATGAGAAACTGAAAAAATGGAAATAAAGTGTTTGTAAATGGGGAGGGGAGGAGGGTGTGAAGGGAGGGCAGGGACAAGGGGAAAAAATGAGAATCAAGACCTATTATGTAAAGGTACAGAATCCCAATGATGAATGTAACTCTATTGTATACCTAGATTGTACCAATAAACTCAATAAAAAGAGAAAAAAAAGAACATGTATTTGCCAGAAATAAGCAATTATGGGCTGGGGTTTTAGCTCAGTGCCACAGCGGTCCTGAGTTCAATCCCTGGTACCAGGAAAAAAAAAAAAAAGAAGAAGGAGGAGGAGGAGGAGGAGGAAGAAGAAGAGGAAGAAGAAGCAGCAACAGCAGCAATTATGTGAACAGGTATAATTCTATTTTAAAATTTGTTAATTAGTACATGTTTGCAATACATAATGAGTACTTTTACTGAGGGTGTTTGGCACATGTACATGAAACATCTTAATTCTTTTTTACATCTCCTTCACCTCTCCCTAGATCCCCCCTCCACCTCTAGGAGCCTTTCCCATTTGCAGTAGATCTGTCTCCCTGTTTACTTCTGCAGCCATAAGGCAGACAATGTGTATGTGACCAGGTACCCCTCGAAACATGCATATGCTTCCTCTTCCTCTACCTCAAGGGATTATGAGTGTGATCCAGAACTTACTAAGCAAACAAAAGAGACATGCTGGATTCTTCCTGAGCATAGTGAATGACTATATATGACTATGAACTCATTAGCTACTCTCAAATTTTAAACACATAGAATTTTTAGTTGAGCAGAATACCTTTGAAATAAATATACTAGACAAAAGGTAATACTAAAAGTGTAAAATGTTTCTTTCGGTAATAACAATGAAATAATTGTGAAGGCATGAGTGCAGGAGGTTCATCCTTAAAGTACTTATAAGTATACTCCACCTACTGTGTAAATTTATTTACCAGGTGTCCTGATGTAATTCTGACTCTCTCAAAAATAGATTTTTTTCAGCTAAGCGTTTTGCTTGCATAAAACTCAAAGGAGACCATCCTCAAATGAGAAAGTCCTTGAAATCAGAGATGAGTTGTATGTCAAAATGAGCCATTCATCCCTGGTGATCATTAGAGAGTGTCACAGGAAAAGAAATGCACCCCGGAGAGTCTTGCCAAATTCCAACTCTGGGAATTGTATTCTATCTGAAGACTCTCCATCATTTCAGCAGCACATTCATTTGCTCAAAAATATTTATCAGGTGCCATTATATCCAACACTGTGTTAACATCAGCACTGCATTAAATCTTCAAAGTAGTTTCTTATTCTACACTTATGTGGATATATTTAGATGGGGATTTAAATTCTCTGCTCAACTGAATGCATCCAAGTAATTTGTCATTTTTGGAAGCATCCAAGTGGGTTTTTATTTTTCACCAATAGATTTCTACTACAATGGCATCTACGTAAGAATTCAAATCACAGTGAGGTAGCAAACTCCAAGCATTCTAGATTTAAATAGCATTCTGGAATCAAATTTCTGGAGTCAAACCTGGATTCTAGACTCCGCGTCAAGTAATAAATCTCATCTTTTGCTAACACCAAAAGGTAATCAAACCTTCTGTCTCCATAGAACCATCCGTGTTTCTTTCCGTGTCCCAGACAAAAGTAGGAAATGGTCATAATCCGCCTTCTCTGGAAACCTGAGCATCACGGGAATTTTCCCAGGCAGCTTTGTGGCAATCTAAGGAGACTTCAGCTTGTTGTAATTATAGCCACTATTCATTAAACGTCCATTGTGCTTTACATTCGAGGCTGCAGCTCACTTTAAGGTTCTCCTGCTGCGTAGGTATCACAGTTCCTGCTTCCCGATGAGGCAATCAGGCTCACAGAAGTGAGGAACCTTCCCAAAGCCACACAAGGTGCCCCTGTGCGCCACGGGGGTGTCTCAGACGGGACACTTCTCTGCTCCCCAGGCAATTCTCCCTGCAATGTATCTTCATGTTTACAGGGGAGGAAAAATAAAATCCCCCGTGAAGGTTGGCGGTGGGGGAGAGAAAGACGCAAGCCTGACAGTGCTATCTGGGAAAGACTTCTGAACACAAGAGAAAGAAAGGAAAAGAACCAAGACAATTCTGTAAGAAAAAGCAGTCGTAGCTGTCTGGGTTACACGGAAGAGCTGGCCCAGGGGCTCCGGGCGCTTCCTCCTGCGGGCCTCGCCAGCCTCCCCGACGGACAGGGGCCTCAGTTTCCCCAGTCGCGTCTGGCATCCCCA
>NW_022900933.1:4788120-4792597 GCF_012274545.1 Fukomys damarensis
TACCCGGCAGGGCTGCAGCCCGGCCCAGCCTCCCCCTACCGCCGGGCTCCGCTTTCCCTCGCTCAACTCCAGGCCGAATTCGACCCGAGGAGGCCCCTCTGAGCTTTGTGTTTGCTGAGGGAGATGTGGGCGCAGGAGGGATCGCGTTACAACTTTCATTTCCTGAAATGTTTGAGGGAACATCCAGGGTTTTTATCCCCCACATCAGGCCCGGCGATGGGCTCGGGTTTCAGGCCTTGTCACTCAGCTGTCACCAAACAAACGAAGCTCTCAGAGGCCTGGAGGGGAGAGCTACCTGCTATTCATGACCCCCGGAGCAGGTGATCGCTCATGGGAAAAACAGGTAGAATTAATCATGGGGCTGTTCTCTGTTTCCTCTCCGTTTTGGCAGACCTGCCCTTGGTGTGAAACCTATCAGAAAACAAATTAACTCTTTCTTGACCCCAGCGGGGCTGCAAATAGCTTTTTAGAAAACTCAACACACATGCACACCAAAAGATGGAATGAGGGGAAGGGAACATCTTGCATTCCAACTCCATTTTGCAGTTTCTTAGTTTGTGATGTTCCCATCTTGGTGGGACTTGGAATTGAGGGAAGTGGGACAGAATAAGCTGTTGGAAAGAGTCATAGATATGGTCCCTAACTCAGGTAGATTCCAACAGCCCCTTCCTGCCTGGGTGCAAGCCTTACTCCTAATAGAAGTATGTCTACTGACACTCCTGTGAATGGGTGCTGTGCCCGTTCTCTTTTCCCTGGTCACTCGTATTGAGCACCCATGTTAGGTTCAAACCAGAAGTAGGGTTTTGTATCAGAAAATCCAAGCCCTTTGCAAATCTCCATACTCCTTTCATTTCTGATTTAATTCATGCCTTAGCTGAGCTAAAGCAGGAAAAGGTCATCCATCCTACTGATGGGAGTGACAGAGTTCTTCAATTTTGGTGGATACTGTTTAATTTATGAAACATTGTAATATAATATTTTATATTATTTTATTTTTTGTGCCACTTGGGTTTCCAACCCAGAGCCTCACTTATGCTAGCCAAGTGTTCTACTGCGGAGCTGTAGCCCTGGCCTGTAATGCAATTTTAATGTATTTATTTTTGAGAAATTGTCTCACTTTGTAGTGCAGGCTGGACTTGAACTATTTAGCCCAGGTGGGCCTCAAACTCAGGGCAATCTTCCTGCCTCAGACTCCCAAGTGCTAGGATTACAGGTATGCACCACCTGCAGCACAATTTTTAATTGTACCTTTGTTTTCTATTATGTTCTATTTTCCTTATCCTGCATCTCTTTCCCCTCCTTGGAAAAAAATTTTTTTTAAAGAGGGGAAAGAGAAAAACTATTCAGATTTGTTTTTAAGATACATTCTAAAAGTTAAGCAGGACAGCTTGGGAGGCTTAAGTTAGACTACATTTTCAAAGAAGAAATATGGTAGGGCCCTTATTGTCATTCTGACTTTGAGTCCTTCCACAGAACATTGTGGGTTTTCTGGTTGTTGTTTTGTTTTCAGTAATCAGGAGCTACACTGCATGTAAAATAATCTTTCTGGTCTTCTTTATGAAGATTTTTGCCTGTTTATTTTGAAAATAGCCATTGCTTCCAGATTCCCAGAGCTGATTTTCTTAGATTAGCTAGTGGTACTTAGAGGTAGAGCCCTGAGCAATATTATTCTTCAATTAAAATCAAGAACTTGGCTTTAGGGGGAAGCACAAGTCTATGTTTATATAACATCAGCAATGCATAGAAAATACTCACTACACGTATCTGAAGACAGACAAAGCTTCAACTGTTCGATGTTCTTTTCACTTCATAGCTACTAAGCTATGTTAACCTATCTAGCTTAATTTTTTTTAAAAAGCTCTGCTACTTACTTTCATCTTTGAGGCATTCTAAATAAATGCAGAGCTAAGGATGTCTTCCTTGTACTATCCCTTGTCTTAGTGGTAAAATTAACTTTTGCAAAATATTGCACACTATGCTGTTTCACCCTCAAAATGTGCATTTTCTCTACAATCACTGTAAGCTTCTGCTCCCCACCCCCAGCAACCACAGTGCTCCCCACCACTGCCTCACACATAAAAAGCTGAGAACACAGCTACATGCAGATGTTTACAGTTTTTATAGTGTTTATGTGCAAGCCAACCAAAGATGTCACAGCTGTGTGGATGTGGTTTGTGTGTTGTTTTGTTTTGTTCTGGAGTGAGGGACTCACAGTCCCATTGTCTTTGCCTGGTACTTAGACCACTCAGATAACTGACAACTTGAATTAGACTTCTAGAAAAACAGCCTAAACCTTGCCTGGGTGCAAAAACTAAAAGAGGGGGCAGAGAGTTGAGTGGGCCAGGGATGTAGCTCAGTGGTGCCGCACCTACCTGGTGAGCACAAGGTCCTGAGTTCGATCCCAATACAATGATAATAATAATGATAATGATAATGATGGTAATGGTAAGAAAGATCACCTAGAAAGTTGATTTTGCACGCGAGTAACCTGGAATTTGTCAATTTTCTATCAAGGATGTTGACTCACTAGCCCTGTGCAATGTGTTCTTCAAGAATCCTGAAACACTTAATGTTCCTTGTCAGTGAAAATATGCAGTCCAGGAATGTTTTTCAGATCCCAAACACACACCCAACAGCTCAGGTCCTAAACTCCTCACCTCCCCTTCCAAAAATGCCATATGTTAAAAACTATAATCAATTTTACATCCCAGATTAATATAATTTTTATAGAAAATTAAGGGTGAAGAGAGGGCAGGGACAAGGGGAAAAAAATGAGAATCAAGACCTGTCATGTGAAGGTACAGAATCCCAATGATGAATGTAACTGTATTGTATACCTAGATTGTACCAATAAACTCAATAAAAAGGAAAAAAAAGAAAATTGAAATAAATTTGCCTTGTGTTAACCCTTAAGTGTTTCTACTTCTACTACACTGGTCTCCTACAATATTTATCTTTTACCTTACAAAGGCTAGGAAGGGCAGGGAAGAAGAAGCAAGAGGGTGGGGTCATACCTTTCCATGCCCTGTTACAGAAAGTAAAGGACCAGAATCTACCTCTTTTTCTTTTTAATGGCGAGATCACTAATGATGGTAAAGAAGGGAAAGTACTTACTGTCACCCAGGAACGTTTTAATTATGGTTGGGTAGCCACTTCAGGTACACTAGCGTGTTCTTTCAAAGGTCAGACTTGTTTAAGGGTACTTTTCTGTATTCTCTTTTGTCACAGAACATGTGATTTCAAGGATATTTTAATATTATAATCAAGGAAAAGAGGAGGGATGACCCGGTACCAGAGCAGTAGGAGGGAACAGTCCTTTTGGTGGCTGTGCTCTACCTCCTGAGAACTGCGGTCTCAATTGTCCATTAACAAGCTAAAAAGAGAAAATCTGAACCTGGGATTGGAGAAGAGACCGGGTGTCCACACGCCCGCAGCAGTTTCTTTCCTTTGTTTTTCAATGCTACTGCAGTGTTGTTTCTCGCTGTCTGAAAGGACCACAGCGTCTAAAGCCCTGATTGTCATCCTCAGTGGGAGAACAGGTTTCCAATTTCATCAGTTGGAATGAAGTCGTGTGTGTGCTGGGTTTAAAACACCAGCGAAAATGCGGCCTTTCCAGGGCAGCACTGTTTCCAAGTAGATGAAAAGCCAACATTTTGCCCACAAATTTCATTATTTTTTGTTCCTGGCCAGCTCACCCATCTCCCATCTCACTTAATCCCCCTTCAGGCACTCTTCCAGGTAAATTTACTGAACGCGCTCAGTCTGGGGAGGGGGTTCAGAAGTGAATCTGTGACCTGGAGGGGTTCAGGAGTCCCCACCTGCTAAGGCCATAGAGTCCACAAGCACCGTTCCGGGTGAGCCCTGGCACACCCTCGCCGCAAACTGTCTCTGGAGGTGAGGGGGGCACTGGCTAGGCGCTGGCTGGGGACTGCTGGAGGGGGTAGTCTGGGAGACCCTCCAGAGTCTTCTCCCTGGTGGGCCACCGGCGACCTCCCTCAGTTTAACCCTGCCCCTCCTGGCCTCGTCTACACCGCCTGCCACAGAAAATCTGGGCAGCTCCTCCACTGCGACAGCACCACCCAAGTGCGCGGGACTCCACTGCTGCCTTCCCTTTCGGGTCTCCGACCGACCGAACTGTTCTCTCCGGAGTCGTGGAGAAGGGGGAGACCCGACCAGGCCCCGCCAAAGAAGCGGAGCTCCGGCTCTGACCCGCCAGAGACTTCAGAAGCCAGGACCCCACTCCCAAACCCGGGAAATTCTGGCAGCTAGCTCGAAAAGGGGTCCCCTGGCGGATTGGCACCTACCCTCGCTGAGCTCAGGCGGAGAGGTGCGGATCCAAAGGCCCAAGGGAGACCCCAGGAAGCGAAGAGGGAGGCCGGCAGTGATTCAGGAAAGGCCGGTAGGGTGGGTGGCAGGGCCTAGGCCTCCTGCCCACCGGGCTCCAACGCCTGAGCCGCAGTCCTGGCACCCAGAGGCG
>NW_022900933.1:4793210-4798410 GCF_012274545.1 Fukomys damarensis
GAGCCTCTGGATCCCCAGCCTGGAGTCCGCCTGCTGGCTTTGCCTAACCTCCGGGCAGAGGGAGGCGGGGGCTTGCAGCCGCCAAGCAGAGACCCGCCGCGCTGCGCGGGATCGGGGCAGGTGCTGCGCTCGGTGCGTGGCTCGGGCAACGCTGGTCGAATCCAGCGCTGGCCCAGAAGCGCCATCCCACGGCCTCCTCCTGGCAGCTTCCACTCCAGCTGGGGAGCCAGGGCCTAGGTTCAAGACTAGCGGTGCCATTTTCCCTGCTTGGGATTCCTGGGTCTCTTGAGTCCCTACCTGTTAACCCAAAACCTCAGGAGCTTTGTTCTCAGCCAAGAGGTAAAGACGAGCAGGCAGCCGAACCGAGCAATCCTGTGCTGAGATTTAAGAGGTTAAATAAAATGCCCCCAAGATTTGTTTTTCATCTCCCTTGGCAAAGTGCTGTAAGATTTCGTCCTGAAAACACTATCAGCCATTGCTCATTACTTTTGGCTATTCTTATGAAATCTGTAGAGAAGAACCGAAAAGTGCCTCTTGATTCAGTTAAACTGACGCCGAGAAGGTAAACTGGAGATCCCTTAACAGCTGGTTCTCGAACATTTCCTCGAGGGAAAGAAAAATATGGTTAGTTCTCTCTAATGATCGCTCTAAAATGATTGCCAAGAAAACTCAGAGTAATATCCAGGTTTCTCGCCTCCTCCTGCTTGTCCCTCCACTAGACAGACTGAGCGGAGAAAGGCCGAAAGAGGCATATTGTGCAATTTCTTATTAAACACATCTGGAATATGCGCACTCTGGATCGAGTGCCAGGGTTTTACAAAGCAGTTTATGGCAGTGACAGAAAATTGTCCTTGTAATGAGTTTACAGGCAGTAATCACGGGTGCTTTTACAGGACCGGCCCTCTGCTCCTCGCCAGAGCTGAAGACATCTCCAAGATTCTCCAACCCGGGGAGCGGGAAATGGGCCGGCACCCCGAGAGAGGTAACTTCCACATCTACAAAGAGGGCGAATGGGAGCTGGAAGGAGCGGGTAGTCGTCGGGGTAGGAAGAGAGGGCATGTAAGAAATTAAAGTAATTGGCCCTTCCCTATTTTCCAGAGAGATTTCCGCGGCGTCTTTTGAAGCCTGTCAGGGTCATTGAAAGCTGTCTTTGTGCAGGGTGTTTGTTTTGGGGAGTGAATGTGAAGAATGTTCAGAGATTCCCTGTGAGAGCCCCTCCCGCGGAGGGGGCATTTCTCCGTGGCCCAAGACGCGGAGAATAAACACCCTAGTGACTTAAATAAACACCGACTTAATGATCCAAAACACTAACAGCGGACGCTGGGACCTGATCTCCAAACCCAAAGGATGGGCTCAGACCGGCCAGGTGCATATCTGTCCCTCACGCGGGAAAATGACTTTGTAAGTAAAAGTAACTACCGTCCAAGTCCAGTGACCATTTTCCCCTGAGCTAAAAAAAAATTGACAGTTAAAAAAGAACTCCTAGGTAAGAAGGCCTGAAATTTCCCCACACCCTTCAGCCTCCTAGATCATCAGGACAGGAACAATAGAAAAGGGCAAGAAATGAATATATTAATGATGACGCTTATGGACAGAGAAAAATTAAAATTATTAAACTGTCATGTCAGAAAATAAAGACTCTCCCTGGGGAACAATATTTTACAAAGCACAAGCCAGCCAATCCTGTTATCCTGAGTAAAATTTTAATAAATAATGCCATTTGTTTCACTAATTTTAAAAGCTAAATACAGAAGATACATCGTTTTGCCTCAGGCAAAAAGAACATGGAGCCTACATGATTACCGGGACTTTTTTGAACACTACTCAGTTCGGCAGCACTGCAAAAGAGCTCCTGTTCTGCCAGTCTGCTTTCTATTAGTACAGATTAATTCACAATGTTTAAATCCCCCTCTTTATGTCCAAGCATATAAATTACTTTTACTTTCACAGTCTTATCATAAACTTGTTAACACAAAAGAACCGAGTTAACATATGAATGCTGTGGAGAAGAGCTAGTGGTAAACAAAACTGCATTATGTAAATAGTAAAAAAATAAATACTCCAAAACTAAATTCACTCTGTCAAATAACCTTGTCATTACTCTTGGTTCAGGTGATGGCTTTCAGTTTCAAATAAAACTCATTTTTAAAAGGGGAGGGCCCAGTGACAGCAAGACACAACTCACCTTAGACAAACAGAATCATACTCCTGATGTTCTAAGTTTTAATTTAGACTGGTTTAGGTACAATAAAAAAGAAACCTGAAAACACATGCTATTTTCGTAACAAATACCAGGTTGCCAGATTTGTTGGCATACTTTTTGCAAGCTAGAAACTAGAAGCAGAAGAACCCTTTTCACAGGAGTAGGCTACAGTTATGAAAGCTTTGAGTATAAGAAGTAATGGCATTAGGGAAGGGTTTTTTTTTTCCATATTGGTACATGTTTAGTTTGTCATTAAAAAAAAGAAACAAAGAAAAAAAACCCACTGAATTTGACAAAAAATAGTTGTATTACTAATGGTTACTTCTATTTCTAACTGCCTCACATAGAGAGCATTAAGACATTTAGGCACTTGTTTTTCCCCCTAATACTGTTCTTTTATTTTAATCTACATAAAATCATTCAACACTAAATACGAAAAATGTAAACTTAATTTTTCCCAAGAAGAAAAGTTGTAAGATTATATTTTCCTATTCAATTTAAGAAAGCAACCAGCTCCTCCCAGACTAGAGGCTTTTATTTTCACTCTTCTGATCTTTTTCTCACTCCTCTTCCCCCTAAAACTTTTCCATAAATAAATTAAAGGGAAATAATTAAAGCTCAGTTGATTTGCAATTCCTGTTTGAAAGAAAGAAGAAAAGGAGAACAAATTATTGAAGTGGGCATATGGGTTGGCCAGAACCAAAACTGAGTGCTTTTTTTATTTGGGTTTCTTCCCCCCTGATCTTGGGGCGAAAGAGATAAACGCAAAAGAGAAGTGGGGAGCGAAGAGGGAAAGTATGTTTGATGTCACTGTTGGTTTCGATTTTTTAAAAGGTATCTGTGAAAGTCCACCATTCTCTTTTGCACAAAGAACCAAGAACCCCAGAAACAAGCTGCGAAAATGTTCCTGATTTCTATTTACAAGTGTCCCTAGTTGCTGTGATTGGTTGCCGCTTCAGCCTCCGTCCCTCCCCATTTAAGAGCCCAAGTCCACCAGACTGGAGGTGAGAGGCCCCAGCAGAGAGTCCTGGAGCTGATGCTGGTGGGCCTGCAGGCCGTGGCTGGGCTGCGAGGCTGTTAGGCCCGGGAGAGAATAGTTGGAGCTCCTGGCGTGGCCCATATTGCCCTGCAGCAGAAGGACCGAGTTCTGGTCTGGACTTTGGGGAGGTGAGAATTCCTCTTCTGAGCTGGACATGAGCGGCTTGCCCCCTTCCAGCGGAGAGAGCTGATTCTGCTTGTTGGAGGAGGAGTTATTGTTTTCGGTGTTCTCCCTAAGAAATAGAGGACAACAACATATGGTTAAAAAAAAAAGTGTGAGGTGAAGGGAGGGAAGCTGGAAGGAGGAAAGGGCCATTGTGCAATCTGTCACCAACCCAAATGGAAGAGCTCTGCCCTCCCGCCCATCCCCAAGGGTCTTGGAGGAGGCAGTGGAGACGGAGAAATGGGAGCTACAGCCAGGGCCTGCCACTGCGACCTAGGTTCTCTTCTCTTTCTCTCTTCTAGGTTTCCAAGGCCCGATGAGCAGAATTTGATCCAAAAAAAATTTTTAAGTATGTTTTAGATTTTGTTCGAGCCGTTCTGTTTAAGTACCATCAACCGGAACCATATTTCGAACTAGGTCTGAAACCCTTCCAAAAAATGTTCGCTGGTGATTGAGCGATGAAGGGGGCAATCCGAGGACCCAATACACACATGTTTGGGGTGAATCAAGTTAACTGCCTGTTTCCATCCTGGGAAACAAACAGGACAGGTCATGAGAAGTGGTGCCCAGAACGGCCCGGTGACCTGCGTAAACACAGGAGCTCGGCCAGTCTCTCCGATTTCACCCGGGAGTGGGCGCTACGGCCTGGCTTGCAGGGGGGCCGGTCGCAACAGAGGGTAACTGAGGAGAGGCGCAATCCCGCTCCGTGGTCAGTAGCTCCAGGCCCGCTTTCAAACTTCCCACCAACCGTGCACGGCAACCCACCTTTTCCCCCCGCGGGGAACACCTCGCCCCCCTCCAGCAGCGAACCGGCCGCGGGATCCTGCCCTGGCGCTGGGCTCGGGGAACCGGGTCCCGCGTAACCCGAGCATTTCGCAGCCGACGCCGCTTCCGCCTTCTGCGCGCTCGCGTCCTCTCCTTTTCTTTCTCCTTCCCTCAGCCTCTCTTCCCGGAGAGCCCATTCCAGCGGACTTTATTATCCAAGGCCCGCGGTTTCCCACCCACACGGGAACGAGGAAGCCGGCTCTTCGGCCTCCGGGCTCGGAAGTGAACAAAGGAAAGCAGCCACCCCGCGCTCAGGTTTCCCCCCGACCCCCAGGCTCCGCGGGGCGCGCTCCCCGCGCTTTCACGAATCTCAGTCGGAAACTCCACAGTCGAAGGAGGGAGCCTGGCCAGGTGGCCTTGCGTTTGCGCGGGGAGCGGGGGAGGCAGGCCAGCAGAGAGGCCACCTCATGCTCCTGATATTGAACTTTATTCTGAGAGCATAGGAGCCATTCAAGGAATTAGAAGAGGAGAGGGAGCCACACAATAGGCTTTACAAAGCAGTGGAGAATAAATTGAACCTGCATGTATCCATCATCCAATTTTGATACTAATTTGTATACAGCTTTATCTCTTCTCTCATTCCTCCTTCCTTCACTTAAATTAGAAATACTTTTTCTGTGATAGAGTAGACTTCCAGTTGATTTGCTTTGGGATCCACCCCGAGGGGATTGCTAGAGCACATTTCTTGGAGCGCACCCGGAGCGAGTGCGCGACCCTCGGCCCCACCGCGCCTCTCTCCTCGCGATAACGACCCTTCGCTTCCCGCGGAGCCAGGGACTCACTCTCCGCCCCCTGCCCTCGCCGGAGCCCGCCGGGAAAGCAAGAAAACCGAGCCTAGCGCCAGCAGTTTCGGACGCTCACACCCCAGAGCAACCCACGCGCGGGTGCTCCCGGCAGACGGGGCCCCATTCCTAGCAGGCGATTCAGGGTTCATGAACTTTTCGCGCTGCGCCGCTCAGCGGAGGCCTGGG
>NW_022900933.1:4798530-4799466 GCF_012274545.1 Fukomys damarensis
CCGAGCCTCGGGAAGCGTGCCGCGTACCTTTCCTTGGCCTCGGCGGCCCGGTCTCTTTGCCTCCGGTTCTTAAACCAGTTGCTGACCTGGGTCGTGGTGAGGCCAGTGGCCTCGGCCAGCTCCCGCTTCTCCCGCGGCGAGGGGTAGGGGTTGTGCGCGTACCACTCCCGCAGCACTCCCCGCGACTTCTCTTTGAAGCAGTAGCTGGTCTCCTCGCCGTCCCAAATGGTGCGCGGTAGCGGGAATTTTCGGCGCACACGATATTTGCCCACGGCGCCCAGGGGTCGCCCGCGAAGCTTCTCGGCCTCTACGTAGTGCGCTTTCAGCCACAGTTGCTGCAGCTTGGGATGGTTGTGAGGCGAGAACTGGTGGCTCTCCAGGATCTTGTAGAGCTCGCGGAAGTTGCCGCGGTGGAAGGCGACCACCGCCTTGGCTTTGAGCACGCTCTCGTTCTTGTGCAGGTGGTCGCAGGCAGGCAGCGACCACAGGAACCTGCCCAGGCGCTCCAGGTTCCCACCCTGCTGCAGGACCTCGCACACGCAAGCCACTTGCTCCTGTGTGAAACCGAACGACGGTAGCATCGACATGGTTGGGGCCTGCCGGGGTGCAGCGCCCGGGCGCACGCGTAGGGAAGCCGAGCCGAAAAGCTGGGGGCGGCGGCCGCGGGGAAGGGGGTGCGGCTGCTCCTCACCCCCTCCCTAGGCTTTGCGTCGGCCGAAAAGCGAGTCGGAACTTGGTGGTGGTGGCCGAGGAAGAGGTCCTCCTGAAGGAGGAGCGAGGGCGCGCTGGACACCGAGCGTGGGCACACTCCGCAGTCTTTCGGGCCTCGCTGGCTCCGGCCCGCAGCCCGGGGGATGCAGCTCGTTGCCCTGGAACTTGGTTTCTGTTCTCCCCGCAGCGGCCTTAAAGCACGCAGCGCCCCCGGCGCGCTGATTG
>NW_022900933.1:4799545-4803565 GCF_012274545.1 Fukomys damarensis
GCTGGGAGTGGGCAGTGGTGGGAGGAGAGGGACCTGGGGTTTGGAAGTGAGGTGGGGAGGGGTGCGCGAGTCAGGACCTACTAGGCGGGTCCTCTCTCCAGTGTCACCTAAGGGGAGCCAGCCGCGCGCATCTTTGCACGAACCAGTGACTTCAAACTTTCTTTCCCGTCTTACTTCTGTCCCTGTCCCTGTCCCTTTCAGACTTGCCTTACCTGGTGAGCTCATATTTAATTACCTTAATGTTGGAATGAATAAATGATGAATTGATGAATAGCTTATGGAATGCGATAAATAATACAAGAGCAGACCAAGGCTTTGGGCTGCAGGCACTGGAAGAGTTGCTTCACTCCTGGTTGGCTTCAGTTTAGGAGCCAAACCTAATTTCCTCCTTCCAAAGCCCCGGCACCCTCCAAAAATACAAGTACTCTGAGCTGGACAGCGTTTCCCAGTTCTCAAAGAACTGCCCCACTGGGGATCAGGCTAAACGCAGTCCGGAGCGTAACTGCTGAGCAGAGACACACAAGGTTCGCCTTAACGCTCTTCAGGAGTAAGTCGGCGGACGCCTGGACTCGGCTTCCCCATCTGCCTTGCACCGTTCCGTTTTCCAGTGCCGCCTCTGCTACTGAGGAATGCTGGGGAGCTTTATTTGCCATTAGCTAAAAGGCTTTGGGAATCTCATACGAAAGGCGCTGGATGGGGTGTAAATTAAATAAAACTGTGCCGGGCTCCAATAACTGTCCAGATGTAATATAATCCTTGCCCTGCTCTGACAGGGACACTGCCCTGAAAGCTAGGAGAACAGGGGCACCAAGAAGATTAAATAAAGAGGTGGTGTGTGTGTGTGTGTGTGTGTGTGTGTGTGTGTGTGTGTGTGTGTGTTTACAATGCTGTCCTGTTTACTGCCAGAGAATGAGAGATGTCCTGCAATTCAAGTCCCATCATCTGCTATTTTACTCGTGGAGAATGCTTAGTAAAACTGTACAAACAAATGAAGCTGTAATTATCTTAAGCCTCATTTGCACACCTTGCTCCAAAGCAATTATTAAAAAGATTCTGAAAACAATTAGCTTCTCTAAACAGAGATAATCTATTGTCAGTAGCCGAGGCTGGCAGGAGATAAGAACAATGTGTGGAGATAAGGAAATCCAGCCAGTGGAAGGAGTATGACTTTATGGCTATACTTATCTCTGATTAGATAAGTTCAAAACAGAATTTTAAGTACACTTCAAAAATGCTTTTGATTTCAGGGCACCCTCTTAGTAAATGGTGAAGAACAAACCCTGGGCTCTTTAAACTTGCTTGTCTTCTTTAAATATGTTTTGATTCCATCAGCCAAAGAGCTCAGTACCACAGATCTTTCTGCATCTTGAGATGTAAGTGGGAGAAGAAATGTGTGCAGCTTTCCCTGTGTATTATTTATATGGCTTTAAATAATGTACCCAGCCCAGTGCACCCTGCAAGGTACATTTTAAACTCATAAAGGCTGCCCACCTCAGGGAGATTCCAAGTAGACAGGAAGCTGCTTCTCCGTGGAGCTCGCACACAATGCTTTCTGCATCCCTGAACCTCTGCATGCCGTGCAATTAGACCTTGGAAAAAGATGCTTCTGTTTCATTTCATTTAGGCTTATATTTTAAATGCATCTAATGGGTGCATATGATTTCCAAAGAGCCCCTGCCACAGGTGTGCCCAGTGACTTGCTTTCTAAATTCAAAGCCTGGCACTGCTGAGCCCAAGGCCATGTGTCTGGTAATTTTCCCTCACCAGCTTATTTTAGTCCTCATGACGTTTCAGACAAAGGCTTAAGGAGCTGCTGTGTCCTACCAAAAGGAATGGCACTGCTTGGTCCTTATTGACCTGGCACCTGTGTGAGGACCATAATAGGGGCTTCACCTCGGCTCTGCATTTCAGTACCCTAAAGCGGGAAGCAAGTGTGCACAATTAAAAGGGGCAGAGGAGGCCAGTCAGCACAGCTTCGTTTCTTAAGAGACAAGTGGCATGTTGAGTACGGGGTGTACATCATAATGAACAGCTTTGTCTAAGGAAAGCATAGCTTGAACAAATAGGGGCAAGGGTGAATTTACAGAGGAAGACAGAGAACAGAGAGACAGCAATTAGACACCAGTCAGACCCCTTTGTCCCGGCTCCCTCCAGAGCTCTCCACCCTCTTTTCATATTTCTTCCAAAGAAAGTAGGGTGCACCAGCTCTGCTGACTCCTGGGACAAGGGCTTTGCTGGGTGCTGTGACTTTAGGCACTGAGGTCGATGAGAGACACGCCTGTCCCTAGAGGCCCAGTCCCCGGACTCACTAGCCTTTTTCCTTCTTCCTCTCGCTCAATCCAAGAAAGGAAAAAGTGCTGTGTGATCTGTACCAAGAACCTACCTGCTATTTCGATCCTTCAGTTAGGGGAACAAATTGTTATAAATGTTAATTATTGGCTCGGATATAGAAGGTTTCCCAAAATGGAACCTTTCACTGAAAACCACTAAAAGAGGTAAAATGACATGAATTTACAAACCACATAAACCAAATGATCCATTTTAAATAGCACACAGAAAGGTTTGAGTTGTTCTGTAACATAAAACCTTTACTGTCAATGCAAATCACAAGAAAAACAGGGAAGCATCAGAGATTTAAAGGGGCCAAGCAGCTCTCGGCGGCCGGCCGCCTTCCTAGCGCGTCGAGGCTCCCTAGGTCAGCGCGGCAGACAGAGACGCCCCACAGCAGGTCAGCTCCCAGGTGCCTGCGCCGTGCAGACTGGCGGGCACACAGACAGGGCAAAAACATTAGGAGCTGCTGGGGTTTTGAACCAAGGCTTTGGTAAATAATAGTAATAATAATAATGCTTAGCAAAACCACTCTAGCTGCGTCCCTTGTTTCTCCTTTGGCTTGAACAAGATGCTCTGGGGCTCCCAGCCCACTTTCTTGGGCCGCTTTCGCCCTTCTGCTCTACCCACAGAGACCTGGAAGGGAAGGGCCTCTCGACGCCTTTTTCCAGTACATTAGCGCCATCCCTCTGGGCAGTGCGGAGACTCCCCAAATCCGAGGTGAAGAAGCTAAATTCAGCTTTTCCCTCCGCTTAGCCGGAAACTCCGGGGCCTCGGACGGGTGTGCGGCTTGGGTAACCCCCCGACAGGCCGTGAGCGGGCCGCTTCCCCCGCCGGGGCTGAGCAAGCCCGGGCTCAGGCAGGGCGATTTGCAGATCTAGAGAGGAGAAACCCAAAACCAGCCCATTAGTAAATGAGTTTTGTGTTGTCAAGGTTCTTTCCCATCCACTCGCTGTTCTGAAAAATAGATCACGTTTCGTTATCTTTAGTGGAGATCTGCAACGCGACACCGGATCCCCCGCCCGGCCTCCTCCTTCCCAGACCCGCCCTGCCCGGGCCCGGGGAGGGGAGCCGGCCGGCGCGCTGCGCTCCCTCCGGAACAATGAGGATTTGTCTCCTTAACGTATTTACATATACGGGGAGGAAGGAAGGAGGGAGGGAGTTTTCTCCTGGAAGCGGGAAGCCGGGGAGCTAAGGGCCCGGCCTTCGTGGTGCGAAAAGGACACCCAGACCGCCACCCCCACCTCACACCTGGACAAACAGAGCCAGCTGCGCGCCCCGGAAGCCCTGCCAGGCCGCGGGGCTCCTGAGAAAGCCATCCTGCGTCGCCCCGAGGTCGGGGACTGACACACTCCGGGGCAGGGGAGAGAGGGGTGACACCTCTACGTGCACTCACCCTGCCACCTGCCCACACAAAACCTCTCCGGGTCTCTCCTCTCCACGCCCCGGACGAGCACCGTGAGGGAACCCGTGTTTGGAGGTGTTGCTGTTCTTTGTGCGGTTGTCTCCTTTTCTACTAGGAGAGGGGACTCATTTAGTCCAACTTTATGGGGATCTTTTTTATTCTTGCATTCTCCTTATCTCCCTCTCTTTCTTCTCCACTTCCTCCTCCACTTTCTTCTCTTCCTCTTTCTTCTTCTACCTGCTCCTTTTTCTCCCCTCCTCTCTCCCCCTCCCTCCCCCTCTTTCTCC
>NW_022900933.1:4804004-4806842 GCF_012274545.1 Fukomys damarensis
CCCCTCTCCCTCCCTCCGCCCTTCCCTTCTGGTTCCCCCAGTTCTTTCCATCAGGGACGAGGGCACTGTGAGGTTTCACAGACAAAGCTCCCAGAGGCAGCACAGAGCCAGCAGACTGAAGTCCAGGCCAGGGAGTCAGGGGCTTGTTACTGGGAACCTCTTTCAGTGAGTGGAGGTGTGGGCCAAGAGTTGGGGGTGCCCCTGGGGAGGACAGAAGGAGGTGGACTCTGCCACCGGGGAAGAAAGGGCTGGCTTCACCTAAGCTCTGAGAATGCCTTCTGAGAAGGCACCCTTCCGGGAAGTGGGGCTAGGGTGTCCCAAGAATCAGTTCTAAAGAGTTTTAAGACTTACCAGCCGTTTTCTTTTTAAATATCGCCCTAGGGCCGGTTTACAAAATGAAACTCTTCAGGAGTGCTTATCTTCCATTGAATTGCAACCCACTTTTTTCTTAACTAATGTACATCCTGAATGCCACATCTGTCTAAGCTAAGAAGAATTTCCTTTTGGGAGGTGAAAGCCTGCAGCTCCTCCTGTTCAGAGGAAAGTGCTAGTGATGGTAATGCAGGGTGACACTAAATAAACAGTTAGGGTGGACTGGAAAGATGGAGTTAATTATCCAGTGAGCTGTGTTTCAGCCCCGACCATCAGGGGCTGATTTGTTTTGGCTCGTAGTCCCAAGGAGGGAGACAAACTGCTTGCGTCTCCACATCTCTTTGGAACCCCATTCATTCATATCTTGAACAAAACAAAAGCAAAAATCACTACCTAGGTATTGCTGCTTTCATTGAAACTTCGTTTATTACTCCTCTCAGACTCCAAAGTGTACATTTCCCTGCCTCCTACATAGCTCTGGTGAGAAGGCCCCAACGTCCTACCGGAAGAGAAAAAAAGAGTAGCCGGATTCCAAAACCTATTTTTAATACGTCCAATCGTCAGGAAAGCAGACATCCAGTGTGCCTTCCCATCTCCTCACTTGATTCTTACAATAAATTTATAAACCTACATGTTTATTCAAAAAACTAAAATGTTGACCTACTTTTACGAAGGTTTTACTCCCTCCAAAAAAAAGAGACTTCGTGAAATTTTAGATGCAATTAGATTTATTGTGTGCGTGATTCGCTGACTCTCCGGTTTCCTCAGGTAAGCCTGCACTTACATATAAATCCTAGTAACTTAAAACTTCTGCCTCTCCAGCTTGGCCCCTCCTCCCATTCTGATATTAATAATCCCCGGCTGCCCCTCTTTCCGGGTCATTACGGTACTGCTGGTCTCTAATCAATCCTAATGCGATGGCAATTGGAGTCCCTGATGACTGCGGCTCGGATTTCTTGTAATGGCTCTACCACATTTTCCTGGACCTCTTTCTTTAACCTGAGATGCCAGGGGGACGAATCCCTTCTCGGCTGCTGATTACTTCAAGATGTGGGGGCTGGTTTGAGCTGAAGGAGAAAGCCGCGCACAGTGTGGCTGCCACGGCCGGCTGGGACCAGCAGGCGTCTGCGCGCCGGTTCTCGGCCCTCGGATAGCTCTTATTATCTTTCCTCTTCCATTTTGCAGGTCCAGCCTCACCCTGACGAACCGAAGTGAAAACTCTCTGAGCGCCTTGCCCCTCATGATGCGAGAGGGGCCTAGCAGTCTCTGGGCCTGTCCAGTCCTCGCGCGTTCCCAGCTCACGGCGCCCACCCAGGTTTCCCGGGCCAGGCTGGCATTTCGCTCAGATCCTCCCAGGCGACTCTTCTTTCCTTCTGGTTGTTTTTCTTCATGTTTTCCTCCTCCCCAGTTTTAGAGTAGCTGCCCAGTTGAGACTGGATTTTTCTCCCATTCCCACCCTGGCCCTTGGACTTTTTTCTGCTCCTCGCCCCAGCTGTACCTGAAACTCCAACCTGTTCCGACCTCAAATCCCAGTCTGAGGCTGAGACCACGAGCTCGGCCGGGACTTGTCGGGGTGAGACCCTCTCGAGTTCTGAGGGTCTGTCGCTGAGAGAGCGCTACCCTTGGGAACAAGGACCAATCCTCTCGCCGGTCGCCAGATCTTCCTCTCCCCGTCCGCAAGTTTCTCCCTCGCCTCCCCTACCCCGGCCCAGGCTCGGCGGCCAGGCAATCAGCGTGTTCTGGCATTTGAATTCTTCCATTTCTCAGCCTAAAGCCATTTAGTGTAACCCGAGCACAGGGTAATTGCCACGTCTCTGCCGCGTTACTTTTTAAAAACAAGATAATGCTTCTGAATTGCGGAAGAAAGTGCTGAGGACAAATTGGGCGCTGAGCTGCCGGGATACATCGCTGGGTTCAGGGATGGCCAGTGGTTTGTGATTCAATTAGTGGTGCATTTCTGGGAGCCGCCTGCTCTCTGCGGCGGGGTCACCTCGAGGCGAGCTCCTCCAAGCTTTCGGGCACAGGGAGAACTCGGGGGTGGGAGCGCTTCGGGCCTGTACCACTGGGGGTGCACGTTCACGCTGTAGAAAATCCGTTTTTGCGCACGCACAGAGCAAACTACTTGGGTTCTAAAGGATGCGGATTTTGACAGACAGCTCGATCACCTCTTTCCGACAGGACCGCGCGGCATCTGTGTGCCGGCAAGAGTCCTCGAAGCAGTAGGAAAAGAAATACCCGGTAGAGGGTGCTGGGAAGGTGCACGTTCCTCGCACCGCGCAGCGCATCTCGCTCACTCGCAGGGCTTCGACTGCAGCAAGGTTTCCAGCACCGCTGCAGTGCTTGGCAAAGTCCTCCTTGGTAGCCAGCGGGGCGAGGCTGCCAGGAAGCAGGCAGACCGCGGAGAACGCTTTCAGGACTTGGAAGGAGGAGGCACTAAGATTTTTCCCCCTATCTCTTCTCAAGTTC
>NW_022900933.1:4807222-4815698 GCF_012274545.1 Fukomys damarensis
AGGTCCTCGGCCGGGAAGGGGCGCGGGCCGGCGGCCCAGGAGAGAGAGGGCGCTGTCTTCCTGGCGGAGGAGCCCTCGCCTCGCTGCAGGAACCGAAACAAAACAGAAAATCTGCGTGGCGGAGACCGCGGTTAGGGGCGCTGGCGGAGCGGATGCCCCCCTGGCCTCGCTGCCTGGCCCCTGGCGGGTCCAGAGGGAAAGGACTCTTCCTTCGCCTCTTCGCTCTCCCCACGGTCGCCTTTCTTCAGGGCTCCCCTCCCTCCCTGCAGCCCTCCAAAACTGGGTGTGTCGAGGCCGGGCGCGCGGCGGCGGGGCAGGGTCTGCTTCTCGGTCCGTCGGGGAGCGGCAGCGAGTGGTCTCGCCTGGTTTGGCTGCTCTGGTCCTGGAATGAGTGGGAGGTGGATGGAGACCCTTATTTACCGCCACCAGCTGGCCGGGCCGCAAAGGCGGAGGCGGAAAGGTCCCAGGGACAACTACCATCAACCGTTCTGCACACAAACCCACAAATCAGAAACTTGAATTTATAGTATATTGGTTCGAAAGGGTTGCTCTCCCTCCGTCCCAGAAGCACATACTTCTTGTCATCTACCTAGGACAACGTGCTCTTCACGTCTTCTCACATCACAAACCAGGCAAAGCAACACAGAAGGGTCCCAGGATCACTTCTGTCTCGAAAGCTCCCTCTGGACTAATGGATTTCGAGGCTCTCCCGGTTTGTGCGTGGATACCGGAACAGACTGTCTCATTCCACGTCTTCCCCCACAGCATCTCGGCTCGATCGATCTTCACTGGAATTGCGGGGGGTGGGGGACTCCGTCCTAGCCCCGCGGCGGTGTCCAGGTGGCCTTGCAGTTCCGCCTAGGGCCGGGGAACTGTTTCCTAGGAGTAACTGGGTGGCCTGCCGACCGCCTGGCTCTTCGCTTTGAGAAACGCTTCTCTAGTGGGAACGTCTGTTTCTAGTCATCTGATTTTCTAATTTCTTTGATCAGACTAAATATTTTCTTGGCAAACGGAAATTGACCATGCCATGAATATGATAACAACTTACTTGGAAAAGAGCTATTTTCTTTCCAAGCAGCAGAAAAGGGGGAGGGGAGGGGCTCGGCTGTTAGGACGCCGGTAACAGATTCCAGCACACACGTCTTTTTAAATCTCTGAAGCAGCTTTGTGAAAGCTGCCCCCGCAACATAGCTTCTCTTTCTCTCCTCCCCAGATAAACGCACACCTGGTCTCCTAAGAGTCTTTGATACTCTACTAAAAAATAGAACTTCAATGGACGCCTCCGGAGAATTTCCCTTTAAAACATAGATGAAAGGCAAGGTTAATACAATGTTCTTTTAATCCCTTTGCTTTCTTAGTCAAAATAAATATTTTCTTCTTCGTGTGTTTGTACCTCTTGCCATTTGACTGGGGCTATGAGCAAATCGACTGGTAATAAAAGTGTTTCTGAGGCTGTGTATTAAATGCAATTCTCTTTAAATGGGGGTGGGGAGGAGCCAGCTCTTCACAGGCAGGAGTTGGTGGCTTTCTGAAAAGGCTGCAAGTAAAAGACCTTTCACCTCTCATTAGTGATGCTATCAGTACGGAGGCAGAGTGGAGTTGAGGTCACGTTACATATGGCACACAGTCTGCTCAGTACTTGAAACATCGGCTTTGAAATTTTAGAGAGGGGAAAGGTCACCTTTAATAAGCTAAAGTCTGGGGCTCCCTTTGCCCTCATTGCTAACTGTGTGGGTGTCCATATGCTTCCAGCCTTGTGCACAAATCTCTCTCTCTCCCTCTCTCCCTCTCTCTCTCTCTCTCTCTCTCTCTCTCTCTCTCTGTCTATCCCTCCCTCCCTTCTTTCTCTGCTACTCTGAGCTACTTTTCATTTCACGTCCTAATTTGTCATAATTTTTTCAGCTACTACTACTCCAAAAGATCTTTCATTTTTACAGCAATTCTGTCATCTTTCCATACAATCATAAAACTGTCCTTTCTGAGTGATAGCTTTTAGAAGCTAGCTTCCCAGGAGAAATGAACTGTATCTGTCCATCTGCATACATGAATCCAGACATGTGGGCTATAAGGTTACCCTTTTGAGTGGGTAATTTAGACTTCGCTTTTGCACACTGCATCATGTGGTGAACTTTCAAAATGTTACAACTTTCAGATCATGTAAAAGGTCTAGTCTTTGAAAACTTCCTGAACACTACTAAAAACCTTCATGCCAGTTCCTGAAACTCCATATTTTATTTTTACCATGTGGGAGAAACACTCAAATAAGAATATCCTGATTCTCTTACAAGGGTTAAAGTTAAGACTCAGCAACAGATGGTATAATGGTAGATACAGCACTGAAAAAAAAAGTGCTCACATTCTACTTCCTTTTTCAGAAAATATTAAGAACATTTGTGAACATTTACTTCTCTGATTTGTTCCAATGAAGTCAACCAAACCCAAGCAACTGAACTATCCCCCAATCTCTGCAGTCACTGTAAAGATGACCATAAAGGTGTGTGTTTTTAATGTAACTCTGCAAAGAACTTCCCAGTAGTGATTTGTCTTTATTTAGTTCTAGAGCCTTTTTTTCATGAGTCTACCACCTGTCATAAGCATCCTTAAAAACCAGTTCATGATTTCCTCACTTATTTTTTCTTTGGATCTGTTAGCTCACTTTATCTGTTTACCTGTATATATTAGATTCTAATCGTTTTTTCAGCTTTTTCTTCTTTTACATATATCCATATGTTACCGTACTTTTGCTTATAAACTAAACTTTAAAAATAAGACATGTATGGTAGCCAACTTCAAACAGGTAAGCTCAATGATATTTTAAAACTGCTAATCCCAATCTGCAACTGGAAACATTAGAACAATCTTCAAACATCCTCTTGAGCCATCTAGGCATTCCTCATTAGTAAAGAATTTAATGATTGAACTATCTACACAGGTTTTTATTTTGTTTTATATCTACTTAGAATCTAGAAAAAAACCTTTAATTTTGAATGAGGGAAATTTGAAAAGAGCAGTTTGCACACAATAGCAAATGAAACTATAGATGAGCAGAGTGATTTCACAACCAAGAATGACATCAAGTAAATAATTCATTTCTAATCACTTTCCTACATTAGGGTGTACTGCTAATGAGCTAGTGGACTTGTGATACTCTAGCTAACTGAAAGCACTTGAGGCTTCAATGACCCAAATGGTTTAGTAAGTTCAATCAATCTAGTCAATAAAAAGTGAAGATAAATAATTGCACTGTAACTTTAGAGTATTTTTTGTGTATTTGAGAGTATGTTTGGGAGGGAGGTGATTTTGCTAGTTTCATTTTTTATTAAATTTTAAAGTTTCAAAAAAACTGCAAGAAAATGGAAGTGCTGATTGTGTCTCTCCAACAAGTCTCAAAAAACAAGGGTGAAATATTTCCAAAGTCAGGTTCATCCATGACAGGTTGGAAACTCATTAAAGACTCATAAAAGGAAAATTCATAAATTTTCACTTCTTTTTGGTGGTACTGGGGATTGAATCTAGCTATTTGCTAGGCTAGCGTGTTAGTGCATGTAGGCAAGGGCTTCACCGCTGAGCTGCACCTCTAGCCCTTCTCAAATTTTATTTTGAGACAGGCTCTCACTAAATGTCCCACACTGTCCTGGAACTTGCAATCCTCTTGCTTCAGCCTCCCAAGTAGCTGGGATTACAGACATACAGCTCCATCTTCACTTCTTATGGACTCCTTTGCTGAAGAGAATATTTAACGTTTTACAAGTCTGATCTCATCCATCTTCGGGAGGTATTAGCCTTGTTACACAAGGTGATTATACCTATTTCAAAGATGTGGCAGAGAGCTTGTATAATTCACCCAAGGTAATGTAATTGGTAGGCAGTTTGGGAACAAGTACTGTGATTCTGACTCTCTCTCTTTCCCCTCTATGCTCCCTCTTTCTCCTCTCTCCTCTCGCTCCTTGTGGTGCTGGAGATCAATCCAGGGCCTCATACTAGACAAGCGCTCTACCATTAAGGCATGCCTTCAGCTCCCGTTGTATTTAAAAAAGCAATTTCCCATAAAGAGATAAGTGACTAAAGTGACTTGGATTTAGTGAGTCATTGTAAAATGTTTTTCTTCTTAAATTAGGCTCTAAGATACAGGGTCAAGATTTGTGATAAATTTTATAAAAGTTTTCATTTACCTAGAAAAAAAAAAAAGATGTAGTCACCCCGAGCTCATCTAGGATGGGCAATTCCTTCATTGTCAGGAAATCAGCTGCAGTTTTAGCTGGTGCAAATGTCATGTGGGAGGAGAGAGACGGATTACAGAAGCATGAGGTAATTACCGCAGCTTAACTGTCCTGCAGAGAAGCTGGTAAGTGTTCATAAACAGTATGCAACAGCACACATTCCCTCATGAAATTCAGCCTGTATTCTCAATATTTACGGTTCTTTCTTGGTTTACAAAGGAGGAAAAAAAATACTAGAAATTCTAGAACGTTAGGGTATGCTTCACAAATTTGGTGGACATGCAAATGACCTGAGGTACTTGTAAAAATGCAATTTACTAGGCTCCTTTCCTCAAGTTCTGATTCCTTAGGGTTAGAGTAGAACCTTGGAATTTGCATTTGCACAAGCATTTTGTTTTGATGGAGCTAATTGGTGGGCTACCCTTTAAGGGGAAAAAAATTCCACCTAGGGTCCTGGGATTTAGCTCAGTATTTCTCCTGCCTGCCTTGCAAATGCAAGGACCTGAGTTCAATCCCAGTGCCAAAAAAACCCCAAACAAACAAACATTCCACCTAAGCTAAGAGCCTAACAAAAGGAAGAGTCTTTCAATGCAGCAAAAATAAAGTTTAAACTTTTCAATTTTTACCTAACTGAAATTTACTCTTTTTTTTGGGGGGGTATCATTTTGAAGAAGACTTAGATTAGACTTTTGGTAGAGGGTAGAATCTTTGGGTTTCTGAAGAATTTTGTACAAAGTGAAATGTTTCTAACAAACAAACAGGAAATCATTTGTTTTTTTAAATGATTGCTCTCTGTCTGGGGATGCATCTTAGTGGCAAAGTGCTTAAGTAGCATACGCAAGACCCTGGGTTCAATCCCCAGTACCATCAAAATAAGTAGATAGATAAATTATACATAGATAGACAGACAGACAGACAGATAGATAGGCACATAGATAGATACTTTTGCTGAATGAGTTAGAAGTAACATCAGGAGCCACAAGAAAGAAAAGTCTCTGAAGAATATCTAAATACCTGTCACAAAAGTTAAGCAAATCTCATGGCCAAAAGAACAACACAGATTATCTAGATTGCTTCCTAAATGCCAGCTTAAAAACCAAATGGTTTTTAAACATCTTTTCATTGTGAGGGTCTCCTGGTAGAGTAATGAACTCATTAGAACCCCCTTCTGAAGATTTGTAAGAAGCAGAGATCCTCTGCAGATCTGCAGATAATCTATAATGTGTTTAGAGGATTGGAAAACAGAATCTACGAGAAAGTTAGAAGTGACCACATATTCTGTAAATAGCAGTCATTTATACCTCCTACAAAGAACCTGCCTACATAAATCACAACCTTTTTCTCTTATAAAAGGGGAATAAGTGCTGGAACAGATGAATAAACATAATTTTGATTTCTGTCCTTTTAAAGATCACTGGAAAGTGAGATACTGGAAACATAGACACCATATTCTGTTGCTGGAAGAGGCTGAGCTTGCCAGTCTTAGTAGACATCCTCAGAAAAAAATTTCAATTAGGACAGTGCTACACAACGCGTGATTAATGGAGAGCTCACCACTTCACATCTGTCTTGCGTGTTTCAAGACTCATCAAAATGAGAAAGATGAACCTGGTGGTAGCAAAGTCACATGGAATCTGTGATCCTGTTCAAATGAGATAAAATGTGAAGGTAACATGCAAGGGATCTTCTGTTTAATTGTTGGTTACTTAGAAAGTTGGAGTAAACTGTACTAGCCAAACTGCTCTCTCAAGTTTCCTTTGCAGGGATTTCTATTGTTTGCCCACTGCCTCTTAGGCTGCCTGAGTTCACTATAAGAAAAGTAAATATTGTCATTTCAAATAAAGAGCTGTTTATTATATAACAGAACAGAGGCTGCCTTCTATTTTTGAGACTTTGTTGAGTGAACTGGGGACAGTAGCCAAAGCAGCTGCCTAGGAGACAGTGTTTTCCAACAGCTACCGTTCTCGCTGCAAAACTGGGACTCATGTGGTCTGTAAAGTGGCCATCATACTGTTCATTTGTTGAATGCTCCTCCACTTTTTGGGGGGGTTAAGTGAGTGAGGGTACTATTTGTACCACTCTGGGGACCCACTGGACTCCCACAGAGCTGGCAAGCTCAAAGCCAAAACAGATCAAAGCGCAACCTGAAAAGGCCTGCTTCTGGTAACAGAAGTTGGTCCAACTTCTCAACAGAAGCAGAGACTGAGGTTGGAGCTCAGTTGTAAGGTGCTTGCTTAGCATGTGCAAGGCCCTGGGTTTAATCATCAGGAACAAAGAAAAGCAGTAGTGGTTGTCCTCGTGGCATTTTCCATCTGAAAAGGGAGTTCTGCAATTTTGGTGGGTTCAGAATCAAGCTCACATTTTTGTTGTTGTTTTTAATGGCGTCTTACTATTGGGTGAAAGCTCAGGGCTTAAGCAACCCTCTCGCTTCAGCCTCCCCAGAACCTAGGACTTATAGACATTCTACATTGAATCTGGCTGGGCTCAATTTCTATTTTTTTTTTTTTTTTTTTTTTTTTTTTTTTTTGGTACTGGGGATTGAACTCAGGTCCTTGCGCTTGCAAGGCAGGCCGCGGAACCACTGAGCTAAATCCCCGGCCCATGGGCTCAATATTTTTAATATCTCCGTGTCTACTTTTATGCGGTGCCCATATTTGATCTGCTACTCCGATTTTGAGAAATGCTGGTTTCAGTAAGTTGACAGGGAAAGTAAATCTAATTTCAGAGAAATAAATTTTGCCAATAATAGTGGTGCACTCAGGATGCTGAGGCAGGAGAGATAAAGATTTTTTTTTTAATGAGAAACAAATGTTTGATTAATAAAAGAATTATTTCAGAAATAATAGTTCATATTTGGATTGTACTTTCTATTTTTTAAACGGCATTTTTACATTTCATCTTGTGAGGTAGAGAAGAAACAGTATGAACTGCACTTTACAAATAAGGAGACTGAGGTAAAGAACGGCTAAATGACCGGAATGAGTTTCCCATCTGTGTCTACATCATTTGTAATCTCCTTTCCAGTAGGTCACAAGTGACCCCTTTTATATGGTTCTGGAGACTGAAACCAGGGGCACTCTACTGGCAAGCAAGACTCCCTACTCTTCATTTTTTATTTTGAGACAGGGTCTCCTTCACTTGTCCAGGCTAGCCTCGGACTTGCTATCGTTCTGCCTCAGCCTCCTGCGTAGCTAGGATTACAGGTGTGCCCTGCTGCACCTGGCTACCTGAAGTTGTTTAATGGCTATAAGACTCTTCATGGATATTATTTTCTATTTACTTTTTTTGGTACCAGGGATCGAGCTTGGGATCTTGTGCTTGCGAGGCAGGCAGTAGAACCACTGAGCTAAATCCCCAGCACTATTTATGTATTTTTTTTATTGATAAATGTGTTTCCTGCCCATCTTTTTCTGTTATAAATAATAATTCTGTCATTATCTTTTCACATTTATCATTAAGTACTTATATGATATTGTGTTGGTTAAATCACTAAAATTTAAATTCCTAAACGTATATATTTTCTGGTATATTGCTGTATCGTTCTTCAAACATTTTGCAATTTTTGTTTTGTTTTCTTTCATTTTTTTTGTTGTTGGTGGTGGTTTTGTTTTTTTGTTTGTTTGTTTGTTTGCTTGGATTTTTGAGACAGGGTCTCACTATGTAGTTGAGGCTGAACTGGAACTCACTGTGTAGCCCAGGCTGGTCTGGAACTCACAGTGATCCTCCTGCCTCAGCCTCTCGAGTGCTGGAATTAAAGGCATGCACCACCACGCCTGGCGGTTATTGTCTTTTTTAACCTGTTCAAGAAATCTCTGCCCACCCAATGCTATGGAGATATTCTTCTATGTTTCCTTTTAGACATTTGACTGCTTTGATTTGACATCTATATTTAAGAGCTTTCCTGAATGATTTTTGCGTAGTGTATGAGGCAGAAACCAAGTCTGTATTATTTCTTCTCATATAGATTTCCTATCATTGGATAAATAATTCCAACCTGTCTACACCACCGCACTAAACACATGAGTTGCACTGTTGGATTTTTTTCAGAGCTAGATTTTGTTAGATTAATAAAGTTTCCTCCTCTTCTTAATTTGCTGAAACATTTTCCCCCAAGTAGGTACTAGATTCTATCAAACATTTTTTTCTGAATCAAGATAATCAGAGATGAGGTTGTAGCTCAGTGGTACAGTGCCTGCCTACCATGTGTTAGGCTCTGGGTTTTATACCTAGTACTGCAAAAGGGGGGGGAGGGGGAG
>NW_022900933.1:4815723-4856260 GCF_012274545.1 Fukomys damarensis
AGGAGGAGGAGGAGGGGGAAATGGAAAGGCTGGGGAAGGGGAGGAGGAGCAGGGCGAAGGAAAAGAGTCCACTGAAACCAGTCTGGTGATTTGTCTCAGTGAGAAGGCCCTGGGTTCAACCTCCAGTACCATACACAGACACACAGAATAATTACAGAGTTTTTCTATGACAAGCCATAATTGGTCATGATGTATTATTACTTTTTTAATCTTTGTATTCATTTGGCTAATGTTTTATTTGCAGTTTTATAACATTAAAATGGATCATAATTTTATAATATATAATATATTGTTTTCTAAAATCATGCAAAACCTTTTCCATATACAGGATTTTTGTTTTAGCTTTAGACTCATGTCACTTTCATAAAACAAATATGTAAGTGTTCTCTTTTTCTCCAACCTTTGTTAACATTTAAGAAAAATTATAATTATTTCTCCTTAAATATTTTTTGAGCCTGGGTTATCTTTGTGGGATTCTTATGATTTCTTTAACATTTACAGCATTTGCTTTTCAATTTCTGTTTGTATCAGTTTTGGTAAGTTGTACTTTTTAATATACTTTTTTCATCTAATCTAAATTGCTAAGTACATTGGCCAGAAGTTGTTTATTATATTCTCATATGTTGCTTTGGATATCAGTAGTGTGTGTGGTGACATCACATTTTAAAACTCAATGTTGGTCATTTGTATTTTCTTTTTATTTATAATTATTATTGTTGTTGTTGTTGTTGTTGTAATTTTGGCACTGGGGATTGAACTCAGGACCTTGCAGTTGCCAGGCAGGTGCAGGGCCACCGTGCTAAGTCCCCAGCCCTTATTCATTATTCTTGCTAGGACATTTAAAGGACAAATGCTGGCTTTGGGGATTTTCTCTGTTACAGGTAGACTTTCCATTTCATTGATTACAGCATCATAGTATTTGCTTCTACCTTGAACTTCCTTTCTTTTTCTTTTTCTAGTTTCCTAAATGAAAGCTTAGAGTATGGATTTTTTTTTCTGGTTTTTTTTTGTTTGTTTGTTTGTTTTGTTTTTTTTGAGACAGGGTCTCATTATGTAGTTGAGACTGACGTAGAACTCACTACGTTGTAACTCAGGCTGGTCTTGAACTCTTAGCGATCCTCCTGCCTCAACCTCCAGAGTGCTGGGATTACAGGCGTGCATCACCATGCCCTGCTTAGAGTACTGATTTTTAATTTCATTTCTAATGTATTCATTAAAAGCCACCATTGTCCTTCTAAGCCTGGCTTTAGCTGAGTCCTACAACTTTGTAGCATTTTCATTTGTGTTACATGTCTGCACGTTTGCAGTACATTATGATCTCACTCCTCATGGAGAATACATAACAAATCTTAATTTTTAAATTCATCCTCTTTCCTCCTCTCCTCTCCTCTCCCTCCATCCCTTGGTTTCCTTCCCTTTTGCAAAAGATTGATCTTATTTATATTTTGAGTTTCTTATATAAGAGAAACCATATGATATTTAAGCTCGTGTGTCTGACTATTTCACTTACCGTTTGCAGCCTACACATTTTGATATGTTTTATTTTCATTATTTTTTCGGTTCAAAATATCTTCTCATTTTCTTTTTGACCCACAGGTCATTTAGCAATATGTTCCTTAGTTTTATACATTTTGAAACTTTTTACTTAGCTTTCTGTGTTACTTTCTGGTGGCCCGTGGATACGTTCTGTACGTCCTGGGAACCTGGGTGAGACTTGCTTTCGGACCTAGCATATGGTCTCTGTGCCTTCGAAAAGAATGTGTATTCTGCAGTGGTCGGACATGGTGTCCTATAGGTATGAATTGGGCTAAGTTGCTTAATAATACTGTTGAAATATATCTGCCTTGACCTTTAACGGTTACAGGGAAGTGTGTGCTGAAACTTCCAGTTACGATTGTGGGATGGTGTGTTTCTCCTGTCACTCAGTCTATTGTGGCTTTATGTATTCTAAAGTTATATTAACTGTCGGGTCTTTCTACCGAAGCTGCTCCTTTTGCAAGTATAAAATGTTCTTCCTTTATCAATACTGCTATTTCTTCCCTGAAAGTACGTTTCCCACTCTAGCTGTATAGGACTGGTATTTTCAAGCAATCCTATTTCCATTTTTTTTTAACTTTTAAACTATCTGTGTCATCATATGTAAAGTGTGTTTTTAATGAACAGCATGCAATTTAGTCTTATATTTTTTGAAAACACTGACATCTATTTACCTTTACTGAGCTTCCTGGCTTAATCAGATGTAACTTCACCATCTGTTTTCTACTGATTTCATCTCTCTGTGCTCTTCCTTCCTGTCTTTCTTTCAATAACTAAATTTTTATTTGTTTTACGTCCATTTAATTTCTTGTGGTGCTGGAAAAGGAACCCTAGTCCCATACATGCTAGGCAAATACTCCTCCACTGAGTTATAATCTTGTCTCTTTTGAGACAGAGTCTCCTAAATCACCAAGTTGCTTGAGCTGGACTTGAACTTGAAATCCTCCTGCCTCAGCCGCCCAGAATGCTAGAATTATAGAAGTGCACTGTCACACCCAGCTTGCATTTATTTATTTATTTTTATTTTCTTTATTTATTTTTGGTACTGGGGATTGAACTTGGGACCTTCTACCTGCAAGGCAGGCAGTGGCACCACTGAGCTAAATCCCTGGCCCTGCATTTAATTTTTCTTATTTTTCAGAAGTCATAATGTGATATATTTAAAATATTAAATCGTCTTATTCAAGAGTGTAGTTTTATTTTTCCGGTCATGTCAAGCTTATAGTAGGTTAAATAGTGTTCCCACAAAATGTATATCGCCTGCAGTCTCAGAATGCAACTTTATTTGGAAATAAAGGCCTTATATGCATACTTACAGTTAGAATATAGAAGAGCTGATGTAGGATTGGGGTGGTCCTTAAATCCACTGAACGTACCCTTTAAAGAGACAGAAAAGCACAAACAGGCACAGGTTAGGACTGTGAGAAGAGAGATTTGGTGGCTGGGGCGATGAGCGTTCAAGCTGAAGGCCTTTCAGGACTGACAAAAGTACTAGAAACCAGAAGAGTAGCATGCAGGACTACTCTCAGGACAAAAGAAACTGTCTCTACTGACACCGTCAATGAACCCTTCTACCCTCCGGCCCTGGGAAAGAATACAGTTCCCTATTTTTAGACACCCAGTCTTTGGTGATATTCCAGGGTCACAAGTTATGGCAGCCCTAGGACTCAAAGAGAAAGCCCTTCAGGAAAGCTTTAGTGTCTACCAACATAAATCTTGAAAAGCATTTTTTTTTAAGTTTCTGATTACTTCTGGGCACCAAGAAAAGCTGTTATCTTTCATCTAGCCTCCTTATTGAATATTGGTGATAACTATTTTTTAAAAATTATTCTCTTTGATTTTCTAGGTTGATCTAAAAGAAAATATTGAAGAAAACTGTGTTAAATTCCCGACACCCAGGGATGACCATTGTATGGGCCTGGGGGGTACATCTCAGTAGCAGAGCAACTTGCCTTGAGTTTAATCCTCAGTGCCACAAAATGGTTTTTGCTGGATTAAGTTCTTTAATATTTTACTTATAACTTACCCATTGCCATTGGTAAACTTGCTATATAGTCATGGTCCTTTTTTGTAGATCAATCTGATGAAAGGCTTATACCCTCTCTTCAAGAAAGAAACATAAATTTATCAGGCCAGGGATTCAGCTCAGTGGCTCCACATTTGCCTCAAAAACACAAGATTCTGAGTTCGATCCCTGGTACCAAAAAAAAGAAAAAATAGTAATACAATTCCAAGGATTTGTGGGTTCTCTTCAAGTTCCATCCACAAACATCCCAGTGTTTAGAGTCTTCAATTTAATAATTGTGGTCTGATTTTCCTTTCAATGCCTCCCTGGCAGATTCTGGTATCAGAACTATGCTAGAATTAGAGGACCTTTTCTCTTTTCTTTCTTTTCTCATCCTCACAGATTTTTTTTTTTAACAAGTTCTCACTGTGTAGTTCAGTCTGGCTTTGAAGTCACTGTACAGCCCAGGCTGGTCTCGAATGTGCAGCAGTCTTAATTTCTGTCTTGTATGTCTACGTAGGTTGGAAACAATTTCCTTTTGGACTCTAGACTTTTAAACCAATGCACTTTATAGTGAGACTACCTGGAAAAGCCTTTGTCTTGGTAACTTTTCTTATTACCCAGACGAAATACCTGACACCCAAAGTTAAAGGAAGAAAAGTTTATTGTGTCTCACAGTTTGTAGAGGTTTCAGTTCACAGTTGTCTGGCTCCAAGAGGAGCAACACAGAGCATGTAGATAGAAAGCAGCAAGCAGCAAATAATAAGCAACAAGTGGCCCTCTTTCTGTCCCTTATATTTTATCCAGGCAAGCGATCCTTAGGCAGGTAGTGCTACCATTAGGGCCACAGCATCCTTAATTTTGGCATCGCACCATGAATCAATCCCAGTGTCACATACCCTAGATCCAGCCACCTCTGAAAATCCCCTGCTGTGATGACACGAGGCTTTGTGGGAACATCTAGATAGAAGCCATAACAGTCTGTCTTCTAACTTAGCTGAAGCCTGTGTATATTAAAAGAATTATTTAAGTCAGGTGTGGTAGTGCAGATCTATAATCCCAGGACTCTGGGAGGCCGAGGCAGGAAGATCACAAGTTTGAGCACATCCTGGACAAGTGAATAACTTAGTGAGACCCTGTGTCAATTCTGTGTGTGTGTGTGTGAGAGAGAGAGAAAGAGAGAGAGAGAGAGAGAGAGAGTGTGTGGTTTTTTGAAACAAGGTCTTGCCATGCAGTTCAGGATGGTCTTGAACTCACTATGACGCCCAGGCTCTCTTTGAACTCTCAGTAATCCTCTTGCTTCAGCCTCCCCAATTCTGGGATTACAGGCATGAGCCCGTCTTTCAAATAAAAAATAAAAATGGCCAGGAATGTAGCTCAGGACTCAGTGCAAAGGCACTAGGTTCAATCCCTAGTACAGAAAATACAAAACCAAACAAAAAACTCTAAAACAATAAACTTGGAGTGTTAGTTACTTTTCTTTTGTTGCTGAGACAAAATACCAGACACCCAAAGTTAACAAAGGGAAAGGTTTATTTGACTCACAGTTTGTAGAGGTTTCAGTCCATAATCAACTGGCTGCAAGGCAGGGTGACAGAGGGACAACAGTTCATGGCAGTGACAGACCGCAAAAGCAACAAGAAAATGTAAGTGTCATCCGCCCCTTTGATCTTTTTCAGACTAGTTAGGGTGGGTAACACTCACACCCTTAATCCTAGTGTCCTCAGGCCCAGCCCCGCCATGAATCAGTCACACACTCTTGATTCAGCCACCTCAACATAGCCTACGACCCACAAGAGAGGCTCTGGGGGACATCTAGACACAGCCCAGAACGCTTGGTTTAAGTAAAGTTGATTAGCAGTTTTAATTTATATAAAATTTATGGTAAGATAGAACAGCACTGCTGATTCAGTCTATCTACCCATCCATTACCTGTTCTGTTCGGTTTCCTAGGCTGGCCTATGGAGAGGGTTTTGGTGACTCTCTCTCAGGCACCTGAAATGAAAGAACCCAGAATCGATGCTGCAGTTCAACTTGGAGGAGAGTAACTATCCTCTTAACTACATGAGTGGCGAATATTTTCTCATGTACTACTGCTTAAATAATGACCAATTGTAAGCTCCTTATATTCCTAAACTGGGATTCTTTCTTTTAACTTGGTGATATGTTTTCCATCGTCAATTTTTAATTATTTGTTTTACCTTGCTCTTCTATCATTAACATTGCTGTGCTTCATCTCTAAGTTCGTTAAGAGCTGCGCTGCTCTCTTCTCCTTACTTTCTTGCATTCCATGCCGCAATGGGCTGATATTGTTAATTGTCTGTCCTTACTACTCCTCGGAAAAAACCCAAAACTTTGTGTGTATTCTCCATGGTGTTCTGAAATTTCAGAGTGTGTTTAGGTAAGAGTCTTTTTTGTTACTGTAGTTAGCTCATGCTTTCCTTAATAGGTCCTTTCAATCCCAGGTTTTACATCTTATATCAACTCTGGGAGGATGGGCTGTTACTTTACCATTCTTTTTCCTTCATTCCCTGAAATTCTTTTGGGACAGATAGAGTGCTACCTGTCTTGACTTTTTTTTTCTTTCTTGTTTTCTGTCTTTTGATCTTTTTGCTCTTCCCCAGGAGTTTTTCTGGGCTTTCTCTTTCATTCCTTCTATACCCTTTTCCATTTTGGTGATTGTAACTTTTATTCTCCTTAAACTTTTTGTTGTTTTCCAATTGCTCCCTTTCCATAGTACTCTCTTCTGGTTTAAAGGATAGACTACATTCTGGTTTGGGACACTAATAGGAATTCCTTGTAGCTTCTTGTTTTAGGAATTACACTTCCACTACTGGATAAATTCTTTTGATGTTTATTTTGATTTCTCTCACTTAAACTATAGATTTTCCTACCTATCCATGGTCTCTTACTCATTTCTTTTTCTTTTTTTTTTTTTTTTTCTTTGTACCAGGGATCAAACTCAGGATCTTGCACTCGCCAGGCAGGCAACAGCACCACTGAGCTAAATCCCAGCCCTTACGCCTTTCTCTTGTGAAGCAAAAACATGTTTAATTTATATAGGTGGCTTGAGTGGAAGTTTCTTTGCCTTGAGTTGGAGCTGGGCTTTTGTGTGTGAGTAGAGGTGTGAATGGCAGGATTCACTTTGGGGCTCTGGGGACAGGTTTTCAGGATGGGCCACTGCTCAGATGCTGGAGCTAGCAAAGGTGGTCTTCTCTGATGTTGCGACCTCTGCCCTGAATCACTGTCTTATAAATATACTACATATGTTTCCTGGATTTTCACCTTGGCCCAAGGGCCATGCCACCACTCTCCAGAATGGGCAGAATGACCAAAGATGGAGGAAGCCACCTGTTCTGATGGTATTTACACATGTTTGGAGTTGGGGTGACATCAACAGCTGACATAACCATGGAGTGAGTAGGCAAGGTGTATTCCCTGGAGGAAAACCAAATACTTTTATTTGAATATCAAGACAAAAGCAACAGATGTACACATTTATCCACAAGGGTGATTAGCCGCATGTTCTGAGCTCTCGTTGGCAAAATGCCGTAACTGAATCAAGAAGCCAGGAGGAAAGGGCAGTGAGATAGATTAGGTCAGCTTCATCTAAACAACACCATTTGTTGATCATTGTGTGAAAACAAAGAACAAATGATTAAGTGTTTCCATTAGCTTAACCTTGGCCCAGGCCGTGTGAGTTAAGGGTAGAGAGGAAAAAGTCTGAGCACGTGCAGAGAGGTTCTGCAAACCATCACCATCATAGCAAAATTGCCGCAGATGACATAGAGACCTGCTTCCGGCTTCTGACCCACTGAAAATCTCTCCCTTCAAATGAGAATCAGATAATCCTAGAAGGAGAGCATAGCTGTAGAGAAGTCATTTGGTATTTTGCAAAATGTTTAGGGTCTTATTCTCTCTATTTGTATCTCCCCCTTCATTTGTAGAGTTTGTATCGACTTCAAAGGCTATGCTGAGTGCTGACAGGAAAGTTCTGCCAAATTGGAACCTCTTAGATAGATCAAGATTTTCAACAAATCTTAAACACGGCTGGATTAGATGCAGATAAATGTCAACCACATCACAATGTTGATGGGATCCTTCATTTCCTTTCCTTTTGGCAGAATAACTGCCATTTGCCACACACAGGTCAGGCATTTAGTCTTAACAAATGTTGCAATAATCAAAATAGAGGATGATCAGCTTATCCAGGTTCCCATCTGTGCCTCAGCTGGAATGTTTAATTTTCATTTCCTCCTTTCAATTGACATCTTAACCTAGTCAGGGAGGTCTTATGGTCCTTTCCAAGGAATGCTGTTACTTCCTTATTCTTGCATAAGGACCGGAATTCCATTTGGAAAGGGAAATTACATTGGACTTGATCGATAACCTCAAAGAACTCAGAGAAAAAAAATCACCATTTATCTGACTTTAATATGGACTAGATGTGCATGATTTGTGTCCATGTGTTAATTGTAGGCTCACCAGCAATCTGCCTAGTTACTGTCAACATCTAAAATTGACTTACTTGCAAAAAGAATCAATATGTGTGCTAAAGCTTCAACTATCATACACCGACAAGAGACTGAGTCTTTCCAATTGAATTATTCTTTCCTTTCCACATTTTAGAAGTCTGAGCATATCTAAGAAAGAAGAAAAATACCCACCATTGTTAATGACAGTGAAAATGACTTGCTATGATTGGAGAAACAACTAAAGACTGCTGAGAGGGCTTGGTGGTTAAGTGTACCCTTTAAATACTAAAATATCATAGCACTGAAACTTGAAGAAGATAATAGTAACTACAACGGTGAGTACGTAATGAATGTGTTTTGGGAGATTGAACTCAGGACCTTGCACGTGCAATGCAGGCGCAGTGCCACTGAGCTAAATCTCCAGTCCCAAATATCTGATACTGTTGTTTTATTCACTTAACTGTCACAGTAGCCATACGAAGTCAGTGCTCAGTGAATCAAGGAGGATCGTGCTCCCACCAGCTGCAAGTAAGAAGTAGGCAGCCAGGCGGGGTTGCAGGGTTGTAATTCTAGTATTCTGGGAAGCTGAGGCAGGAAGATTGCAAATTCAAGCCCAGCCTGGAAAATGTATTGATTTAGTGAAACCCAGTCTCAGAATAAAATAAAAATGGGTGGTGTTGTAGCTCAATGTGAAGGTCCTAGGTATGGCAGGAAAAAAAAAAGTGGGAAGCAGGGGTGTTGAGATGAAGCCCAAATCCAAATCTATTTACTACATACCTAGAACCCATAATCACTGTGATATGCTCAGACAGACTTTGGGGGGGACGGTGCTAGAGATCAAACCCAAGGCTAACTCTCTACCTCTGAGCTACATTCCCAGTCTCACTTACTAGCTCTTTTATTTTGCCAGTTTAACTCTCTTATTAAGTTTGGTGCCTCCCAAACCACAAATATTGTGTGTTGACTTGGATTTACAATTGTAATAGTAAAATTTGCAAAATACTTTAACATGTTCAGATTTTCTTTAGACTACCTCACCTCGCTAACTGAGAACCGTCAGTTTGTACAATCATAGAACATGGAAATCTTTCCTGAGTCAGGGGAGATCAAAATCAGTGTGTGTACACACAGTGTTGTCTCTGTGTGGGTGTGCACACATGTGTGCATTTCTATACACCCACGTACACGAGCGTGCCTGTATGTGGTGTGTGTGTGCACATACACACATGTGCCTCACTGTCAGTGCCACTTTCACTGGGCTAAATAGATCTTCCACCAACTCCATTGCAATCTGGACAGCATTAAAGACACAAGACCTCGTGATGATGATTCTCCGTGTTCTTTTTCCTCCTGAAGAACCACTGGGGAAGTCACCAGTCATGCAAATGTATGTCAAGTAGGCCCCCTGGGCTCTAGGGAAAGTGTTACTTTAGGACCTTTTGTAGCTATGCAAAAAGGCTGCTTTCACCAATAGCCCTGGGTTTGCAGCCCCAGAGAGCAGGTGGGAAATGCATCGGTTTGCACACATGCCTGACAACCATCCTTTCTTTTCTATGGTTCAGCGTTAGGAGAACATCTGAAGGCTGAGAGGATCTGGCCTGAAGACAAACAGCAGGAAAGGACACAAAAAGCTCTCAAGGAAAGGAAAGTTTGACCTGGGGCCGTGGTCAGTAACAGCACACAAAGGTGGCCCTGGCAAGGTGTGCTGGCCAGGCTGGATGCCCCTCCCGATGTTCTTTCTTGGGTTACTGAGGCTGTGCTGCTGGTCAAATGAATGAACCGGTAAGGATGACTCAACACAGCTGGCACCCAGCGCTGCAGGGAGCAGAGCTGAATACAGCACTGGAAGGAGCAGCTCATCCTTTCTCAGCTCAACTGCTTTAAAGAGTAAAGTTCTTCTCTTCTGAACCTATTAGAATGTAAGTAGCAATATTTCTTTTGTACTTCAACATTTCCAAGTATGATGATCACCTGCAGATGCCGAGGTTCAACTACACTGACAGTTTTATGGGAGTCAAATCTTCCTTTGAATATGCTTTATTTGACAGTCTTAAGACTTTTCTTCCCTGCGCAGGCGCACATCCGCATGTGTGATGTGTGTGTGTGTGTGTTTGTGTGTGTGAGTGTGTGTGTGAGTGTGTGTGTGTGTGTGTGTGTCTGTGTTACTTGAACTGAATTCAGGGTCTTCACACTGAGTTACACCCCCAGGCCTTTTTAATTTCATTTTGAGGCAGGGTCTTGACAAGTCATTAAATTGCCCAGAGTGGGCTCGAACTTGTGAGCCTCTTGCCTCAGCTGCCCCTCATGTTGAGATTCCAGCCTGTGCCACCACACATGTCTCATGTATTTGTTTTGAACTCAATTTGCTCTGCCAAAGACTTTGGCATCATTCATTCCCACCTTCTCCAGGTGAAGTAGGTGAACCTCCTGACATCACACTTAGCTATCAATCAGTCGTCTAACCCACAGAGAAGCATGATGCCTTACGGAATCTAATCACCTCCCAAAAGTCCCACCCATGAGTACACGAGGCTTTGGGGATCATCTGGATAGAAACCCTAACATGGAGCTATGCACACTTTGTCTCTTTTTTCTCCTCTGTGCTGGAAATTGAACCCAAGGCCTTACATATGATAGGCAAATGCTTAGCCACCGAGCTACACCCCCAACCCCAGTGGCTTATTTCTCTTAATATAATGTTGCAGCATGGGTCAGAATTCCATTTCTTCTTCAGGCTGGAAAGTATTCTATTGTATGTATGTATTAAAATTATGTCTGTCTACACATTCATCGATGGACTCTGGAGTTTCTTCTACCTTTCAGCTAATGTGAATACTGCTGTTATGAACAAAAATATCTCTTCGAGAACTTTCCTTCAGTTCTTTTGAGTGTAGCCCCATAAATGGAATTGCTGGTCATATAGTAATTCCAGTTTTTCTTATTTTATGGACCCACCATGGTGTTCTCCTTGGTGCCAGTGACATTTTACCTAACAATAGTGTACAAGGATTATAATTTCTACACTTTCTCAACATCATTTGTTATTTTTTAGCTTTGATAATGAGAGTCCTAATATAAGGGTGTAAGGGGTAAACTCTTCTATTCTCAGCCCCTGCAAGAAAAACTGAGACCCGGCAATTTAAAAAATATTGTCCAAGGTAATGCAAATCACTTCGGGGGGTTAAGTGTAGTAGTTTTAAAATTGGGGTCTGACACCAGATTACTGTTTTCTGATCCTGACTCTGCTACTGACTGACTAGCTGTGGAACTTCGAGCAAGTTACCTAATCTCTCTGTCTCCACTTGCTTATCTGTGAAGTGAATATGACTTCAGAGTACCACCTTATAGGTTTGTTATGAGGAATAAATTAGATGATGCATGTACTGTGCCACTTGAAGATGCCCACAGATTCTTTGACAATTCTCCCATGAAAAGATGGGGTCTAATTCCCTTCCTCTTGAATCTGCACTTTCTCCACTGGTGGCAAACCTTCTGTTATGCCTTGTGTCTAGATGTCCCCTCCCCATGAGGTCATAGGTGGGGCTTTGTCAGAGGTAGCCAGATCTAAATATGTGATTGATCCATGATACAGTGCTAGAATCAAGGCTGTGAATGCTGCCTGCCCTAACTAGCCCGGATAACCTATAAGGGATAGAAAGAACTCTCTTGTTACTTTTTCTACCTTCTGGCAACCATGAACTGTTCCTCTTCTGTGATGTCACCCTACCTTGGTGCCAGCTGACTATGGACTGAAATCTTTACAAACTGTGAGCTAAATAAACCTTTCCTCCTTAAATTTCAGGTGCCTGGTATTGTGTTTCATTGATGAGAAAGTGACAAAGACAGATTTTTGGTACCAGAGAAATGGGGTCATCGCTGTGACACTGCCTGCCCTTGTGGTTCAGAAGCCATTGGAACTGACCCACAGGAGGAGTTTGGATGGGTTTGGAGATCCCAGTAGAGAGGCAGCCCTAGAATGCTCTGAGCTGAGCTAGAGTTCAGAAGATCAGGGCCCGGGATTTAGCTCAGCGGTTCAGTGGCCTGCCTCGCAAGCGCAAGGACCCGAGTTCGATGCCAGGTACCAAAAACAAAAAAGAAACAAACAAACAAACAGAAGATCAGAATGCTGAAAATAATGCAGCCAGTAAAAGCTAAGCACAGGAGGTTTCAGTTGGGAACAAGAACCTTGCACTGGCAGTTGGACGCCAGGCAGAAATGCCAGGTATTTATTCTCTGGCAAAAAATGTATCAACATTTTGCTCATGTCTTGAAACTCTGCAGGAGACTGAAGGTAAAGGAAGTGGACTAAATTAATCTGGTGGAGGAAATTTCAAAGCAGTCCAATAATCAGGCTGTAACATGGATACTACTTGTTGCTTTTAGCCAGCTTTATATTGAAAATCAAAAGGACCAGGGTTTTAGCTCAGTGGTTCTGCCACCTGCCTCACAAGCACAAGGACCTGAGTTTTTTAAAAAAAGTGAAGAGCAAGCACCCACTTTAAAAGTTTTCAGTTTTGTCAGAAAGATAATGCCCACAAGAACAAAACAGAGGAGAGCTTGCTTGCTGAAAGATTAGCATTAAAAAGACGCCAAATACTTTACCATAGGACAATAGAAAAGACAGATTGAGGGCATCACAGGACCAATAGGATCCCACCCTTGAAGGCTCAAAGTTGTAAAAGTGAAAGATACTGCTTTAAGAAGAAAGCCTCAGGGCACCCTGCCTCAGAAGGAGAATGGCCACCTAGGGCATTAATTCTGTGGGATTCATTTCACAGTGCTCAGCCATCCAGGCACTCAGAGGCCCCTGCGGCCACAATTCAAGAAAGCCTGGCTGATGCTCTCTGCTTGAGCTGGCAGCAGACTTTGGCATCATCCACAGGTGGCTGAAGCATGCAGAATACTGGAGTGACAGGGTTACCGAGGCTTCCACCCAGATTTCAGAAGAAAGCCTGCAAAGCCAGAGAGTGTGCTCCTGAGAGGGCAAGGTGTGAGTCTGTGGGAATGAAGCCAAAAGTGCAGTGGAGACCCCATGAAGTTGGAGATGCTAGGAACATGGAACATCCGAGGAAAGACACCAGCAGTGAGCAAAACCAGTGCAAAAGACTAGTTAGGAGAGCTGCAACCACCAGCAACACTATGCGGTGAGGCCACCCAAGAGGTTTGGTGTTCAGGATTGCCCCGGAGTGGGAAGTGGAGCTACAGGATGTGATGTTTGCCCTGATGGATTTCAGTCTTGCTTTGGACTCATGGCTTCTTATCCCCCTGTTCATTCCTTTGGGAATGAGAATGTCTATACTTTGCCACTCTTCATTGGCAGTGCTTAACTTTCTTTTGATTTTTACGGTGGCGGTGGTGGGGGGAGTCACAGAAAAGTTTGCCTTGCATTTCAAAGGTGACTTTGGATTAGGACTTTTCAGCAATGTTGAAACTGTCAGGACTCTGGCAACTCCTAGAGTTGGACTTTATGCATTTAAGCATTTTGCATAAAGACATGCACACAAGTCTTTTGGGGGCCAGGGGCAGAATGCTATGTTTTCTATCTGGATGTCCCCCCAAAGCATCATGTGCTCATAGGTGGGGCTTCTGGGAAGTGATAGATCCCGAGGGTGTGATATGCATCAGTGGGTGAGTGCACTGATGAGGTGTTTGGTCAGTGTGAGGTTGGGAGGTGAACCTTTGTTGGAGGAGGTGGATCATTGGAGCATGGCCTAGAAAGGCCTGTCTCCTTCCTTCTCCCTGGATCTGTGTCCCATCTACCGTGCCATGAATAACCCTCCTCTGCCATGACACCTTGGAGCCCGCCCACTAGAGGCTGCAACCTCTAAATCTTTGCTTCTTTAATTTGTGGGGGGTCAGGTACAGTTTTGTGTCCCAGTAATGAGAGAAGTAACTAAGATACTCCACTTACCTAAAGCAGTCAAAATCACAGTCAAAGAGTAAAATGGAGGTTGGGAGGGAGGTGGCAGGGGGGAAAAAGGGAAGTTGTTTAATTAGTATTGAGTTTCATTTTTGAGACATTGCATAACAATATAAATGTACTCAATATTACTAAGCTGTGTACAGTCGTGTGTGTGCGTGTGTGTGTGTGTGTGTGTGTGTGTGTGTGTATTTGGTACTGGGGATTGTCCCCAGGGCCTTGCACATGCTAGGTAAGTACTCTACCACTGAACTACATCCTCAGCCCAGAAACTGTACACTTAAAAAGTTACATTGTATGTTACATTTATTTTACTGCAATTGAAAATAAAAAGGAACTTAGCTTTCTATAATTTTGGAGGTAATTGCTCTTCTCGTATAGTGGCAGTCATTAATGTTGGGCTTGGAAACTTGTAACAAGGATATTCCATTATGGGTTGGTGCCTGGTCTCACGATTTTACAGAAAGCAGTGGATTAAATCATAAGAAAGTGGAACACATTGTATAATCTTTTTGTCCTTCAGAACTTTGAAATGGCCATTAACAAAGGTGTGTAGTGATGTATATAGACAGTGAGTAAAGTACACAATAGAATTAGCAAATCAATGGAAGGCAAACTCAGACAGTATTCCCTTCCCATCAAGGCAGGCCAAAGCAAACAAGTGTGTTTTGCATTGTGCTGTGATGGTCAATAAATGCAGACTTGGCCAGTTCAGGAGATGCAGAGAAACATGAAAACCAAGGCTTTTGGAATCAAGCCTCGCCCCATAATTCAAACCATAGGATAAGACTCATATGCAAGCAGTGATTCTGTTGTATGGAAGATGATCTGGGGAAACCAACCACATGGGTTCTGGGAATCAGAAAACTTTATTTTCCTGAAACGTTGGGGGTGAGCAAGTTTGAGCCCAAGTTCTAACAAGAAGGTGAATATAATTATTTTCCCAGTGACCAGAAGGCCAGCAGGTAAGTATTTCAAAGGCAACACTCAGGGCTGGGGATTTAGCTCAGTGCTTCCACAGCCTGCCTCAAAGGCAACACTCAGTTCCTAGGCAACCACGGGAAGAAAGAGTTGCTCTCTTCTAGGTACCTCACAGTCTTCATCTTCTGGCACGTATCTAGTGAGCATATGCTGCTGTCTTCTTTCATAAACCTTGTCCACAATCATTGACTTTGAGTGGATACTTGAACCGAGCTGGCCAATAACACTATTTCTACCCTGTACACCATGATTGGGTAATATTTGGACATTGACCTAAAACAGACCAGTGATAACTTTTCACTGGGATTGTTTTAAGTGGACCTCCTCCTCCCCCTCAAGTGATGGGGGGGCATTTTTTGTTTTCCTACAGCAAAATTAGAAAATGAAAATCCAGCAGTTGTTGGCAATCAGATTGTAGAGGTAGATTTACTATAGGAGTCTAAAGTGGCAGAACGGAGCAAAATGTCTCTAGAAAGAGTCTCTAGTAAGTGGTGTCATAAGGCAATGAATGTGGATGCTCTGACTGGTTCAGAACGCCAATAAACATCCTTTGTTCTAATCTAGTTTGATCTGGGTTTCTGTTGCTTACAACCAGAACCGTCCTGACTGGTGGTCAACAGAAAAATATGAAGAAACAGAGTTGGAGCCAAATATGGTGGCAGATGCCTATAATCTCAGCTACTCAAGAGATTCAGAAGTCTGAGGCCAACCTGGGTGTATCAGTAAGTGCTTGCTAGAGAAACAGATTTAATGCAAGATGTACAAATATATAAGAATTTACAAGATTGGCTTACAGTGGCCACCCCCAGAGCCAGGTGTGGAAGAGTGCAGAGCACTGGCCTGTGCACTGATGATCTGAGGATCCAGTCAAGGGCCTGGAGCTCACTGTGGTGTCCACCGAAGGGTCTGTGATGGAAGCTGAAGAGTTTGCATTGGAAGCCAGGAGATCACATCCAAGATGAAGGGGAAGACTGGAGCTCCTCCAAAGAAACTGAGCCTTCCTTCTTTGTTTCCCTTTATACCATTATGGTGAGCATCCTCCCAAGGCTGGGTCTTCCACACCCAGAGCTATGCTGAGCCAGTTTAACTGAGCGTTTCTTACTCAAGTTGACACAATCAATTAATCAACCATCACATTGGGCAGTTTGGGTAGACTCTTTCTCAAGAGGGTTGAGGATGTAGCTCAGTGCAAGAGTACTTGCCTAGCATGTGTGGTCCTGAGTTCAGTCTCCAGCACTGCACAAATCCATAGTTCTACTGTCTGGGGCAGCAGCGCTAACATTTTGACATGGGGATTTGTTGCTTCTTAACTGAGCTTTTCATTTCTGTATTTCCATTTCTTTTCTCATTAGATTGAGAATATAATATATACCCTCTTGTGTCGCGAGCCGGCGACGCAGAGCACTGTCCAGCAGTGCCTCAAACCTGAAAGAGCAGCGGGGTGGAGATGGGGCAGAGAGAAAAGAAGGACGCCAAGACAAGAGTCTGATCAAGGCGGCGTTTATTGCCGGCAAGCACCGGCCTTTTAAAGCAAAAAACCACAAACTATTATGGGATGGGGTTACCAAAGTAACTGAAAGGTCACACAGGAAAAGAGCAAGCAGGTTCAACAAAAACAACCCACCGTGAGTAGTAGTAACCCGGACAACCACACATCTAAAGGTCAGAGACAAGAAACTGTAACTTTTAGGAATTCCACAAAGGAAACACTCTACCTGCTAAACTGGAGAAACTTAACACATATGGAGTTACTAGAGTTAATACTTACAACCAATACTCATGATCCCCACACTCTTGGATTCTCTTATTTTTCTGTAATGTACCATTTTCCAGTAAAATTGAAAATGTTACAAAATAATTATGATTTTCAAAACTGTTCCCATAATACTGGACATTTAGGTCATTGCTAGGTTTTTACGCATCTAAGGCCTACTTTCTATTTGTATCTCAAATAGTTTCATTTAGATATACTGCTAGAGTCAAAGATTATGAAGAGTGACTTTGAAAGTCTTTTATTGTAAAAAAAAGACATAATAACAAGAATTGAACAATTTAAAAGGATATAAAAGTGAAAAAGCCTTCCATTTCTGGCCTAATTTTGAAGAAACTGCCCCTTGTGAAGAAACGTACAAATATGGTAGATAGGCATACTTTTGTGTGTGCTGATTTTTACAGTTTTAACAATATGTCTTTTAGCCAGGCATGGTGACACACACCTGTAATCCTAGCACTCGGGAGGCTGAGGCAGGAGGATCGCTGTGAGTTCGAGACCAGCCTGGGCTACATAGTGAGTTCTAGGTCAGTCTCAACTACATAGTGAGACCTTGTCTCAAAAAACCAAAAACCAAAAACCAAACAAAACAAAAAAAACATGTTTTTTTGTGTAGACTGATACAACCAGTGGAAATCACTATGGAGATTCCTCAGAAAACAAAACATAGAATTTCCATTTGACCCAGCTATTCCCCTTCTAGGTATCTTTCCAAAAGAGTTAGAGACACCATATTTCAGTGACACATGCACACCCATGTTTGTAGCAGCGCAACTCACGATGTTAATAATTGGGAGCAGACTGTATGCCCACCAACAGGTGACTGGATAAAGAATACGCGGTATTTCTTCACAATGGAGTACTACTCTGCCATAAAGAAGGACGTGTTTGAGTCATTTTTAGGGAGACGGAAGCACTCGGAGTCCATAATGCTCAATGAAATAATACGACACAGAATCATAAATATTGCATGACTGCTCCTATATGAGAAACACAAACTATAAATAATTCAAAGAGCAAAATAAAAAATAGGCGAGAGAAAACACAGAGATAGATCTTTTGTAAATGGGAAGGGGATCTGGCGAAACAAGGAGGAGAGGGGAAAGAGAATATATGTATATATCTCAAGCAATTTTCCTGCCTCAACCTCTTGAGTAGCTAAGATTACAAATTCACACTCCTACCCACGACTATTATCCTTTCTTTCTTTGTTTCTTATGTTTTTTGTTTTTTGAGACAGGGTCTTCCTGTGTAGTCGCAGGCTGACCTTGAACTTGAGGTGATTCTCCTGCCTCAGCCTCCTGAGTGCTGAGATTACAAGGTGTGCGCCACTATGCCCAGCTTCCTTCCTTCTTTTAGGAATAGAACTCTCCCAGCTTTTTAGCAGAGAACACGGACACTCGGCTAGACACTACATTTTCTCTGAAGCAAAGCATGGGCACGAAGTACAAGCAGTAGCTCAATTTTTTCTTCACTAGGTAGCACCTAGTCTAGAAACGGTAGGGATTGGAAATGAGTGTTGAGAGCCACAGAGACCAACTATCCAGCCTTGTTCCTGGAGGAGCAGATGAGGCAGAACGGTCTTGTTCACATGGAGTGCTTACCTCCAGTCTGCTACCAAGTCAATGTAATTTTGGGCCTCTGTAACAGCAGAGACTTGTATAATCTGATACAATATAAAAGGTGCTACAGAGTCTGAAATATCTGTCCTATTGGCCTATATAGTGCTTGACATGCCCTTATTATGGAGTCCTTTCTCTGACTTAGACAGTGTTTTGTAAAATAGGTTTTATTGAATACTAGCTTCTCAAGTAATATATGAAGAGATTGCTAGGATAAAGCGGCTGTGTCCAGTTAAACTGGAGACAAGCAGGGTCATTTTCACATCACACTTCTGCACTGCAGGCTTTCTCAGAGGATTGCATGTGCTGTGTGCCTTGTGAACACTCATGAGTGGCATAAGATACATTTTCAAAAAACACATTTGGGGGCCAGGGGTTTAGTTTAGTGGCACCACGCCTGCCTCACAAATGCAAGGTCTTGAGTTCAATCCCTGGTACCAAAACAGCAACAACAACAACAACAAAAATTTGGGAAGGATGGGAGGGAGGGAAGAGAAAGGAAGGCAAGCATTCCCAAAATACAAGTGACTAGAATTTAATTCAGTTTTAAACTGTTTTTGTGGATCATTTCAACTGTTCCTTGGAACACATTGTAGGAAAAGCTAACTGAGACTGCAAGGATTTTTGAAAATATATATATTGGGGACTGAACTCAGTACCTGGCATTTGCCAGGCAGGTGCGGCACCACTGAGCTAAATCCCAGGCCCTTATTAAGGATTCTCGAGGTAAAACTAAAGAATAGATCTCAGAATCCCTCAATTTTGGGTGCCCCCTGAAAGTGCAGCCAGCTTATACATGAGGTTGCATTGTTGAGGGAGGGGCCCACAGGAAGGATAACAGGTTTGGGAGTCTGGAATTACTAAAGGTAGATTAGGTTACTAGACTATGTTCAACAAATCTATCTCATTTCCTTGTGTTTTGGTCAGTTATTGCTGCAATAATGCTGCGTAAAAAAAAATAACATGACAATTGTAGTGACTCATCCAAGAACATTTTTTTTCCTCAGCCCTGATGTATGGGTCGCCTGGGGTGGTTCTGCTTTGGGCTCTGAGTGGGCTCAGTTCCACTCATGGTATCTCTCATTTTTACAACTAGCAGCCCCCCAAGGAATGTTAGTCTTCTGACACAAGAGCTCAAGAGGAGAGAATATCCAAGACATCAAGTGAACCCGCAGCAGCAAACCTAAAGCCTTTGGTTAGTGATTATGTTTGCCCCATTCCGTAGCAGTCACACAGTCAAACCCAGAATCGGGGAAGTGGAAGAGTAAGGTCACCTCAAGGACAAAGTCAAAATGGCAGAGTGTGGGTGCCTGTGTACTGAAAGCTCTGAACGTGTCCTGTTTAACCAAGTAAATTTTACTTACAAGTAAAAATAAAAATGATAATAATGATCAAGAATGTCCCCAAATACATAGCTATAAAGATATTCTGGAAAACATTCAGTATATAATATGACGTTTTCCATTTTATAAAAATGGAAACAATTAAAATTTATCGGTAGATAATCTGTTGAGTAGATAACAGTCAATTCATGCAATGGAATCTTAGGCAGTAAATTAAAAGGTTGATATTAATAAGTAGCAATAATTATGTACTTTGCATGCACTATTTTTTAAAATTTGCACCAGAAAGTCTATGAGATAAGTGTTGCAATTCTTCCCAGATCACACATAGGGAAGCACAAGGAGATGAAATAATTTGCTCAGGGTCACTTGGCCAGTAAGAGACAGTTGATGATGATCAGTTTTTCATGTCAACTTGATAAGGCCATGGGGTATCTAGATATTTGGTCAAATGTTATTCTGGGTATGCTTGTAAGGGTGTTTCTGGAAGAGATTATGGTTTAACATGGTAGACTGAGTAATACAATTTGCTCTCCATAAAAGGGAGGTTCTAATTAATTTAATTTAGCTCTTACACATTAAAAATTGACCCTTTCTGAATCCATAGTACCAAGTCCAGTGCTCCGCATATGTGCACTGGGGGCAGATTTACAGTGGATAAACCAACTCAACCAGGCAGTGCTTTGGAAATTTTCAAGGCTGTTGCTATTCCAGGTGCTAGAATTGGGTCCTTTAGCACAGTTTTGTTCCTCACACAATTTTATTCCTCTGGAACAGAAGATGGGCCCAAACCACAGGTCTTTTTTGGGGGGTACCAGGGATCGAACTTGGGTCCTTACACTTGCAAGGCAGGAGGCAGAAGCACTGAGCTAAAGCCCCAGCCCAAGCACAGGTCTGGTTTTATGTTTAGGTACAAACCTGCTGGCAATGCCAATATCTGGGCTTAATTCAAGTTGGCACTTGAGGGCTCAAATCTCCACTGAATGTTGCCAGATTTTTTGCATCAGTGAAAATAGGGAACGTGTATTACTTATGCTTACCCAGACCTCTGGGAAGTACGCATATAAGGTAATATGATCATCAGCCATTTAAGGAAATATGATCAGAGTTAGGGTATTATATCAAAGATTGTACCTTAGTAATTCATTTTCTTTATAAAAACTACTTTAATGTACAAATAAATTAACAGTTTTCTAACTAAGAAAGACTGAAACCTGTCAGTATGAATTAATTGAAAATGTTAGCTTACAGAAAAATATTTAAAAAGCAACATTATTTATAGGACATACAATAACTTAGAAAACATTGTATCTGCATGATAAACAGAATGTATTTAGCAGGCAATGGTTACCATATTTATAGACGTGTATTCTCCAGTGTTTAAGATGTTTGATAAAAATGACTATATTTTCATCCAGGAATCTTCTTGCAGGAATATTTCCGGGCTCTGGACGCATTAGGTGTGGGGAAAACTACGCTATCATTTTCAGAAGATCCAAACTGTACTGTCTGTTCCGTGATCCTCAGCGGGGACACAAAGCCCACACAGAAGGAAAAGAATAAACAGCAACATTGTATGGTGAGCATCCTCCCAAGGCTGGGTCTTCCACACCCAGAGCTATGCTGAGCCAGTTTAACTGAGCGTTTCTTACTCAAGTTGACACAATCAATTAATCAACCATCACATTGGGCAGTTTGGGTAGACTCTTTCTCAAGAGGGTTGAGGATGTAGCTCAGTGCAAGAGTACTTGCCTAGCATGTGTGGTCCTGAGTTCAGTCTCCAGCACTGCACAAATCCATAGTTCTACTGTCTGGGGCAGCAGCGCTAACATTTTGACATGGGGATTTGTTGCTTCTTAACTGAGCTTTTCATTTCTGTATTTCCATTTCTTTTCTCATTAGATTGAGAATATAATATATACCCTCTTGTGTCGCGAGCCGGCGACGCAGAGCACTGTCCAGCAGTGCCTCAAACCTGAAAGAGCAGCGGGGTGGAGATGGGGCAGAGAGAAAAGAAGGACGCCAAGACAAGAGTCTGATCAAGGCGGCGTTTATTGCCGGCAAGCACCGGCCTTTTAAAGCAAAAAACCACAAACTATTATGGGATGGGGTTACCAAAGTAACTGAAAGGTCACACAGGAAAAGAGCAAGCAGGTTCAACAAAAACAACCCACCGTGAGTAGTAGTAACCCGGACAACCACACATCTAAAGGTCAGAGACAAGAAACTGTAACTTTTAGGAATTCCACAAAGGAAACACTCTACCTGCTAAACTGGAGAAACTTAACACATATGGAGTTACTAGAGTTAATACTTACAACCAATACTCATGATCCCCACACTCTTGGATTCTCTTATTTTTCTGTAATGTACCATTTTCCAGTAAAATTGAAAATGTTACAAAATAATTATGATTTTCAAAACTGTTCCCATAATACTGGACATTTAGGTCATTGCTAGGTTTTTACGCATCTAAGGCCTACTTTCTATTTGTATCTCAAATAGTTTCATTTAGATATACTGCTAGAGTCAAAGATTATGAAGAGTGACTTTGAAAGTCTTTTATTGTAAAAAAAAGACATAATAACAAGAATTGAACAATTTAAAAGGATATAAAAGTGAAAAAGCCTTCCATTTCTGGCCTAATTTTGAAGAAACTGCCCCTTGTGAAGAAACGTACAAATATGGTAGATAGGCATACTTTTGTGTGTGCTGATTTTTACAGTTTTAACAATATGTCTTTTAGCCAGGCATGGTGACACACACCTGTAATCCTAGCACTCGGGAGGCTGAGGCAGGAGGATCGCTGTGAGTTCGAGACCAGCCTGGGCTACATAGTGAGTTCTAGGTCAGTCTCAACTACATAGTGAGACCTTGTCTCAAAAAACCAAAAACCAAAAACCAAACAAAACAAAAAAAACATGTTTTTTTGTGTAGACTGATACAACCAGTGGAAATCACTATGGAGATTCCTCAGAAAACAAAACATAGAATTTCCATTTGACCCAGCTATTCCCCTTCTAGGTATCTTTCCAAAAGAGTTAGAGACACCATATTTCAGTGACACATGCACACCCATGTTTGTAGCAGCACAACTCACGATGTTAATAATTGGGAGCAGACTGTATGCCCACCACCAGGTGACTGGATAAAGAATACGTGGTATTTCTTCACAACGGAGTACTACTCTGCCATAACGAAGGACATGTTTGAGTCATTTTTAGGGAGACGGAAGCACTCGGAGTCCATAATGCTCCATGAAATAATACGACACAGAATCATAAACATTGCATGACTGCTCCTATATGAGAAACACAAACTATAAATAATTCAAAGAGCAAAATAAAAAATAGGCGAGAGAAAACACAGAGACAGATCTTTTGTAAATGGGAAGGGGATCTGGCGAAAGAAGGAGGAGAGGGGAAAGAGAATATATGTATATATCTCAAGCAATTTTCCTGCCTCAACCTCTTGAGTAGCTAAGATTACAAATTCACACTCCTACCCACGACTATTATCCTTTCTTTCTTTGTTTCTTATGTTTTTTGTTTTTTGAGACAGGGTCTTCCTGTGTAGTCGCAGGCTGACCTTGAACTTGAGGTGATTCTCCTGCCTCAGCCTCCTGAGTGCTGAGATTACAAGGTGTGCGCCACTATGCCCAGCTTCCTTCCTTCTTTTAGGAATAGAACTCTCCCAGCTTTTTAGCAGAGAACACGGACACTCGGCTAGACACTACATTTTCTCTGAAGCAAAGCATGGGCACGAAGTACAAGCAGTAGCTCAATTTTTTCTTCACTAGGTAGCACCTAGTCTAGAAACGGTAGGGATTGGAAATGAGTGTTGAGAGCCACAGAGACCAACTATCCAGCCTTGTTCCTGGAGGAGCAGATGAGGCAGAACGGTCTTGTTCACATGGAGTGCTTACCTCCAGTCTGCTACCAAGTCAATGTAATTTTGGGCCTCTGTAACAGCAGAGACTTGTATAATCTGATACAATATAAAAGGTGCTACAGAGTCTGAAATATCTGTCCTATTGGCCTATATAGTGCTTGACATGCCCTTATTATGGAGTCCTTTCTCTGACTTAGACAGTGTTTTGTAAAATAGGTTTTATTGAATACTAGCTTCTCAAGTAATATATGAAGAGATTGCTAGGATAAAGCGGCTGTGTCCAGTTAAACTGGAGACAAGCAGGGCCATTTTCACATCACACTTCTGCACTGCAGGCTTTCTCAGAGGATTGCATGTGCTGTGTGCCTTGTGAACACTCATGAGTGGCATAAGATACATTTTCAAAAAACACATTTGGGGGCCAGGGGTTTAGTTTAGTGGCACCACGCCTGCCTCACAAATGCAAGGTCTTGAGTTCAATCCCTGGTACCAAAACAGCAACAACAACAACAACAAAAATTTGGGAAGGATGGGAGGGAGGGAAGAGAAAGGAAGGCAAGCATTCCCAAAATACAAGTGACTAGAATTTAATTCAGTTTTAAACTGTTTTTGTGGATCATTTCAACTGTTCCTTGGAACACATTGTAGGAAAAGCTAACTGAGACTGCAAGGATTTTTGAAAATATATATATTGGGGACTGAACTCAGTACCTGGCATTTGCCAGGCAGGTGCGGCACCACTGAGCTAAATCCCAGGCCCTTATTAAGGATTCTCGAGGTAAAACTAAAGAATAGATCTCAGAATCCCTCAATTTTGGGTGCCCCCTGAAAGTGCAGCCAGCTTATACATGAGGTTGCATTGTTGAGGGAGGGGCCCACAGGAAGGATAACAGGTTTGGGAGTCTGGAATTACTAAAGGTAGATTAGGTTACTAGACTATGTTCAACAAATCTATCTCATTTCCTTGTGTTTTGGTCAGTTATTGCTGCAATAATGCTGCGTAAAAAAAAATAACATGACAATTGTAGTGACTCATCCAAGAACATTTTTTTTCCTCAGCCCTGATGTATGGGTCGCCTGGGGTGGTTCTGCTTTGGGCTCTGAGTGGGCTCAGTTCCACTCATGGTATCTCTCATTTTTACAACTAGCAGCCCCCCAAGGAATGTTAGTCTTCTGACACAAGAGCTCAAGAGGAGAGAATATCCAAGACATCAAGTGAACCCGCAGCAGCAAACCTAAAGCCTTTGGTTAGTGATTATGTTTGCCCCATTCCGTAGCAGTCACACAGTCAAACCCAGAATCGGGGAAGTGGAAGAGTAAGGTCACCTCAAGGACAAAGTCAAAATGGCAGAGTGTGGGTGCCTGTGTACTGAAAGCTCTGAACGTGTCCTGTTTAACCAAGTAAATTTTACTTACAAGTAAAAATAAAAATGATAATAATGATCAAGAATGTCCCCAAATACATAGCTATAAAGATATTCTGGAAAACATTCAGTATATAATATGACGTTTTCCATTTTATAAAAATGGAAACAATTAAAATTTATCGGTAGATAACCTGTTGAGTAGATAACAGTCAATTCATGCAATGGAATCTTAGGCAGTAAATTAAAAGGTTGATATTAATAAGTAGCAATAATTATGTACTTTGCATGCACTATTTTTTAAAATTTGCACCAGAAAGTCTATGAGATAAGTGTTGCAATTCTTCCCAGATCACACATAGGGAAGCACAAGGAGATGAAATAATTTGCTCAGGGTCACTTGGCCAGTAAGAGACAGTTGATGATGATCAGTTTTTCATGTCAACTTGATAAGGCCATGGGGTATCTAGATATTTGGTCAAATGTTATTCTGGGTATGCTTGTAAGGGTGTTTCTGGAAGAGATTATGGTTTAACATGGTAGACTGAGTAATACAATTTGCTCTCCATAAAAGGGAGGTTCTAATTAATTTAATTTAGCTCTTACACATTAAAAATTGACCCTTTCTGAATCCATAGTACCAAGTCCAGTGCTCCGCATATGTGCACTGGGGGCAGATTTACAGTGGATAAACCAACTCAACCAGGCAGTGCTTTGGAAATTTTCAAGGCTGTTGCTATTCCAGGTGCTAGAATTGGGTCCTTTAGCACAGTTTTGTTCCTCACACAATTTTATTCCTCTGGAACAGAAGATGGGCCCAAACCACAGGTCTTTTTTGGGGGGTACCAGGGATCGAACTTGGGTCCTTACACTTGCAAGGCAGGAGGCAGAAGCACTGAGCTAAAGCCCCAGCCCAAGCACAGGTCTGGTTTTATGTTTAGGTACAAACCTGCTGGCAATGCCAATATCTGGGCTTAATTCAAGTTGGCACTTGAGGGCTCAAATCTCCACTGAATGTTGCCAGATTTTTTGCATCAGTGAAAATAGGGAATGTGTATTACTTATGCTTACCCAGACCTCTGGGAAGTACGCATATAAGGTAATATGATCATCAGCCATTTAAGGAAATATGATCAGAGTTAGGGTATTATATCAAAGATTGTACCTTAGTAATTCATTTTCTTTATAAAAACTACTTTAATGTACAAATAAATTAACAGTTTTCTAACTAAGAAAGACTGAAACCTGTCAGTATGAATTAATTGAAAATGTTAGCTTACAGAAAAATATTTAAAAAGCAACATTATTTATAGGACATACAATAACTTAGAAAACATTGTATCTGCATGATAAACAGAATGTATTTAGCAGGCAATGGTTACCATATTTATAGACGTGTATTCTCCAGTGTTTAAGATGTTTGATAAAAATGACTATATTTTCATCCAGGAATCTTCTTGCAGGAATATTTCCGGGCTCTGGACGCATTAGGTGTGGGGAAAACTACGCTATCATTTTCAGAAGATCCAAACTGTACTGTCTGTTCCGTGATCCTCAGCGGGGACACAAAGCCCACACAGAAGGAAAAGAATAAACAGCAACATTGCCCTGCTCCTCCCCATCTTTTTCTCCATCCTTCAAACACACACGCACACACACACACACACACGCACGCACACACACACACGCACACACACGCGCACACACACACACATTTTGGTACTGCACTTAAGAAAGGGAAGACCTCATTCAATTTTATGAATCTACTACTTATTCTGTTATTACATCTTAGTGCTTTTGCATCTTTAAAAGCCTTCCTTAAAATGCAAATTCCCCTGGGTTGGGACGCTGGGGTCATCCTACAAGAGTTAACCACCAGCACTAAGATGGTTACTCAGTACGCTTGCGGAGGTGGAGCAATGCCAGGGGGCAGGCTGTATACAGGTGAAGGAGGACAGGTACAAAACCAGACTTGCCTTACCTAGTTGTACACCTCTAAATAATTCTGAGGATCACAGTTCTTGGCCCTACATCAATTATCTTATATTTGCAGCCCTTGCCAGGTCCCTGTGTAATTTCACCCTCTAATTGATTTATTTGATCTTATATGTGTGAGACAAATGTATTTTATTAAATCTACTGCATAGATCTCAATCTCAAATGTAATGATATGTAACTTACTAATTTCACAGAGAAAAGAATGTGATCCAGAGGTAAACTGGTACATCCTAAATCTCAAGGCTAATTAGAATTCAGGTTTCCTAATAATTACCTCTTCGTTTCAGGTACTGTCTCTCATAGATTCCTTATTTTTAATTAATTAATTTTTTGAGGCAAATGCTTGCTTTGTAATTCAGGCTGACCTTGAACTCATTATGTAGCCCAGGTTGGCCTGGAGGTGGCAATCCTCCTGCCTCAGCCTCCCAATTGCTGGGATCATAGATGTGTGCCACTACACCTGGCTTCATTGATTCTTTAGACATTTGCTAAGCTGAAATGCGAGTAATATGGATATAGCCAGGGAGAATATTTTTAGAAAGTGTATATAAGTAGATTTTCTGTACATCAGTGCTATTTTGAAACATTGACCTAAATGGACTCAGTGAGTATATTTTTGCTAATGCCCCACCCACTTGTCTGTCAAACTTTAGCCACTTTCTATGACCTGGAACCCAGCCTCAAAGTTGGAAGTGGAAAAAACCCTGGAGCAGTAAGGAAAACAATTACCGTAAAGACCAGCTACTAATATTAGAAGATTCAAAGAACCACTTGCAGCCTCTTTCAAAATGTATTGATTTATTGTTGCACTTTAGATGGCAATGAGGGTTAGGAACGTAGCTCAGTGGTAGAGGGCTTGCCCTATTCCTGGGCCTGATCTACAGTACTGAGGAAGAAAGAAGGAAAGAGAAAAGGAGACAGAGGGAGCGGGGAGGGAGGGGAAGAAAAGAGGGAGAGAGAAAGAGGAAGGGAGGGAGGAAAAAGGATGCCAGATAACTGTCAGTCACTGTTCACCCAAGTAATGTTTAGGTTCCTACTATGTTCTATGCATATTAGTAAATGCCAAGGAAGGGAAGGTGAAAATGTAGAGTCAAATACATCCTTCCCGTGAGGCAGTACGTACCCCACTACAGAAAGATGTAAACCCTTATCTGATCACAGAACAGGCTACCTATGCACGGCTCTCCTGAGGACGAGGGGGGCATCCTGGAAGAAGCGACATGGAGTCTTGGGAACTGGGTGGGTAGGAAAGGAACCTATCTCTTTGGAGACGTTTCATGTGGCTACAGACGTGACGAATCAAGAGGAGGGCATGGATCTTGGGACTCTGTTACCGAGTTTAATTGGTATTTCTTAAGTAATGGTGCACCACTGGAATTTTTATTACTATTTTAGATAGGGTCTCATTTTGTAGTTCGAACTGGCCTTGAACTCACTATGTATTCCAGGCTGGCCTTGAACTCACGGTGATCCTCCTCCTCCTGCCTCAGCCTGGAGTGCTGGGATCACAGGTGTGCACCACCGCGCCCAGCTACTGGTTTTAAATTGGAAAAGGAGGGCAGTTATCAGTCTAACTCTGACTGTTCCGTCTCGGTGGGATTATAATGTGGCCCAAATGAGTAGATACTGCAAGACCAAGTAGGAGGTGGCCTCAGTGATGCAGTTGAAGGATAACTGCTTAAGCGACAGGAGTAACCCTAGGAATGGAGAAGAAACTGATTCAAGAGAATATAAAAGAGCACACTTGGATGCACCTGTGATGTGATGGAACAAGGAAGGAGAAAAGGAGAAAAAACTCACATGAACTTTAGACTTGCTGCTTGGCCAAATGGGTGCATAACAGTGCTGAGATGAGGAGCACACAGCAGAAAAAATGATCAGAAGACAATTTTTCATAGGTAGAATCACGGGGACTGACAACATTCTGAAAATATCCCCTAGGGGCTTGGCTCTACCAGCCTGGAGTTCAGGGTACAGATTCAGGAGAGGTCACTCTCAACAACAGGACTTGGCCTTGGTTACCAGCAAGAGACAGGGTAGATGGAAGGCTTGGAAAGCACAAAACTCTGGAGCCTTTTGGAGGCAAACCACCCTCCATGCCATTTAAGGACTACCGAAGTATTTCTTGTTGGAAAGCTCAGCCTACTTTAGTAGCCTTCTCTGTTTCAGCATAGGAGTAATAGAAAACCAGATGCATGTATCTTTAAAATTAGGACCTTACTGCATCTGGTCCCAATCTTGTATTCTACATTTAGCAGTAATGCAATTCTGCCCCAACTTCCAATCAAACTGCTGTAACCAGACTTTGGCTGATGACAGTGTCCTCCGGTTTGGTGATGCTGAGGTTTTAATTAAGCTAGAACAGAAAAGTCTTTGGACCTTTCCATCTAATCCCACCAGACTTTCTAGAGTAAATACTCCGTGCCAGACACGATGTTCACCAAGTTGGAGGTTTATTTGGTGTGGTTTGGGGGACTGAATATAGGGCACCATACAAAATAGACAAGGGCTCTACCACTGAGCTACATCCCCAGCTCTTTTTAAAAATTTTTATTGTGGGACAAGTTCCCACACTAAGTTGCCCTGAACTTGTGATTTTCCTGCTTCAGCCACCCGAGTAGTTGGGATCGCAGCTGCGCATGAGTAGCACCATGCTCATCCCACACATTGTTCTTGGGACACACAAACGAGAGAGGTACCTTTCTACCCTCTAAGGATAAAATTCTATAATTTAGCTCTGAGTATGTCAAATAGTTAAGTGAGCTGCACAACTCTGTACAAAAACAGACAGCTTTTCCAAAATTGGCCTCATATTCGCCAGCCTTTGGAATGCATGTTTTTTCCTTACTTCTCCAGATATAAATAAAATCATTATTTCCTGCTTTGCCTACTAAGATGAGGTCCTCACATTTTTCAGAACAGTATTCCTCAAATGACATTTTCACAACACGGGGTATGTATAAATATAAAGTTTATTTTAGCATAGTGTTTAGAAAAATAAGTTCACATCATTTCAGAAAACAAATAAAACACTTAATTGTCCAGGCATAAACCCCCATTACAGTACAACATACATACTTTAGATCTCTTTGGTTGGGTAATTAAGCACAGAAGTATTTTGGGACATGCTGTGTGCCATCACCTAACAGTGCAGTAAAGACTCTGCTCCCCTCCCCATGATATACATTCTGGACAGCTTCTCTTTGTGTAAGGCACAGTAAAACCGCGAGTGTATGAGTGGTTGCCTCTAAACATACAGTACATGCAATGAAAGAATAGATATTTTTGAGAACCCTGGAAGCCAAGAGTCACATGCTATGCAATTTTGATTAATAAAATTTACGGTGGTAATATTTAACTTGAAATATACTAATGAGATTCAAAATAACTACTAGGCTCTATTACTTATGTTTTAGGAACTTTGAGACATCTTTTGTAAAATATAATTCTTTCGCCCACAGTTTTGCTGAATTAGTTTTTATGAGATGATCTGCTAAGGCATTTTAAAGAATGACGAACTTGTGGCTAAGTACTAATGCACACTTGTCTAGCATGTAGCAGGGAAGGCTGCTCCCCATGCCCAATAATCCGACTTTTTAACATGCACGATACAAGGGCACACACAGGGAGATTTAAGGTCAGTGTGCAATTAAACTAGATTTTTAAAATCTATGGCTATAACACCTACCTGCCTTTCACAACACCTGAAAGGCACTGAAACGTGTGTATAATTCAAAGGGTCTTTCGTATAAATATACACAAGATATAATGCAGTACAACACAGGTGCTCTTGTTTGCTCGAGAAACAAAGGCACCTTCTCTTCAGACAAGAGTCTGTCCTTTGCTGGATGTAACCAAGAGCTAAATGCCAAACTCTGACTGACAGAGTGCATAGATAGGCTCACACCAGAAAGTCCCACAGCCAGTAGCAGGAGTTGGGCTTTGAAGGGAATTCTTTACCCCCATTCTGATTGCTCTTCAGGCATTATTAGAGGGTCATCTGCAGCATTTTCAAGCATTGGTTTATGTTAAGAAGGATATTCTGCCACATGAACTCCAAGGGTTCTGGGTCTGGCCCCTGGCATTGCAAAATTATATTTGCAATTCTGTGCAAGGAGATCATGGGGTTTATATTATTCTATTCACATATACTTGGGCTACATACCAACTGGCCTTTATTTTACTGAAAGAAAAGAACGGCAAGTTCTTTCTAATGTGCAGATTGATTCTTACCTGGTATATTATGTAGCTACCTGGAGTAACTGTGAGGTTATAATTACACTATGGAGGGGACATAAATGGGATTCCTACGTAAGTCTGAGGTTTTTGTGCTGTTCTGTTTTTTGTAAGGGACAATTGAGGAAGAACTCTAAATAAAAGAGAGGCTTATTATATTTTTGGAAGACATATAAAACTTTCCCAGTTATATATGTAACGTATATAATTCTTCAAACCTCCCCATCTCCCTATTGGATGGGTATTTTAAAATAATTAACAAACTCCTGATATCTGCAGCAATTAAGTGGAAAACATCATTTTTATGTAAACTACAAAATCATGTAATTAACCTTGGTAACATGATCAGCATACAACCAAAGAAAAAAAAGCTACTGTATAACTATTGTAGAATGGAAGAGAACTCCAAAACACGTGACTCTGTAAAAACAAACCAAACCAAAAAACAAAGCAACAACAACAACAACAACAAAAAACCCATGTAGTTTCAGCAGTTTAGGAACATTCACCAATTCCATAAAAACTGGATGTAAGTTCTTTCTCAAGATGACGGGATAGGGATTCTTCATAGGGCTCTTCATTTGTGCCTTCAAGTTCTATCTGCAATAACAGCAAAAGTTAAGTACTCTATAGCCCCTCTTCAACATGCTTAGCTGAAGGACATCTAGAGATCTAGAATGGACCCTTTTTCTCATCTTAAAGTAAGATGTAACATTTTTATGTTTCACAATTTTAAGTCATCTCTGAACATACCATTTTCTCACTTTTCTGGTTTTTCAGACACCAGAGAGTAACTTCACTCACTACATAAATGGATTTGCATTTCAGAGTCCAGATAAAAACTATAAACACAATTCACAACATTATCCAACAAGCTTCTTACAGAAACCCAAATGATTTGCTTTTAAAGAAGACGTGATCATAGAGTGCAAACAACAGTCATGTGTCATAGTGTATCAAGCAATTCAAAACACTGAGAATGAAGTTCCAACAGGGCAGAATTTTGCTCAACAGAACAGACAACATTTGTTCTTAACTTTAAATGGCTGTTTTCATCGCCTGCAGAATTGATTTTATATGGTTTTCTGTAATCTAATTGCTGTTATTTTCGTTATAATGAAAAACATCAGTAATAATTGGCTGCTTATCCATTTGCATGACTAACATTATACATAATATTTAGTGATACTTAAATTCTCCAGACTTAATGTGATTCTGTGGTGAAATTAACCCTGTTATATAGTAGAAAAGAACGATCAGTGCTTATGTTGATACTTCTATATCTTACTATTAATAAAAAGGCCACAAGTTAAAAAGGCACGTAGAATTCCGTATAAAACATATTTAAAAGAATTAAAGTTGCTAAATAAAGAACAAAAATGTGAAAAGAAGTACCAAAATTCCAATACTGGGAGTTAGAATTCCTGTTTCAGTGTTATTAATAATTGACTGTAATAGACTCCTGATAACAGTCACTGCTTTTAAAATCCTACAAAAAAAGTAAAACTTTATTAGAAATAATGTTCACTTTCTGTTCAAACAATAAAAATAAATTAAACAGTAAGAAAACATTTTTCTTTTTCGTTCATAGAGCCTGAAGTATAAGAGAAAAATACACGGTATAAATAAAATTCACTGAAATTCCTCAAATCTTGCTTATAGTACTGATATATTTACATTCACACTGAAGTCTGTTTCAGTTTTTAGCAGAGTTTCAAATTTTCTCAGCTACAATGAACTGTTAGCAACCACATCTGGAAATGTGTACAGACTTAAGCCAAGTCTTTCTCAAAAATGCTGAGAAAGATAAGTGTGTCTGTATGCATATACACACTTAAATATATTAAGCTACGTAAGTTCCAAAAATACATCCTTACAATAGTTTGGAGTACCATTTCTGTTTCTTAGTCTTATCAATGCCCATGTAATAAAAGTAAACAAAAAACAATTGCATTGTTTCTAACCATCCACAGCTGTATTTACTTTTGTTAGATGTGTCATTTTTAATTAAAAATTTTATAAGTTCCATTTTGACCTTAGAATTATATTGCCAAGTAATGATATTCTTTGACTTGACGCATTTCATCTTGCTCCTTTGTTTCCATTTAAAAGAAAACACACGTGAACAATAAGCCTGCAACAGTGCAGTTCTACTAGTGTATATTTAACTGTGATCTTCATGCAGATCGATTCAAAGTCTCTTGAATGTACTGACTTAAAACTAGTGTTTTTCCTCTAAGTGGAAAAAATGCATTATGTCTTTGGGGCCACGTGAAAAGAATTGTTGCTGATGCCAAATTTTTATATATATAGGGGGAGTGTAGGAAATAAAGTTTATAAATCTTGCATATCTTCATCCAACTGGACAGTTTGGAGCTTGGCAAGTTCTTTTTTGTCTGTTTCCAGGTCTTCACAGACTGTCTCAACCATGCCATCTAGGACATACTTTGATTTGGAGTCTAGCATCATTAGGCTGCTCGATGCTTTGCTCTCAGAATTCTGTAAGAAGTTCTCCTTTAAATCAGCTACAGATTGCAGAACCAATCGGTGTTCTCTGACAAAATCCTGGTGAACTGCCGGAGTGGCAGGACCTACCTGGTTTTCAGCTGTAGGCACTATTTCCCCAAGGGCAGCCTGAGGCAAGGGGACTGACAATATGTCTTGACCAGTAAGAAGGGAGCAGTTCTGAAGCGTTGCATAGTTAGTGTTGCTGACAGAGGTCACGGTGGATTTGCTTGCCACAGGTGCAGATATTGGCTGGCTATCAGCAAGGTCATGGTTTAGCTCAGAAGGGTTTAGTAGAGTAGGGGGAGTCAGGGAAAAACTGTGAGTTGGGGATACATTAACTAATGAGGGGGCCAGTGGATGAAGGCCACTCGCTGGGATATTTTCAGAAGACAAGTTTGCATTTACTTGTGAATTCTGATTGACAGGCATCAACTGAGAAAATACCAGGCTCCTTTCCAAGCCTTCCTGTTTCACAGATCCTACAGTCTGGCCTGAATTAGGAACAGTATATACCACTGCACCTGGAGCAAGAGAGCTCAAGAAAACCTTTCCTTGCTGGACTGAGGCAGACTCACTTGTAAATGTACTCCCATCTGAAGTGCTTGAATTTACTGAAATATTACCTAGAAAAAAGTAAAGTACCAATTAGCATTGATGGAGGTGATAAAAAGGAAAGAAGTTACTTCTTTATACACGATTTTTTCCCCCTAAGGTTCAGCATGTACGGAGAAGTGACACTTCCATTTAATAATTTAAATCTTTTTTTTTTTTTTTTTGTACTGCGGATTGAACCCATGGCCTTTGAGTGAACCTGTATCTCTGGCCCCTTTTTATTTTGAGAAAAGGTCTCATTAAGTTGCCCAGGCTAGTCTTGAACTTCTGATCCACCTGCCTCAGCCTTCTGAATAGCTGGGATTATAATCCTGTACACAACCATGCTGTACTAGTCTAATAATAGTTTTTGCAGTGCTGGGGATTGAACTCAGGGACTTGTACATTCTACGAAAGTGGTCTACTATTGAGCTATATCTTTAGCCTAGAAGAGTTGTATTTTTAAAAATATATTTTTTTGAGATAGGGTCTTGCTATGTAGTTCAGGCTGGCCTCTAACTTTCAGTGATCCCTCCTGCCTCAGCCTCCTGAGCACTGGGATTAAGGTGCCTGCCACCACACCCTGTTTGGAACAGCTGTATTTTTAACTTCCCAAGAAATTCTGATGACAAAATGAAAGTGAGAACTACTGGTTTAGAAACCAAGTAGAAAAGAAAAAAGAGAGAGAGAAAGAAAAAGAGGCTTATCTGAGTTCTGATTTCTGTTAAGTATTTGGCTTATTGACTTGATATCTCTTAATTAGTTTCTAGGTAATATAAAATATAAATGCAAAGTAGAAAGCTTTTTGTTCAGGACTGCTCAGTAACTGACAGAAAATATGAATGGAAAGGTACAAAATGCCACAGAAAATTAGTTTCCCTGGGGCTTAAAAGTTAACCACATAAACTTGTACAGACAAGTTGCAAACTTTCACCAAAGTAGTCATAAAGTAATGTCAGGTCAACAAAACATTCAAAGGGATTTTTCTTTTTTTGTTGAGCCAGTTTTGAATTTTCAGGATTGTAGTGATAGGAAGAATTAACAACACTGAAATGTGCTTTTAAAAATACAGATTAACATAAGGGACCACAGCTAATGCTTCTCTAAAAGGTTTGCATCTTTTGAGGCTCTCACTATAATGGTCTGTCGAGACTAGCAGTAGAAAAAGAAATCTAAGTGGAAAGCTGAGATGTTCAAATCAGATAACTCAGACAATGCAGAGGAGTTACACCCTCCCTCCAATAAACAGAATCACTTTTCCTTCTGAGTTTTTACACAGGCACAGTGAAATAATGGCATTTAGATGATCTGGGCTCCCAAATGTGGCCAAAGAAGGAATAGATTTGAGGAGTTCTGTTACACAATTCTGAGGGGCTATTTACCTTGATCTTTTTTCTTTTTTTTTTTCTGTAGTATCGGAGATCAAACTCGGGACCTTGTGCTTGCAAGACAGGCAGGAGAACCACTGAGTTAAAGCCCCAGCCCTACCTTGATCTTGAATTAGATTGTCTTACTGTTTGGGATAACAGCCCAAATGATTAATTGCGGTAATCACCTTCAGCATATTCTTTGTTGAATTGTTAGAATAATAACGATTATATTACTACCTATATTGATAAATACGTTCTACTAGGCTGTTTTATGCTGTAAAATTTTTGTAGACAGCTATATTTTAGCAAAAAACATCTGAAATAGAGGTTTAGTTTGTTGTATATTTGTTTATAAAATTGTTTACCAGTGTACATGTGAACAAAATAATTATTTTTAATAGAGACATATATAACACATTACAGCAACATTTTCCAATGGCTACTGAATACAAGTAAAATTTTTTTCTGTATGTGTAGAAATTATATATAAGTGGGGAAAAGCATATATGATCTAAAAGATGACTAAATATAACTACAATTAAACAGTAATTTAAAAAAATTTTTTTTGTTTTTTTTGGAGACAGGGTCTCACTACGTAGTGAAACTGACCTGGAACTCACTGTGTAGCCCAGGCTGGTCTCGAACTCACAGTGATCCTCCTGCCTCAGCCTCCCAGAGTGCTGGGACTACAGGCATGCGCCACCACGCCAGGCTTAAACAGTAATTTTAAAATGTTTAAAAATCTAATGAAAATCATAGGTGAAAACTTTGTAATGATGACAGGGAAAGAAAATCTCATTTTCTGAGATCATCAAGTAAATAAAAGATGTAAATATTCTATTTTTCAAAATATAAATCATAGCTATAGAATGATAAGTCTGCCTTGTCTAGACATTTTAAAGAAGGCTTGGTGTACTTGTTTGAGAAAGGTTAATCCCCAAAATGCTTTACTGAGAACTATAATACACAATTACTATAAAGGAAGGTTGCTTATTGGACCCATCTGGTGAAACTTATGCCTTCAATTCTAAGGACTGACAGCTTTGTCATTTGCTATTAGCTCTTTTTAAATGAAAATGCCATTCTTATTTCTCTTAAATGTCTCATTTAGAAAACTAGCTATTAGTTCATAATAATTTTTCACCTTGGTAGATGACAAATAAAAAATGTTTGTTTTTATCATCCTCAATTCATATACTCATACTTTCTGTTCAAATTTGTTGTCTATAAAACATTACCCTTATTTAGAAATTTTCCTAAAGAGGGAAAAGAGGCTAGATACACACTAAGGTATTGTAAAACTGAGTGTTGTAGCTTTCGAATTTTTGCTCTTTGTTGATGAGTAACTAGGCTTAGTTCTTTCTATAACCTGGAGCAATGAACAAGGGAATCGCACACTGCAGAACTGTTGTGTTACATTGCCACTCTGCCTACAGAGAGACAAACTTACAGAATGAAATTTACAACCATTTTCCCATTCATGCCTCCAATAAGCTGAAGTATACCACAGTCCTGGAAACAAGAGTTGGGCGTAAGTAGCTTCATTTTTGTTTTATTTCTGGTAAATTATCCTTTTAGAAAGAAACCTGACCTTTAAGGCCAAAAATTCCTTAAGTTTGATTTCATAAAAATCTGGACTTTCATATTTGTTTATAGGAAGTCAAATACGGGGCTGTTATCTCCCACCGCTGAATTTACAGGACTATGTCACCACCAAATTTTAACCATTCCTATTTCTATATAAAGGAAATGACAAGTGAGCCATACTTGCTTATTAAAGGCAGCAAAGAACCTCAGTCATCAGGTTTTCCAAATTTCAAATCAGTGCTTAGCAGATTTCTATTAGTAAATCCACAAACATATACCATAAGTTGCCTTCTTCTAAATAAACGCATACATTTTGGGGGTAAATATACATCCAGAGCAAGAGACACTGTATTACATATTACTCTGGTTTTCTTTTAGGTATTTGTTTTAATTCTAAGATGAACAGGTTTCAAATAAAATTCATTGGGTCGTTTTAGCTTGTTCTTTTAGAACATACTTTTATCAAATAAATAGTGCTTAGGTAAAGTGTACTCATCTTTACCAACTGCTTGATTCACTTTATGTTTTAGCAATTTTATTAATGTTTAATTTTGTGTCAAGTAGTGGGCTATCTTGTAAGCACTGATTGGCTTATTGTATTTGTATAATTATAGCTCTGGCAAGACTCGCTAGGAACGCTAGTTTTCCATTCAGTGTTGCGAAGATAAAAGCCCATCCCCGAGATGTGAGGGAATGAAGCAAGCTGAGTAGTACACGGGTGTCGGGGAGGAGGGTATTCTCATGAGGCCATTGTGCAGTTGTGGCAGCCAATGAGGTACCTGAACAGCAACATCAATCTATCGCTCATTCAACGCATCCTTTATAGCAGCTGACCAACACACCCACTGGTGTATTATGGCACCAAATGAAGCTTTTACCTTGTGATGCTGCCACCGAGACAGGAGGCAGCTGCAGCGGAGAGAATCCAATGCTCCCATTAAGGAACTGGCCATTTGCTCCGGAATTAGGGATCTGGACAATGCCATATTGGTTAATTTGCACCGGTGTAGTAAAAGTCACTACAGAGCCTCCGTCCTGGGAAGCCACTGTTTGAATGCCTTCTCTTTTCACCTCAGTGCTGGGGATCAGCCCTGGGAATGACACACTGGGGCTGTAGGAGGTGGTGGCTGCTGAGTTAGCGGCAGAACTCTGGAGGACTTTGAATTCCTTCACATTCTGGGAGGTAGACCCCAGTACGTCAGTCATGGCTATACCATTGCTCACAATGTTGGAAGACATTTTTGGTGGATTCAGTGACACTGTCTGCGTATTTCCCACATTTAATCCATTAAGGATAACTCCATTGGGTCCCTGAATAAAAGAATTACCATTAAGGAAGACAGGTGAAGTACTTGCAGATACCAAGCTTCCATTCAACAAAACTCCGGAAGAGCTTAATGGTATCTTAGTATTTCCAATTTGCTGCATATACACTGGCTCCATGTGACTGGAAAGGCTGTGGTTGGTGACGCCATCGGATGAACCGGAGAGTGGGTGAGGAGACAAATCCTCGTGTCCCTTGCTGGATTCATCTTCAGTGCTAGGGTTGCCATCTGACTCACTGTACAGGGGGAAACCAAGACATTCAGAAGGTCAAGGAGATGCCATTCCACGCAGTGCCATTTGTTTGAAAGGCAGCTCCTAAATCCATTAAAGGCCGTATTTAAGGGAAGCACAGCAGGATGTCTGCTAGCCTTAGTGAAGCTCAGAGGCCTTTCAGCAGACTCTGCAGCCAGAGAATCTGAGAAGATGAACTCTCAGATCCTAATCATTTTAAATAACAATAAATTCAGGGAAAGGCCAATGATCTGGAAAATATAAATTCAGCAAATAGGATTTACAGGAGAATATTTTCTTTTTTACAGCAGTAATGTGCATTTTCTTTACAGTTAAATATGCTGCTATTTACACCAGTTTTTCCCGTTCAGGAGGATGACCCCCCTACTGTCCAACTCAGGTTAGAGTTATTTGGGAGGTGAGAGGAACTCTGCCAAGGGAGCGGGAGATGTCAAGTATTCACTGTATCTGCCAGTTCATTAACAAGAGACCATTTTCTCACCTGCTCCCAAAATTCTACTTCACCAGACTGACAGCTCTCATTCAAAAAGTGGCTGTCCTTGTAGGAAACACACTTTCAACCTTAGAACACTTTCTGTACAGTCGCTTCGGAGCCAGAGGAACCTATTTAGCAGTCTGACCTGGTGACTGGGGTAAAGTGTGGATCACTCAGTGGCCTTCTAACTAATCAGACCCTTTCCAGAGCCCTCAGTCCAGTTCCAGGCAAGACTGTGCTCCTCTGCTCCTCAACTTGGGCAAAGATGAGTGGAAGGTTTTTTTCTATTTGCTCCGAGTTTGGGCAGAGAAGCAGGACAGGCAGTTTGGATTCGTGGTGGGACCTGGCCCAGCAGAGGATCGGACAATCCTGCAGTGGCCCGCGGTCTGTTTGCTTTTATGCAGAGGGGAGGGGATTACCCGGGCTTTGGGCTGCGGGGCCAGGAGTGCAGAAAGCGCTTTGATTTATGAGCTGAGGCTGAGCTGCCGTCGCCGTCTGCGAGGGTGACTCACCACCGGGGGTGTCGGTGGGAGGCAGATCCGGAGAGGGGCCTACACTAGGCAACTGAGCGGGTGTGTGTGTGTGTGTGTGTGTGTGTGTGTGTGTGTGTGTAGTGGGGAGGGGGTGAAGTAGGCAGTGTGGCGTGGGGGAGCCCAGGGACAGCGCTAGGGCTCGGAGCCTGCAGGAGGGCAGCTGGCCTGTGCCTGTGCGCGGTGGCCGCTCCCTACCCTCTGGCCCAGCCGGAGCGATTCCACCAGCTCTTGGAGATCCGCTTCCCCCAGCGGGTGTGGGGCAGGTGGCAGGGCCCAGCCTAACTTCCGCAGAGGGCTCTCACTCATCGCGGGTGCGTTTTGTTTTGGTTACCCGGGGCCTGACTCGGGGGCAGCGCCTTCCCTCCTTGGACGTGGACCGCAGCGGCCGTCGGGCCAGCCGAGTCCCGGGCCGGAGTGGGCGGCGCACGGGTCACCTCCACCTGGCCGGGCGGGCGGCTCCCCGGCATTGGCGCAGGACGCTTGGATCCTTCCTCCCCAGTCCCCGCAGGGCTGAAGCCTCAAGTCTTTAGGCGACCTTTTCCTTACTTTACCTCGTCCAACTCTATACGAACACACACACACACACACACACACACACCCCAGTGTCCAGGCTCTGGAGGACACAAAAGAGGTTGAAGTCCCTGTATTTTCCACCTAAGACGAGAAAAACCTGTCCATGCAACCGTCCCAACACGACTGGGGGCAGTCCGCCGCGGGCTGAGTCCGCAGCTCCCCCTCCAGGGGCCGGGCCCC
>NW_022900933.1:4856975-4857355 GCF_012274545.1 Fukomys damarensis
GGAAGGTAAGCGCCATGTTTGCAGCGCCGGGAGAAGAAAGCTGGGAAGGGGGTGGGGAGCGCGGGGGCAGGAGGAGGGGTGAAGCTGGCGCTCACCTTTTGGACTGGGTCTCCGAGGGGTTCCGGTCGCGCTGCCGGCGGTTCTTGAACCAGTTGCTGACCTGGGTGAGGGACAGGCCGGTGATCTTGGCCAGGTGCCGCTTCTCGGCGGGCGAAGGGTAGCGATTCTGCTTGTAGAGCTCCTTGAGCGCGTTGCGCGACTTCTCCTTGAAACAATACACCGTCTCCTCGCCGTCCCAGATGGTGCGGGGCAGCGGGAATTTCCTGCGCAGCCGGTACTTGTCCACGGCGCCCAGCGGCCGGCCGCGCCGGCCGCCGCGC
>NW_022900933.1:4857702-4872417 GCF_012274545.1 Fukomys damarensis
CTGCCCGGTGGGGGAGGAAGAGGACATTTTTTGTTGTTTATTTTCCTCCCTCCCTCACTCCCTCGCACTCTTTTTCTCTTTCTTTCCCCCTCTCTTACTCCTCCTTCTTCGTCTCCCTCCCCCTTCCCCCCCTCCGGAAAGCCCACTCCCTCCCTCCTGGTTTCGGCTGGATCTGGCCGATCAGGTTTCCCCCCGGCCACGCAGTCACCATTAAGATAGCTGCTAGAGCAAAGTAGTGTAAACGGATAGCTGCTTTCTGCCGTTCCCCCAACGTGACTCCTCCGGTTGCTGCATACTATAAGGCACTGGCGGCCAGGACCGCCCGGCCGCGCCACCTCATTGGCTACTTCGCTTCCGAGGGAGGAGGAGACACCGATTCTACCCCTGTCGATCACCCGCCTCCTACTCCACCCCCTGCCTTTTCCTCTTCCCCTGACCCCCAGGCACCTATACCTGAAGGGAAACTCCGACATTCTTTTCAGGCCGAGCTCCCGGACCGGCAGTTACCTAATGTGGCTTGAAAATTGGACAACTCTTTCAAAGAAAGGTCCTTTGATTCCAGAGGGAATATTAATTCTGTGGCCTCAAGGTCTGGACGGCTACGTTCTTAATAAGAGGGCTACTTTCAACATCTAGGGGACAGCACGTCACAGGACAATCCAGGAGCTGCCTAGTGTCTCTACCCTTCCCAGTCCCAGTCCCCTGTAGGACGTCTTTATCAAGGATTTATATTCAAAGAGGTCGAAAAAGGAATGGCACTAGAGGATGTTCTAAGGGGAAAGCATTTGCAGTAAACTAAAATTCCAAAGGGGAAAAATGCTTGAAAATTTTGAAATAAGTACTATGAATAGCCCACTGGGAAGACAAAAATAATAAGCATTCAAAAAATGTGCTTGTCACCTGGAGGGCTGAACACCCACCTGAGATGTACGTGATGTAACTAAGTATATAGAATATTAAATCATATTATTTGTCCTGGATACATAACATGGAAGAAATCTAAGCTTTAAATTATAACAAATACCTGAGATTTTTACATATGAACAATTTTAAAGTAAACATGGACCTGCTTTCTTTTCCCCTTTGGGGCTGGAGATCAGTGAGTCGTCCTTGTTTGAAGAAAATATTCCTGGTAGAAACAATCTCTCTGCGGATGGGTATCTTGGAGGAGATGGCCGAGGATCAGCACAGACAGATGGAGGTCAGAGGCAGAAGTTCGGGAGTGGTGTTTACAGTTGGGTTTCTTTCATGTTGCAAGAGGTCTTAACTCAGAAAGGGAAAGACCTCTGTCTGCCTCAGCCTCCTGTGCGTCAGTTGGGTCCGGTTGCTTCTGCTCTCTCTCAAAATCCCAACGTTTTCATGACTTGCTCACCTTTACTTCAGGTGGCTTAAACTGTCTCTTCCTCACAGCTACCCAAGCCTACCTCCTTTAGCATATTACAAAGCTGTTTAGGTCGCCTGCTGTCATGATCAACTTGGTGAGGTATTCTTGTTGATGTCAGGCTGTATTTGATTCCTTGTCAACTAAGATGCCATTTGATGTAGGATTTGACTTGTTTTTGTACTACCCTAGTGTGAAAAGGCCAGAAGTGATATTTTTGATTTAAAATTTATTGCCGGGTGTGGCGGTGCACAAGAGTACTCCCAGCACTTGGGAGGCTGAGGCAGGAGGATTTTTGTGACTTTAAGGCCAGCCTGGGCTACACAGTGAGACCCTGTCTAAAAAAAAAGTTCATAACCACGAAAAAGCCTCTGTGCGTGCAGTCCTTTGGAAACATCCAATTATGTATTTAGCTTCAGAACAATATATAAAATTCAAAACTTTCTTGAATTTTTAATATCCTATTTATTCTGAAATAATTTTGATTTACTGAAAAGTCACAGAAATAGTACAGAGTTCCCACTAATCCTTCATTTAGTTGCCTCTAATATTAATATTTTACATTATAATGGTGCACATCTCTGAATAAGTTAATACTGGCACATTTTTATTAACTAAACTCCATACAGTTTTCCCACTAGTGTTTGTTTTCTGTTTCACAGTCCAATCCAGGATACCACAATACATTTATTGCTTGAAGCTCAAAGCATTTTTATCAGGTCAAAGTGGACAGGAAGTAGTATGGTTTTGTGGAAAGCATATAGATTCTGGACATAAATTTAATCCTAGCTCGGAAATTTACTTAACAGTAAAAAAGTAGGCAAAGTTGTTACAGAGATTAAATAAGATGTGCCCCCAAACAACTGTTACATAATTAATCCTAGGTAAATGTTTATCTTCCTGCTGCTTTTACAAGGTGGGAAACCTCAGGTTTATGTATCTTAATTTAAATATCGTTGGCTGGTGTTAGGGACTATCCAATATCAGGTCATAGGAGTATGCTTCATAATTATCCTTTTACAAATCCACGTATTTGGGTTCTGAATGTCTTCTGTATGACATCTACACGTCAGCAACAGGAGGATTTGCTCATAGGTCCAGAAGTGAAAGCCAACCCAGACCAATCTCCAATCTCCATTGTCTTGGCTTCTTTTATTTTAGTGTGGTATTTATTTATTTATTTGTTTAGCAGTTCGTGCCTCAGAACTCATCCTGCCAGCAGTTTGAAGCTCAAACATAGCTGCAGTGCCAGTATGATGGTGCACGCCAGTAATCTCAGCGCTCAGGAGGCCCAGGCAGGAGGACCTCTGAGAATTCGAGGCCAGCCTGAACTACATAGCAAGACCCTGTCTCAAAAAACAAAAGTTTAGCTACACTGAATTGGAGCAACTAGACTTTGGGGGGCATTTATCTCAGAGTACTTGTTGTGCCGAACAAGTAAAATTGTTGAGAAATTGGTGAGTACTCGTTTTTATTTTCTATGTCTATAACAGACAGTGTTGCACTGTAGTGTTGTTCGGGAAGACTGAGCTGATCCTGCAATTATGGAGTGTGAAGAATAGCAGAAAACACAGCCCCTTGTTTCTGTATTTTTCCCTGTAGCCTGAAGATTGTGATGAAAGTATAGGGAACTCTTTTGCCATTTTAGTGTATTGAAGAAAATCTAGTTTGGTGCGGGTTACACCTTGCTTGAATATATTCTACGGTTTTGCCACCAAGAAGGAGGATTTCCTATTTTAAGAATGACCAACTGGAAGATAGAGAGAAGGTCATGTAACCATTTCTTAGTGGGTTCTACTTCAGAACTATACTATTTTATGTAGTGGGTCTATTAGGAAAACTGGGTTCTAAAGACCTCTCCCATCCGTTGTCATTTAGTGATGGAAGATGGTACAGCATGCTTCTCAAGGTTGTTTTTTTTGACCTATCCAGTCGTAAATACAAAGCATTGCGTTAGGAACCTAATATACTGGAGTCTCTGATATTGAGGACCTTAAACTCTTTGGGGAGATAGACATATTTATAAGTAGATGCAACTCAGACATCAAGAGTGATGTGGATACAGAGGTGAATTTCAAGAGGGGAGGGCAGTACGGAGTGGATTTTTCCCTGAGTATTTTAGGATGGGAGTTTTGATCAGAAAGGGAGGCAGAGGAAAGAGAATGAGAACATAGTATATGTCAGGAATTTTGAGCAATCTAGTGTGTCTCGAGTGGGGTTTTATGTAAGTGTGTAGGGGGAGATTAGTTTAAAAGGCTCGTTTGGGGCAAATTATGAAAGACTTTGAAATGTTCAGTTTCCTGTCCTGTGCACAGTGGCTGTGTCCATGTGCCCTATAACAGCCGCTGTTAATCGGTCCAGGCTGGGCGCTCACCTCAAACCAAAACAATCAGACTCCTTTTCTGGAGTTTTCCATATTTGCGCCAGAAAAATTAACTAGTAGTGAACCAGGTGACTGAGTTATCTGGCTGTATAAGACACTGCTGAGCAGTGAGTGTGACACAGAGTGTGACCTAGAGAGTCGGTTGGGTGACAGTGGGGGAAGATGTCACAGTGGAGCGTGACTGAGCACCGGGTCCGAGTCATCACCTAGGCAGACGGAGTCCTCTTACCTTTGGGTGAGGATAGGAATTTCTCCAGGAGCTGCAGGTGCTGCTCTGGCTGATGAATTTGTCAAGTCATGTTGCCAAGCAATGTGGAGGGCAGGAGTGTAGGTGGATGCAATTGAAGACCCGCTATTCTATTCAGTCGTTTCTGCTTTTCTCGTCCAAGTAGCTTCCAAAGTAGCTTTCTCCAGAAGGTGGGAACCACGGCTCCCAGTAGCTCCCAGCTCACATTTTTCAGCTTTTTGAAAGTGTTTCTGCTGCTTCTGGCTGCCAACTTTTATCAAAGTGCTTCTGACTGCCAACTTGAATAATTCTAGTGCAGAGCTCTGATTGGTCTAATCATTATCTGCCAACTTTTGGACCAGAAGCCCATCCCTGTGATTGGCAGGCACAGTAGAACCACTTAAATGTGTGGGAGATGGACTTTTTTCCTTTAGAATGGAGGGGGGGGAGAGAGAGATGGAGAGAGAGACTTGTCCCTAGTAAAGTAACAGAGCAGTAAACGTCTCCTTCAGATGAGGAAAGCCTAACCTGGGTCCACAGCCTTAAGGCTAAAAAGGAAAGTCTGCATACAATATATGTGCTGCAGAATGGAGGGGGGGGGAGTCTGCATTTAAGAATCACTGCCTGGGGAGGTAGAATCTACTGTTAATTGAGGTGGGACTGCTAGAGTATGAGCATTTTTCAAAAGAAAAATCATAGGCTCACTTGGTCCATGCAGCTATCTTTGGAAATATAGGAAACTTGGTAGTTTCCTTCCTTCCTTCCTTCCTTCCTTCCTTCCTTCCTTCCTTCCTTCCTTCCTTCCTTCCTTCCTTCCTTCCTTCCTTCCTTCCTTCCTTCCTTCCTTCCTTCCTTCCTTCCTTCCTTCCTTCCTTCCTTCCTTCCTTCCTTCCTTCCTTCCTTCCTTCCTTCCTTCCTTCCTTCCGTCCTTCCTTCCTTCCTTTCTTGTTTTTGATTGCGGAGATTAAACTCAGTGCCCTGTACGTGTCAGGCAAGTGCTGTACCACCACTGACCTACGTCCTTCTGTTTGGTGATTTTCTACACAGGCTGAGTATCCGTTTGAATCAGAAGTCCGGTACCACTTACCAGTCCAATTATTTAAATACAGAATGACCAAAAATTGCACTTTTTTCTGGTTAATTTTTATGAGAGGATATAACAGGAAATATAACAACAATTTTATCAAATTTATTTGATATAAGAATTGGCTGGTTGAAATGACGCCTGCTCAGGTCAGTCAGTGGGTAAACAAATGTGCTGCCTGAGTCCTCCCCAGTGCTCCTCATGGTGAACTGTTCAGCGGTTAAAGCTCTGGCTGTCCTATGTGACTAAAGCCCACCAGGGATAACAAAGATGCCTTTCAGAGTTTCTGCTGCACACAAGGTATTTAGTTGGGACTTTGCGTATCTTCATGCTGTGTCATTTATTTATTGTAGCAGCCTTGTGAAGTATGTCATGTGGAGGCAGGAAATTGAGGTAAAGGATAAGAAATTCAGCTCAAATTTTGGTCTGTCTGATTAGGTTTTTTTTTAGACATCGGCTCACTAAGCAGTTCAGGCTGTCCTTAATTCACTATGTAGCCCAGGCTGGCCTTGAACTCACAGTGATCCTCCTGCCTCAGCCTCCCGAGTGCTGGGATTACAGGTGTGCACCACCACGCCCATCAGGTCTGGTTGATTTAGAAGGTCAGCCTCCTATTGCGTTATACTGCCTCTTTTAGTTACTGTAACTGTTAATAATGTTGCTACGACAATAACAGCAAACATTCATCACAGTTCTTAGGTATTGTATTAAGCACTTTAAATGTCTCATTCAATCTTTACAAGTACCTTCAGTTTATTGTTGGGAAAACTGAAGCTCAAGGTCACGTAACTAGTGAGGAAGCCCGTATATCAATTCAGTTCTCCTAATTCCAGAGAACAAATTTATAAATGCTGTTTTCTACTGCATACAGCTCCCTGAGTGCTGCTTATCTGATCGAGCTCCAAATCAGATGTAGCTATTATGCTTTTCTTATCAGTTTTCCACATGGTAACACTTGTAGCCACTTTCTCCCTCCATCTTCAGTGCTTTCTTTTCCCTGATCTTAAAGTTTGGGAGAAAGGGAAAGCAATTTACTTCATTTTGTGGTTGCAGTTTTTCTTTTTCAAAAACATGATTAAAACTAATCTGGTGCGAATAGGCTATAATGTTAGCTGACTAGATGACTTCTCAACATAGTATATAGTATTTACCAAACGCGCGCGTTTTTGTGTGTGTGTGTTACTGGGGATTCAATCCAGGAACTTGCACATGCTAGCTAAGTACTTTTTACTGAGCTGCATTCTCAGCTCTTTTTAAAATCTTATTTTGAGACAGAATTTTGCTAAGTTGCCCAAGGTGGCCTTGAATTTGGGATTCTCCTGCCTCAGACTTCCTCCCTAGTAGCTGGGATTATGGGTATGTGTCACCACACTCACTTTGACTAAACATTTTATTTGTTTGTGGACTGCATTTATTCTTTCACCTGAAATCTGCTTTGTTAATATGTAAAGATTCTAAGGCTGCCTTTAATATTGGAGAACTTCACGCAGAATCACATAACTGGTTTGGATGTGGTCATTTTATTTTATTTATTTTTTTCAGCTTTAATTGAGTTTATTGGTACATTTTAGGGATACAATACAGTTACATTCATTGTTGGGATCTTGTATCTCTACATGACAAGTCTTGGTTCTCATTTTTTCCCCTTACCCCTGCCCTCCCTTCACCCCCTCCTCCCCTCCCCATCTACAACCACTTTATTTCCATCTTTTCATTATCTCACATTTTTTTCTTTTCCCTTTTTACCCTTCCCCTACCTGTCCTACCTTCCCTACACCTTTAGCTTGGATGTGGTCATTTTAAAGTAATATTAGCATAACAGGCTTCCAGGTCGGCACAGTATTGTAAAGTTACATTTGGTTGACTCCTGATAGTGAACAATATTAAGATCAAAGAGATAACATGGATTATTTATTGGGCGAGTCGATGTTTGTATACGAACTAAAGCTCTATGATGCCTCAGTCTGCTGATTCCAGCTGTTTGTTGGGTTCCCCCTCCAAAATTCATGAAAATCCCAACGATATTTCCAGGCTAGGGGTTGCCAACCAGGTTCCTTGTTTAGAAAAGTGGTATGTGGCTGAGCATGGTAGTGCACATCTGTAATCCCAGGATTTGGAAAGCTGAGACAGAAGGCTCTCAAATTGGCCTGGGCTACATAGCAGGTTCAAAGCTGGCTTGGACTACATAGCAGGACTCTAAATTACAAAAAAAAAAATAAGAAAAAGAAAAAGAAAGAATAAATCTTTTAAAAAGGAGCTGGACTGTGGTTCCTTTTTAGGTTTTTATTGAAAAGATTAGAAGTACTAGGAAGAGTTAAACTTACTATGAATACACATAGCTAATATTCACTGTATGGGTAACTTAAAAAACCTTGTCTGCATATTAACTTCTATCAGAGTTTGGGTCAGAAGCAAGTGATTACCACAAGTGCTTGGCATTAGAAATCTCCACATTATGCTATCACTTAATGTTCATTCCTTAATTCATTTACTTTGTTAAGTATCAACACATCTCTATTTTGGAGATAAATAAGATTTTTCCCTTAGAGTAAGGGGAGTTTATTATTTAACAGACATATTTTTTCATTTTTTGAAATAGGGTCTCACTGTGTAGTTCAGGCAGCCTTTGAACTCACTGTGTAGCTAGCCTCAAATTCTCTGCCATACTCCTGCCTCAGCTTTCTGAGGGGTGGGATTACTGTGCACCCTGGAGAACAGAGATGTTCATAGACTATATATATATATGTTTTTGTTTTTGTTTTGTACTGGTGATTGAACTCGGGCCCTTGCACAGCAGACAGCGTAATCGCTGAGCCAAATCCCCTGCCCAAGTTGTGTATATTCTTAGATGATTCTTTTTCAGTATTGGGGAAATAAATGTGTTGTGTTTAATGGAAGGGGCAGAGCTATCAGAGTCAGGTGACACCAGCCAGCATGCTCGACAGTCTTGAGGACAGAGGATCCCTGCACAGTAAGTGCTAGGCATTTACAGAAGTTGTAATGGTGGCACAAACTGTGGTTCTAGAACGTTTCCAGACTTTATATTTGCAAACATATATTATTTTCTGAGCTCATGTGACTATGCAAGTATAGAGGAGAAATACAAAGCACAAGCCATCCAATTTTCCAAAAGGTAATACCTAGTCTGAATTATTGAGTATGTACACTGGGCATAAATATTTGAAAACATTCGCATGTTTCCAGGAGGAACAAGATGGAATTTACCTTCCTAATTATGATATAGTACCTTGAAAAATGCAAGTAGGTGCATTGCATCTAACTTATAAAAGTCCCTCTGGCCCGTTTCAAGGTAGTGAGCTGCTTCCCCTAAACTGCAGCAGCAGAACCTGAGACGTCTCAGCTGGAACTTTTGTGCGAGGTGCGTCGTTTCCAGCCGGCGCTCTTCGGCGAGGGACCGCTGCTGCCCGGAGCCTGGTGCTGGGAGTCCGCCGCGCAGACAGGTCTGCGGGGCTCGGAAGGGGCTGTGACTGGAGCGGGCAGCGGGGCGAGTCGGGGTGGAGGAGACGCCATGGACGACCAGGGCTGCCCCCGGTGTAAGACCACCAAATACCGGAACCCGTCCTTGAAGCTGATGGTGAACGTGTGCGGACACACGCTGTTCACAGCGCTGCCCCCGAGCCGGCCCCCGCAGCCCGGGCCAGTGGACATCTCGACCGTGTCTCCAGGCTCCAGACAGAGCGCTGGGTACAGGGTAGGGACTCGGAGCCTTTATTGTCACACAAAATGTTTTCTTCGAAAAGAGCGAAAGTGTTGTGAAAACGTACTTACCCAATGTGTACTCTTGCTGTTGATTTTATGGGGTCATGGCTGCCCCCGAGCCGGCCCCCGCAGCCCGGGCCAGTGGACATCTCGACCGTGTCTCCAGGCTCCAGACAGAGCGCTGGGTACAGGGTAGGGACTCGGAGCCTTTATTGTCACACAAAATGTTTTCTTCGAAAAGAGCGAAAGTGTTGTGAAAACGTACTTACCCAATGTGTACTCTTGCTGTTGATTTTATGGGGTCATGCAAAAGCCCTGTGTATATCCGCTTGGTCTGACGGATTCAGTTGAACTTTCCGTCACTAAAAGGGGAAAAAAATTAGACCTGAGGCAGTTATCTTTTATCTTGGAGGTAAAACCGTGGCTTGTGTGTATTGAGTGCATATTATGTGACAGGCATTGCTCTAACCTCTTACCGTGAATGATTTCACTTTATTCTCACAACAGCCCATGAAGTGGGTACTGGTATCATTCCCATTTCACAGAGAAGGAAACTGTGTGAGGCCCCTTATTATGTGGGCTCTGCCACATTTGAAAAACAGGAATAACCATTTTGGTGGAGTGGCAGTGGTGGAAGGAGGGAGGTTGAGTTTCTTTGAAGATAAATGCAGGACTTGGTCAAGGTATCTCTTGCCAGTTTTGTATGGTCAAATGTGGTTCAGTAAAGATGGTTTTAAAACATTACTTTGGGGGGCCGGGGATTTAGCTCAGCTGTTCGTTGGCCTGCCTTGCAAGCCCCAGGACCCAAGTTCAATCCCCGGTACCAAAAAAAAAAAAAGAAAACATTACTTTGGGATCAAAGGTGCTTTGCAGTGGTGAGCATATATTTTTCTAGTTTCTTAGAAAAAAAATCACCTACGGTAAGGTAGACAAGGCCTTCAGGTATGCATACATTGCATGATTAGCTGTAGTTACGATTTTTAAAATAGTATGATTTACTTGATTGGTCCCTTTTTCTAATTAATCTTTATTTTCCTTTGCTTTACACAAATACAGAATACTTGTGATTGGTTTAAGATGAGAAATGCTATAAAAGTCACTGAGTGGAATACATGGAAAAAGGAAAGTAAGGCAAACATTTTATATAGCTTATTAGGCTTTGGAGAAATGTTCAATTTTTCTCCATATTCTTGTATCAAATGCTAAAGGGAAGGGAGTCTACATTTTTGGAAGGATAATTGTAATTTACTGGAAGGATATTAAATGTAATTTTCTGGACTAGCAGAAATTAATCACTCAGGTGAGATGGGGTTTCAGTCAAATAAGTTGAATTTTAATTGGACAATAATAAAATAATTGTTTTAATTAGATGTAACTTTTGCGGAATCCTTGTTAAGGACTGGGAGGGAAGGGGAAAGAAGGGGGAGAAGGAAAAAGAACTGGAAGTCACAGAACCTTAAAAACCTGATGATAGGGCCGGGGATTTAGCTCAGTGGTTCTGCCACCTGCCTTGCAAGCACAAGGACCCGAATTCAATCCATGGTACCAAAAAAAAAAAAAAAAAAACCCTGATGACATAAGTAACATGCTACCCTCACTTTATTATTGAGTGATTGCTTGATTGAAATACTGGGATTTGAACCCTGGACCTTCATACTGAGCGTGGTCTTGCTAAATTGTGTGCTATGGGTATGAAATTGTGACCTTCCTTCCTCAGCCTCCCAGAGTTTGGGATTACAGGTGTGTCCCATCACACTGGCGCCCTGCTCACCTGCCTGCTTTCTCTTCCTTTTTTTTTTTTTTTTTTTTTTAGAACAGGGACTTGCTATGTAGCCTAGGTTGCCCTTGAACTCATGATCCTCCTAGCTCAGCCTTTCATGTTCTGGAATTATAGTACACTTATGTGCCACCATGGCTGGTTCTATTTTAAAAGTATTTTTTTATTGTAACAGGTGTGTCTATCCTAAGAGCTACAGATTGAACACACCGGTGTTCTATGTTACTGCGATGTTCAGTAAGTTAGTTTAGGTATATTAAATGTATTTTGATTTACAGTACTTTCAACTTAATGAGTTTATTGAGACATAGCCCCCTTACAAGTTGAGAAGATTCAACTCACGTTGAACTTGTGAGAGTTTGGTTTCTCTTTTTGTTAGGATGGATCTGTAGAAACCTGTTGTGTTTCCTTCCCTTAGTGCAACTCGGCCTCCAAAGTTTTGGAGCTGCAAAACTGGCTGGGATTTGATTTTTAGGCTTTGTTAGGGAAAGGCTATCATAATTTTTAATTCTAGGATGTGCATCTGAACTCTTGTTTGAGGCATTTTTGGTATCTCAGTTGAATGTCTTTTTTTTCCTCATTGACTTTATTGGTATATTTTAGGTATACAGTACAATTACATTCATTACTGGGATCTTATACCTTTACATGACAGGTCTTGGTTCTCATTTTTTCCTCTTATCCCTGCCCTCCCTTCACTCTTGACTTGTTAATTAGGTGTTGATGTAGTTTCTGTGTTCTGGCTTATAGGGAAAGTACTCCTTAACTTCTAGTTTCCATTCCTCTCTAAGCTTCTCTTTTGTAAAGCCTTAACTGATTTTTTTTTTTTTTTGGTATTGGGGACTGAACTCGGGTCCTTGTGCTTGCAAGGCAGGCGGTGGAACCACTGAGCTAAATCCCTGGCCCTAAGCCTTAGTTGATTTTTGGCCTGTGCAAGTGCAACTTGCTCCTTGGCCAAGGACTTACGGAGAATCCCATATATCTTGCCCCTCCACCTTGTGGATTGCAGCTCTACCAACTGCCCTGAACTCTCATCCCTGCCTATGCAGTTAAGCATAACTGCTCTGCCTTTCTTAAACTCTTCTTGCTTGATCATGGTAATGGAAATTGCACCCAGGTGGAAGGCTGAAGTGGCTATCAGACTTATTTTGTGAGCTGTTTTTTTTTCATCCCTGTCCTAGTCGCCCTCTCCTCCTTTTTCTGGCAATTTCTCTGTGCCTTGTGTGCATGCTAGGCAATTTATTGCTGTAGTCTTGAAGATTTTCTCAGTTCTGTGTGTATCTGTTTCCTTCCTCCGTTTTCTCTTTTTTGATTAAAAATGGAATGTTACAATTCATTTGATCTTCATGATTATGGATATAATACGGCAGGATGGGCAAAGAGCGCAAAAAAAGGAAAAAAAGAAAAAAAAAAAAAAAAAAAAAAAAAAAAAAAAAAAAAAAGAAAGTGCCTTTCCTCTCCTTTTTAACTAGTGTGGCTTTTTTGTGATAGGCAGTTTGACTTAATGAACTTGATTTGAAAGCTGCCAATGGGAAATCTTTATAATTTAGGTTTTCCTTCCATAGGCACTCCAGGTATCATAATTTTTCAGCTACACTATGAGTTCTGAAATAGTGTTTATTTTATTCTGGTTTTTGTTTTTTTGGGACAGGGTCTCAAGCTAGGGACTACCTACCTTGCTGGGTAGTACATGCTGGCTCAGGCTGGCCTCAAACTTGGAATCCTGGTGGCATCTACACCAGCCCTGCTGTAGATGTGTACTGTACTGCCTGGGTTCTTCGGCACTGTTCATGTCCTTTTTTTTTTTCTTGTTATTTTTGAGAAAGGGTCTCACTGTGTTGTTCAGGCTGGCCTTGAATTCACTATGTAACCCAGGTTGGCTTTGAATTTGCAGTGATTCAGCCTCCCAAGTGCTGGGATTACAGGTATTTGCCACCAGGCCCAGATGAAACTTTTGCATCTTAATTGGATACTTTGAGATAAGGAACTGTTAAAAGCTGTTGTTCTCTTCTCCCACTCAGGTCACCAGAAATCTTAACTATTAGATCTACTGGTATATAGAAACTGTATACCCAAGCTTTGATTGGAACTCTTATACCTGGATTCCCTTTTGGAGCATTAGCTCCCTGAGAAAAAAAAGAGATCCTGTCCAGTTGCTTTCATGAACAGTGACCTTAGTATAGTGTACTTCGTGTCTTTTGCAGCAAAATCAAGACATCAGGGAACCCTGATCATCTTGATGGGTTTGTCATTATTTATATACAAAGTGTATTTAAAGCTTATTCCAGACTATGCATTGCAGCCATAATCCCAAGACATTGTTCACTTTCAGTACATTGAATTCTTACAAGATGCCAGAGCAAGTGAGACATAATTCAAAGAGTGACGGTTAATCATTTACAAGTAAGAGGAAGACATCAAGAAGAAATAAAACTCCTACCTCCTAAACTCATCGGATCCCACAGCTACCATCACAAGCTTAGTTGATAAAAGTCCAGAGTCCTCTGTTTTCTGATGAGGAATCTATTTTTCAGGTTAAGGCTGAGAAGAGTTTTTAGTTGTTGTATACTGTGGTCATGAACGCTAGTCCTTCAGTGTCGCGAGCCGGTGACACAGAGCACTGTCCAGCAGTGTCTCACACCTGAAAGAGCAGCGGCGTGGAGATGGGGCAGAGAGAAAGGAAGGACGTCAAGACAAGAGTCTGATCAAGGCGACGTTTATTGCACGCAAGCATCAGCCTTTTAAAGGAAAAGACCGAACTATTATGGGCTAGGATTACCATAGTAACCTCAACACCCGCTCCACGGGAACGAGGGTTCACACTGTAAAGAGAAATCAGGCTCAAGAAAAACAAATTAACAACACTTGCAACTAATAATCATGATTCCCACAATAGGTGGAGGAACTTAACAAAATGGGAGTTACAACACCTGACTCCTACAGATAACGTCAGATCTTTAACAGGAAGCACCTGACTCCTACAGCTCTTTGGCTGTCCGAGTTTCTCCCGTGCAGGGTCAAAAACAAGTTTAACACGTGCAGTCCTTAAAAAGGAACAAATGTTAACAAATGCTAATTGGGAACATCCTGACCACACATTGTATCAATGCCTTGATTATAAAGAAAGAAGTTACCTTTCAAAAAGCCAGTGGGCCGTGGCTGGCTTCCCACACTTCAGTAGGAATCTCTTTCTCCTTTATTGTTTTCTGAATAAATGCTGCTGTGCTTGAAGAGGTAGGTCCATGTCCTGGGAACTGTCCCCTTTGAGGAACTTCACAAACCAGAGGTTGAAGTCAGGCTTGGTATGTCCCTTCCCAACACTGTTCATGGAAACAGTGACCCTGTTTCTTCTTAATGTCGGAAATGGCAGTTGCGTATATACGTTCTTAATTTTTTATCTTTTTTGTGTACATTTTTTATTGTAGTTCTGATTAACTGGTTGCTACCTCAGCTTCCTCCTATGCTTTTTTTCTCCCTCAATGTGGAATGTTTTGAAGTTGATTAGCAGTTGCTGCAGAGTAGCTCGTTATCTTTTGAATGGTAATTAGATTGATAATCTTAAAATATTTCACCTGCAGTAGGTAAATGCTTCACCGTGTCCCTTGTATTTTAAAAATTCAGAGGCAGATTGAATACTTGAAAGAATAATGGATCATTGTTAGGAAATCTAAGATTTAGTTTTGCCATGGACTTGGTAGTCGTCAACCATCCATTTAACTTTGGCTTCTTTAGTATAGGAAATCCTCACCATCTAGACTCTGTTTTTAGGGGCATTCCTCTACTGAGCTACATCCCTTGGCCTTTTCATTTTTTATTTTGAGACAGAGTTTCACTAAGTTCCCTGGTGGGATTCAGCTGTGATCCTCCTGTGTCAGCCTTCCTCAGTGCTGGAGTTGGAGCTCACTCAGTTCATGCCATCCCTTTGCTCCAGATGTCAGACATGGAAATCAGGATTTAATCTTTACTGTGCTGGGTTTTGCTCTTGCTTTGGTCTTATGCTTTTCTATCCTCCAATTTTTCCCTTTTGGAATGGGGATGTTTGTCATGTCATTCTATCTTGGGAGCCTGGAGCCTGTAACGTCCTTTTTTAATTTTATAGCTAAGAGTTTGTGAAGAGATTTTTTTTTTTTTTTTTTTTTTTGGT
>NW_022900933.1:4872483-4913919 GCF_012274545.1 Fukomys damarensis
AGAGGTTTTTTTTTTTTTTTTTTTTTTTTTTTGTACCGGGGATTGAACTCGGGCCCTTGTGCTTGCAAGGCAGGCAGCGGAACCTCAGCTAAATCCCCGGTCCTCAGGAGAGATTTTTGACTTTTGATTTGGTCTAGTAAATCTCAGAAGAGACTTTTGACTTTCAATTTGGTCTATTGATCAGTGCTGGGATTGTTGAGATTTTGGGGAAGGAATTAGTCTATGAGGATAGTTACATCATGTTAGGCAGAATTATGACCATGTTATTGTCTCTATTTGGAGAGCCTATGGTTTGAGGAGATATGTTTGGGTGTCAGGTTGACAAGGGGTGGATAATGATAGTTAATGTTGATTGTTTATTTGATTGGCTTGAGAGACACCAAGGAAATTAGTAAAACACATTTCTGGGTGTGTCTGAGTGAGTTCTGGAGGTGTGACCTTGGGAATTGCATCTGTTCCCTGAACTTTGTACTCTGCTTCCTGGGCATCTTTCCTCCATTATGTTGTTGTTCTTCCATGTTGTGTTTGCCTTGGAACCAGCTGACCATGGTAGAAACCTTAAAAACAGTGAGACAAAAGGAAATCTTTTCTTCTTTAAGTTTTATGTGTTAGGTATTTTGTTCCAGTAATGCAAAAGTGACATATATATGTATATATATGTATATATTTCTATTTCATTCTTCTTTTACTATGGGAGTCCTTTCCACTACAGGAGTCCTTTTAAAAGATTCATTTCATATATAGTTTGTATGGCACATAATGATGGTGGTCCATAAAATAATTGAGCTGAAAGATTCCTATCATCTAATGACATGATAGTTGTCTTAATGTCATAGTGTAACACATTACTAACATGTTTGTGGTGATATTGGTATAAAGAAACCTACCAGGCTGACAATTGTGAAAGTATGGTAACTTAAGTATAGCACATGCAGTTATGTACATTGACAATGTTAATAAACAGCTGTTAATTTGTTAAAGTAGTTATTGTACTATTTTGGAGTGTATGCCTTCTACTTACAAAAATAATTTACTGTAACACAATATGCTGCATTATGTTAGCAGCAGCCTCATATACTGTATCTCATTTACTGTCTCTTGATTGTATTAAGAGGTCATATCAAGTGATTGGCCCATACATTCTAGGTTTTTATAAGTATACTGCATGGTGGTATACAAGAATGAAATAATCTAGCAACACCTTTCTCAGAACATATCCCCCTTATAAGTGACATGTGGTTGTATATGTAGATTTCTGTTTTGAAGGAAACTTTTTGTGAGGTTCTACCCACAGTTATAAGAAAGTTTCATAGGATCTTTGGCTTCATGGAACACTCAGAACTCTTTCTTTGGAAGTTATATTATTTATCGTATTTGTGTCCTGAGATTCAAACAGGATAGGATGCTGTGTTTTAGGCTTTGAAGATTATTTCTTAAAATGCAAATTATTTTTTTCTCTTAAGAACTTTAAACAATAGCACATTAGTTTCTTTCAGGAATATAAATATAAATACAAACAGAAAACAGTTTATTTTCTTATTACTTTTTTCCTAGAGTGGGCATAAAAATATTACCTATTATGTTTTAAAAATGGGTGATTATAGTCTTGCCTTAGTTTGAATGCTAAGTTCACTACATACTAGGTGTATAAATCTAGTGAAAATTAGTGATTCTTTGTAAGTTTTTTTTTGTTGTCTGCACAGTGGATTTATGACTAGTGCATACCTCAGGCTTACTGTATTAGTTGAGGCACAGTTCAAGTAAATTTAAAAGTAAAGTCACTCTCAGGTACAGTTACTTTCAGTATTCTAAATGCAAAAAAAAATCACACCTTTTGTAGGTTGAGTTATAGGAATCTTTTTGACAATTTATGCCTTGTTGACTTAGCAGCTAGTCCCTAAAATAATACATAGGATGAGAATAATTGAATGAAATTTAACTGTTGTCAAAGGAAAAAAATAAGAGTTAGCAGTAATTTATTACTTCTTGGTGTTGACTAATTCATTAAATTTGTAGTCTTTCTCATTCACTCAGTGTATTTTCTAGGCTGTTGATTCTCAAACTTGCATTGTCCTAAGATTCACCTGGGATGCTTATTTAAAAAACAAATTTCCAGGGACTAAGTAAGTCTTTTGGGGGAAGGACTTGTATTTTATATTACCTATCTACATGGTTCTTGTGCTTATAAAGTTTTAAGAGCACCACGCTAGGGTTGCAACAAAAGTGGCAGACATCATTTTCTGTCTCCATTAGTTTAACAGTGCTAATTACAGTATGAAAGTATTTATGCTTTTGTTAAATAATCTGTTTAAAAAATGCTGTTTGATAAACATAAAAATAAAAATCTGAAGTGCCGCAACCCAGTTGTATCCAATCTGCTGATTTAGGAAAAAAGACTTTGAAGGGTACATATTACTTTTAGTTTTTGGTACCAGGGATTGGCAGGCATGGTGCCACTGAGCTAAATCCCCAGCCCTAATATTCCCTCTTATTTATTTATTTTTTTGGTAGTACTGGGGATGGAACGCAGGACCTTGCATTTTTGAGGCAGCTGTGGCACCATTGAGCTAAATCCCTATCCCTGATGGGTATATTTTAAACTGATAAAGATTTTTCCAAGTTTTGCATCAAGAGAGCAAATGTTTGGGTGGTTTCAGTGGTTTTGTCCAAAGCAGTCACCGAAGAGGAAAGATCTAAGTATTGAGCCCTTTAGGAAAATCTAAACTGGCTCTCAGGTTTATGTTGAAGGTTATGCAAAGGTCTAGATTACAGACTAGCATTTGTTTTATCAGAAGGATTGATAGAAAGTTGAAAGGCTTGGTTAATTTAAGTTTCGAAGGAATTTAAGTCATTTTTCTTTATTCCACACCCACCTCCTTTTTATAACAGATGAAGGGACTAAATCCTAGTTCCATTGTCATCTTTTTTTAAATTAAAAATTGTATGTATTTAGAAGCATTCAGAATGTCAACAAAACAGCTGCAACTTTTTTTTTTTTGTAATTACGGAGTGGTATTCAGTTAACAGAACAACATTTCGTATAAGCTGCATCAGAGACAACTGAAGATGAAAAAGTACCGTCCCGCTATATAACTCATATGTGCTGTGCACCAACAAGAACCTGCTTTAAATTTCCATGCCAATTTACAACCCCCATCCTGTACCAGGCAAAGTCAGTGGCTATTGAAATACCGCCAGGACAGGGCTATCTAAAGACATTCGGTAGTGTGTTAACTATACAAAAAGACACTGTACAGTTTAAAAACAAATCTTACACAGCCTTACATTTCAATTTTTTTCTTTAAAAGGAGTGAGTTGTGTACAGGGGGTTAAATGCTTTATAGACAAGAAAAAAACTTGCTAGAACCAACTTATTCATCATCATCATCTTCTTCATCCTCTTCATCTTCCTCCTCAGAGAGATGCTAGGTTAAAAAAAAAGCTTAAACTGTCATTTTTTGGCTAATATTGTATTTTGCTACACCTTTCTTTATTGAGAAATGATGATATAGAAACAACATCATCGTACTTTTTAATAGTATGTAAAATTTAAAAAAAATCGAAACACTTTCGCTAAGCCATTAGGATGCCCAGGCTGTGACTGAACCTGTGATTTCTGCCTCAGCTTTCCAGAGTGCTGGGATCACAGGTGTGCATCACCACACGGGGCTAGTACTTGTTTTTTGAGTTATAGTTAGATGTCAGGTAGGAAGCCTAAATGAATTGTGTGATGAAATGATTTGGAGGATAACTTTTGGTATTTTTAGTTTTCATATTATATGTTAAGATGTATACATTTTATGGATGTATTATATGTCTGTACTCAAATATATGCATTCTCAATATATGAATATATTGAACAAAAGACAAGGAAATCTAAAATTTAATGGGCTTTTTTAGAAATGTTTTGTAATAAGTTTTCAGTATGTTTACTAAGTTGAAATATGTGAAAAAAATTATAAATGATTGTGTATACTTCACTCATTTTTTTTAGAACATAAATATGATAGTGGCTATAGCATTGAAAATTAATGAGAATTTTGTCAATATGCTGCAGTGTCTCTGCATCACTGGTTTATATATATTTAATGAGCCCGTTCTAATTTCAGGTAACTGAATCAAACTGCATCTAGCACTATCTCTGATTTACTTACAAGCAATTCATCTTATTAAAATATAAATGCCCTGAAATCACCAACGTTTATTATAATTTTTTATAAACAATTCTATAGCATTTACTTTCTGACTACAAGTAACTTGTTTGTAAACAAACAAGGCATCAAATTTTAGTACTGTTTCACATGTTACCAAAATATATTGTTTTATGTGGTCTTACTTCCTGCTACTGGGTTAGAATGGATTTGCAATAGAAGACCTGAGGGAGAAGTTTGAAAAGTAGTAGGACTGGTGAAGCATGACGTGTCAGATGCTGTGTTTTAAGAGCTAGTCAAGCATACATGAGGACCATTTAAGAATGATTTCCATATTCTTTAGCAATAGAAATATAATTTTTAATATTTTCATTTAGTTAATTTATTTTTACAGTGGTGGTGGGGATCAAACCCAGGGCTTTTCAAATGCTAATCATGCATATTATCACTGAACTATATCCCCAACCCAATTTAATTTGAAATAGTTTTACTTATTTTATTTTATTGGTTTTTTCTTGAGATACACTCTCACTGTGTAGTTCAGGCTGACCATGAAATCACTATGTAGCTCAGGCTGAATTCCAAGTCACCATGACCCTCCTGCCTCAGCCTCCTGAGTACTAGGATTACAGATATGCACCACCACATTCATCTTGAAATAGTTTTACTTTAAAGATGTCTATTATTATTATTATTTAATTATTTATTTATTTATTTTTTTGGAACTGGGGATTGAACTTGGGACCTTGTGCTTGTGAGGCATGTGGCAGCACCACTGAGCTAAATCCCTGGCGCAAGATGTCTATTAGGGTTATTGAAAAGGTGTCATAAGATAATATTAAAAAACATTTTTGACAAAAGAGAAAGTTATATGTATCTAGATAGAAATAGATTATAACATAATGTTTTTACAAACAAAAAAATTACTGAGCTAAATATTACTTCATTTTCTAAAAGTGCTAATTTTACAAGTAATTACCTAGCTGGCACCTTAAAATTAGTAGTAAAATATGATATTACTCCGCCACCTGCCTTGCAAGCATGAGGGCCCTAATTCGATCGCTGGTACCAAAAAAAAAAAAAAAAAGTAAAAGACCTTGCCAGGGATTTAGCTCAGTAGTTCCAGCGTTTGCGACCTGAGTTTGAGCCCCAGTACCAAAAAAATATATTAGTAGGTACAAATGCTTTATCCAGATTTGTTTTATGCCCAATCAATTGATAGCAAAGAGTGAACCTTTTAAATTTGATGTTGATAAGCAACATTTTAAAGTCAAAAAATTCTTGCTCTTAATTTAAATGTTTCTAAGATCTAATGCATATGTTGTGATAGATGTTTCTTTCTGAAGTATTCAGGTTATGAGTTTCCTATTTTTCATAGTTGTAATCGTATTTGGCATATCCACTAATGCCTAATTCCTTTTGGAAGTTAATTGCAAAAAGTGTTATATGTATTGTGCTACAATTAAATGTAAATACATTACCATAGCTAATGTAAGTTTCGTGCTTATAATTTCTTATTGGAAAAGTTATTATTATTCGTGTTCCTTATTTGCTTTAAGTACTTTAGATTTATATTATTTAGAATTAGAAGGGAAAAAAATTTATACAGTATGCACAGAAGTTAGTATGTAACAGACTAGAAACCATTGAGAACATCTGCCTGAAGTGGATTGTTTAATAAAATATCTACAGAGGAGAGTCATATATGGAAATACCAAGTTTTTAAAACAAATTTTTGTTTTTTGGGTGCTGGACATTGAACCTAGGTCTTGAAGCTTGATAAGCACCTGCTCTACCTCTGTGCTATAGCGCCAACTCATTTTTTTTAAATACCAAAAAATATGATAAAAAACTGAACCTGTCCTTTTTTGGATTTTATTTTCTCTGCTAGCACTGTATTCCCAATTGTATTTATTTATGGGTTTTGGTTCCAACATTATACTTATAGAGAGAGACATTTTGGTATAGCAGCTAGGATCAACTTTAAAAAAAAAAGATTTAATGTCACGCGCACCTCGCCAGCAAGGAGCACGCAACACTCAGGATTCTTCTGAAGCACGCTTTATTGGAGTTTCTTCTACATTCTTCAAGATGGCGGAAAGACCCCGAGCCGGACGCGAGCCTGCCTTTTATAGCCTCCCGGGTGACGTAGCCCATTTCTATTGGTCAATGCCGGCCTGCGTCATTCTGACGAACCAAGCGCCTCATCTGCGCAGGCGTGAACCACCGTCACCGGCGGACTCACATCCGGAATTCATGCAGGGCATGAAGAACCCGGAAATAATGGCGCGTGACAATTTAAGATGAGATAATGTATACGTACTGATTCCCCTAGGTGAATATGTATTATATATCACAAACATATACTAATAATTAAAAAAAAGAAGAAACATTTAAACCCCCAAACTAGAGAGCTGGACATGGTGGCACATGACTATAATCCTAGCACTCTGGGAGCTAAGGCAAGAGGATCAAAAGTTGAAGCCCAGCCTTGACAATTTAGTGACTTATGAGACCTTGTCTCAAAGTAGAAAAGGTGCTGGGGATGTCGCTCCGTGTGAAGGCCCTTGGTTCAGTCCTGTGTTGGAAAAAATAATTGAGTTAAATCTTGGGCTACTACTTATTGGGTGTGCCAACTTCTTAAACAAAAGCTTTTTTGAATCTGGATTCCTAAATCTCTAAATGGTGATAAATATACTTACTACATACTTACAGACTTATGAAGAGTAAATAAATGGTAATAAATACAAGGTACAAAGCACTTGGCATGTATCCCTGTCACATAGCAGCTGATCTTTTCTGGACATGATTATAATTAAGAGTGATAGTGTCAGTAATAGTTCTTTGTGAAAAGTTATAAAATATTTGTAATAATAAAGATTTCAATTATACTAAGGGTATTGATTGATCAGAAATAGACATAGCTAGCAATTTCTGTGCATATGGATTTTTAAAAGATTAAACAAATCAGATTGTGTTGTATGAGTTTATCTGTAATTTATTTAACTATATCTTGAAAAACATTATTTTTAAGCATGTAGATGAATATAATCCTTTTTTATGACCGGAGGATATTCTCTCTTTTGAAAATGCCTTTATTAAATCAGTTATATATTAATGGAGGTTTTGGGTGCTTTTCAGATGTTTCATATTATAATTTTCAGCACACATACATATCTTTGTGTATATGTGAGTATATAAGGTAAATTTCTATTTTTCCTTTTTTTTTTTGTGGTGCTAGGGATCAAACTTGGGAACCTCTGGCATTGTTGCTCTAAACTACATCCTAAGGGCCAGTAAGATAAATATCTAAAATTAGGATGTGTATTTCTTTTTTTTAAGTCAAGAATTTATTTTATTTATTTTAAAATAAACATTGAGGATTCCCCATTACCCACCACCCTACAAAACTTCTGAATGTGAAATGTTCAACAGCCTATCCATTTTAATAGGTTACAAAACCAGCAAAAACTCCACTCGTGTAATGATGAATAATTTTCGATTTTTAAAAAAAATCTGAGTACCTACTGGACAATTTCTTTACCTAAAGGCTAAAAGTAAAATTTTAATTTCTGCACAGAAAATACCATTAACTTAGTAGCCTTTGCTAAATAGGTGGGATTAATTCTCCATAAAGTCAAAGTGGAATGGGACAATAAGCAGCATTAAGCTCATAGGCATACAGAACTAGGGCTCAAACTGCTAGCACAAATGCCAACATGGTACATATGGCCAAGTCACTACTAAACTGCCCATCTCCAAACATGAGACTCTTAGGATGTGTATTTCTAATTTTTTTCTTTTGTTGATTTTTTTCAATTTTATTAAGGTATGATTATTGTTTGTAAACTACATAAAGTATGTAATTAAATTAATTTGACATATTTTTACACCCATGAAAACATTGCCACAATAGAAAAATATTTCTAGCACCTGATGAAAATTTCCTTGTGCCCTTTTGTAATCCATTTTTCTCTGTCCCCATTCCCAGGCAACAACTGATTTGTTTTCTCTCATCATAGATCAGTTTGCTTTTGTATTTTTACATAGTCATGTAATCTGTATTTTTTCCCCCCTAGCTTTCAGCCAAATTATTTGCATTCTTGTTATATGTTATAGTTGATTTTCTTTTTTTGGTTGAGTAATATTCCTTTATATACGACATTATTTACATGTACTGTTTTTTTTTTTTTTTTTTTTTGTACCAGGGATGGAACTTGGGACCTTGAACTTGTTAGGCAGGCAGCAGCACTACTGAGCTAAATCCCCACTCTACATGAACTACTTATATACCCCAATTTGTTTATCCTTTACGAAATGAACTTTTTTTAATACTGGGGATTGAACTCAGGACCTTGTGCTGGCCAGGCATGTGTACTAAATGAACTTCTGACTTGTTTCTGGTTGTTGTCTAGTTTGAACTTGAACTTTCATGTAGATGTCTTTGTGTAGATGTAACATTTTTGTTTCTCTCAGATGGGTGTCTAAGAGTAGAATGGCTAGGTTGTATATGTTTAATTTTTAAGGTTTTATCATGTTAGATTTTTTTTTTTTGTACTGGGGATTGAACTCAGGATCTTACGCTTACAAGGCAGGTTTGGTGCCACTGAACTAAATCCTTGGCTATCATTTTAGATTTTATTTTAGGTCTGTGGTCCATTTTGAGTCAATTATGAGTTATATGGCCTAACAGTTATTATTATTATTATTTTTTTTGTTTGTTTGTTTGTTTGTTTTTTTGAGACAGGGTCTCACTACTTAGTTGAGACTGACCTGGAACTCACTATGTAGCCCAGGCTGGTCTCACTCACAGTGATCCTCCTGCCTCAGTTTCCCTGAATGCTGGGATTATAGGCGTGTGCCACCATGCCCGGCTAGTTGATTTTTTTAAAAACAAGAATATCTAGATAATCTAAAACTCTTTATTGAAATGACTCCCTTTTTCAGTTGAACTGAGTTAGCATTTTGGTAAAAAATTCAATAGAACAAATGAGTGTGGGTCTATTTGAGTCCACTGTTCTGTTCTTTTGATTAATATGCATCTTCACCAGTAAAGTCAATTTGTTTAATTGTATAAAGTCAAACTTTATAATATGACAAAGTCATGTTGTGTAAGTCCTTCAACTTTTTTATAAACTCCTTTGATTATTTTGCCCTTCAAATTTCTTTATAAACTTTAGAACTGGTTTGCCAACTTTTATAAAATAGCCTGCTGGAATATTGATTGTGATTGCATTGAATTTGGGAAAAATTGCGATTTTAATAACATTGAATATTCTAGCCCATGAACATGATACATCTTCTCATTTATTTAGGTGTATATCAATCAGCAGTGTTTTACAGCTTTCTTAGGAGACATTGTAAATATATTTTGTTATATATATATTCCTAGGTAATTTGTAGTTTTTGGTTCTACTATAAAAGTGGATTGCATTTTTTCACTTTCTAGTCATTTGTTGTAGCTTAGTTACTTACTTGTTGCTGGGACAGAATACCTGACATCCACAAGTTAAAGGAGGAAAGTTTATGTTACTCACAGTTTGTAGACACTTCATTCCATAGTTGGTAAGGCAGAGTGGCATGGCAGAGAGGCCTGGCTGAGGAGAGACAGTCCATGCCAGAGTATGCAGATAAAAAGCAAGCAGCCGCAGTGAGCCTCCCTTTCACTTTTATTCCATCCAGGCTACAAGGCTATTGGATGGTGCCACTCGCATCCAGGGTGGGGCTTCCCTCTTCAATAAATCCATCCAGCCACACCTAGAACTGTGCTAAACCAATCAGTGGACTGATCTAGTATTGCACATCTATGATACAGCTACCTGCAAAAGCCCCACATATGAGCACATGAGGCTTTGAGGGGACATCTAAATATAAGCCATAACATGCTGCCAGTATTTATAATACAACTGATTTTTTGTATGAACTTTGTATCCTACAGACTTACTAAATTCATTTATTCTAGTAGATTAGCTTGTAGATTACCTTGAACTTTCTATGTAAAACAATTACATCATCTGTAAATCCAGACATGTTCACTTCTTTCAGTCCAATCTTTATTCATTTACTTAGTCTTACTACACTACTAGAACCTCTAGTGCATGCTGAATAGAAGTGATGAAAATAGGCTTTCTTCATTTTATATTGGTTGTTGTTGGGGAAAATTGATGGGATGAAATTCAGTCTCACTATTAAGTGTTGTGTTAGTTATCCGCTTTTCAAAGATACCTTTCAGCAATTTGCTGGTGCTGTAGTTATCTTCAAGCTACACTGGAATAGGATCAACTTTCAGATTTACTTGTGTACGTTTTTTTTTTGTATCAGGGATTGAACTCAGGACTTGCGCTTGCCAGGAAGGCATGGTGCCACTGAGCTAAATCCCTGGCCATTTGCATGAATTTTCAACAGACCTGGGAAGATTTACTTTGATGTGTCCTTTCTACTGATTTGCTTTGTGATGTGAAAGGGTAAGTCCCCAAGATGGAATCCACCGCTTTTTAGAAATCTAATCTTGCAAGTGACATCCCATTACTTTTGCCATATTCTGCATGTTAGGTGTATCAGTAGGGGAAAATTTTACATAAAGGCATTCTTATCAGGAGATGGCTCATTTTAGAGACTGCTATTCCTGTAAGTGATCCTCTTTTTTTTTTAATATTTTGAAAAATTGTAGAATGTTGATGATGTTTCTTCTTTGAATATTTGATAGAATTTTCCAGTGAAATCTTCTGGGCCTAGAATTTTATTTCAGGAAGGTCTTTCTTAAGTTCAATTAGATAATTTCTGTTTCTGTGTCAGTTTTGTTTAGGGGGGCGGTACTGGGGACGAACTCAGGACCTTACCCTTGTGAGGCATGTGTGGTGATGTCACTGAACATCGAGCCTAGTGTCACTTTTTCAAGAAAGCCATCTTTTCTAAATTGTTGAGTTTTTTGGCATAAAGTTGTTAATAGTATTCTATTTTTTTTTAAATTGTGGTTCTGATAATCTAGCCCAGCACATGCAGGGCAAGTAAGTGCTCTACCATTTAGCTATACCTCCAGTCCTCTATTGTTTTTACCATGCTTGTAAGATCTGTAGTGAAATCGGTTTCTTATGCCTAATACTGAATTTTCTTCCTCTAATTCACTTATCTAGAGATTTGTCACCTTTTCCCCCAGTAATGGGAACCAAAGCCACTTAGCCCTGAAGCTATATCCCCGTCTGTTTTTTTTTTTTTTTTTTTTTTTTTTTGGTACCGGGGATCAAACTTGGGTCCTTGTGCTTGCGAGGCAGGCAGTGGAACCCCTGAGCTAAATCCCCAGCCCTCCCCGTCATTTTTTATTGTTTATTTTGAGACAAGGTCTTGGTAAGGTACCCCTGCTGGCCTTGAACTTGCCATACTCTTGCCTCAAGCTCCCGAGTAGTGAAATTACAGGTTGTGTACCACGCTGCACCTGGCAAGATTTATCAATTTTGTTTATATCTTCAAGGAACCGGCTTTTATTAATGTTTTCTTTTGTCTATTTCATTTATTTGTGTTTCTATCTTCATTATTTCTTCTAATTACTCTATATTTTTCTTTTACCTAGGAATTGTTTGGAAATCTGTTGCCCATATATTTAGTACTTTCCTAGCTATCTTTTTGTTACTGGTATCTAATTTAATTCCATGTGGTTAAAGATTATACTTTATGTGAATTTTGGCATATTAAAATTTGATATTCTATGGCATAGCATACATCTATCTTGATGATGCATACTGTATGCATGTGAAAAAAAGGTATTTTTATAGACCGGGTGTAGTGTTCTGTAACTGTCAATTACATCACAGTTTTTGATATTATTAGTCAAATCTTCTATATCCTTATTGATTTTTATCTGCTTGAGCGATCAATTGCTGGGAGAGGAGTGTTAAATTCTTCCCCTGTAATTGTAGATTTATGTACTTATTTAATTCTGTTAATTTCTGTCTCTTGTATTTTGAAGCTGTCTGTAGGCAAATATATGCTTATAAATGTTATGTGTTCTGATAAAAATCTTCCCTTTCATTGTTAGTAAGCATTCCTTATTATTTCTGATAATATTCTTTCTCTTAAAGTTCATTTTATGTATATTAAAAAGGCTGGAATGGCTGTTTTTATTGATTATTTCTAAGGAAAAAAAATTTTTTTTTTTTGGACAGGGTCTCACAATGTAGCCCAGTCTGGCCTTGAACTCACAGTGATCCTCCTGCCTCAACCTCCAGAGGGATCACAGCTGGGATCGCAGGCATGTGCCACCATGCTCCGTTAAGGAAATACTTCTTAAGGAAGTAAATTACCTTTTGCATGGTGGTCACACATTGGTCCTTTTTACTTCTTTGTATAGGTCCCGATTTTCCTCTAGTATTGTTTCTCATCAGCCTAATGAATTTCCTTTAGTATTTCCTGTAGAGCAGGTTTTCTGGTAGTGAGTTCTCATTTTTTCTTCATCTGAGAATTTATTTCACTTTCTTTTCTGAAGGATATATTTGCTGGATGTATAATTTTACATTTACAATTCTTTTCTTCCAGTACTTTAAAGATACTTTTGCATTGTTTTCTTTCTTATATGATTTCTGATGAGAAATCATTGAACTTTGTATTATTCATTCTCTGAAATTACATTGTTTTCCCTAAGCTGCTTTCTTTTTTTTTTGTCTGCCTCTTTGTAGCAAATGGACTATGACGTATTGGGTCGTACTTTCTTTTCCCTTGAGATTTTACTGTTTGTGGTTCACTAATATGCTTGAATTTTTTTTTTTTTTTTTTTTTTTTGGTTTTTTGAGACAGGGGCTCACTATGTAGTTAGTTGAGACTGATCTGGAACTCACTGTGTAACCCAGGCTGGCCTCAAACTCATGGTGATCCTCCTGCCTCAGCCTACTGAGAGCTGGGATTATAGGGATGTGCCACCATACCCAGCTGAAACTCTTTGAATTTGATACTCAACATACTCTCATGGGAAAATTTGGTTCTAGTACTCCATGTGCAAGCTAGGACTTATAGGTAGGTGTCAGTTGCCTTATAACTGGCCATCTGTTCCAGTCAAAATAATTTGGTACTCTTATCTCTGGGAGCAATTAATGGGTACCAGCGTACCACTGTATTAGATGATTTCTCATTACTCTTGGATCAAACCTTATTATATGTGAAATTATGTGAAATTCTGAATTTACAAAGCATTAAGGGATGATTTTTTTCACACTATTTTTTTTTTTGGTACGGGGATCAAACTTGGGTCCTTGCACTTGCGAGGCAGGCGGCGGAACCACGGAGCTAAATCCCCAGCTCTTCACACTCTTAAAAAGACCAAATGGGGCTGGGGATTTAGCTCCGTGGTTCCGCCGCCTGCCTTGTAAGCGCAAGGACCTGAGTTCGATCTCCGGTACCAAAAAGAAAAAAGACTGACTGTTCAAAAGTGATCACTGAGGGGTTTCTTTATAAAGTCTTATGGGTTGTCTACTAATTAACAGTTAAGCTAGAGGATGGGAAAATCTTGATATCAGTGGTAGATACTTCTAATGGGAAATCAGTTAAAATGAAAATAAATATAAAGTTTAGTGTTAGTGGGAAGATATAACTTGATTCACTGAGATGTCGTTCATACATTCTTTCTGGTTACACACCTGTGACCTAAAACTGTGGTCTTTTGGGGATTTAATAACAATGAACTATGTCCACAATGTAGAGCCATTTCTGTTTTGATACTGTATAATTTCCTCTTAAAATGTATAGTGCCTTGCAAATTTTTTAACACAAATCAATTGTACTTTTGTGTTTGGAGATAATGGTAAAGTAATTTTGTGTGTGCTGTTTAAGTAGTATCCTTTGGCTTATTTAAAGCCTTCACATGACTACTTGACGAAGATCAGAACTTGCTTGTAAGATGTCTTTGGCTTTGAATTCTTAAGTGACTGGCTCTATTTCATGAAGAGATCAGGCTGTTTGACTTTTGGTCTTAAGAAATCATATGTAGTTTTCTGCTGTTGCAGAAGTTGTTGAAATACATAATAGAGTTTCAAAAAGCTTGAAATTTCCTGTTTGAAACTAATGGGTAATCTGGGCATGTGGTGTACAGGTGTAATCCCAACTATTTGAGAAGGTGAGACAGACAAGAGATGGCAACTTTAAGGCCAGCCTGGCCAATTTAGCAAGACCTTGTCTCAAAATCGAATTTAAAAAAAGGGTGAGAGATGTAACCCATGCACAAGGCCATGAGTTCATTTCCAGGATTGAAAAAGACATTGTTAGGAAGTAGAGTAGTTTCTCACACACACACACACACACACACACACACACACACACACACACACACAGAGATTGATGTTTAAGAGATAGAAATGCATACTTATCTGTCAATCTGTTATTTAGCTCTTCCACCAATTTTTCATTGTTATTTCCAGTCATATCAGTTTATAGGCTGTATTCAAGCCAATATGAAACTATATATCAATATACCTCCAAATGCAATATCTTAGTGCATTTTTAAACTATCTAAACACATGCATATTTATATAGGCATTATGTTTGATGTTCTCTGGTGGTTATTTTAGATATGACATTGAAACACATAATTTGTGGGTTGGGGATTTAGCTCAGGGGTGCTGCTGCCTGCTTCAGAAGTACAAGGACCCGAGTTCAATCCCTGGTACCAACCCCCCCCCAAAAAAACAAAAAACCCATAATTTTTTACAGTTATACTACATTCTGTTTTTAAAATATTTTTAAATAAAATGTACTTGAGTATTTGAACCGAACAGCTGTGAATTTAGAGTTTTAGGGTAGATTTTATTTCTTAGAACATCATGTTACTTAGGTTGTTAGAAAGTATAGCAGACAAACTACAATTTGGTTTTAGTTAATACAGTTTTCCCTTAGCATGTATAAGAGATTGGATCTAGAACCTTCAGAATAATAAAACCTGGATGCTTAAATCCCTTATATAAAATGGCATACTATTTAATATGTATTTTATATTAACTATGCCCATTCTCCCATATCTCTAGTGATCTCTAGATTACTTATGGTAACTAATATAATGTAAATGCTATATAAAGAAGTGTATGTTATTTAGCGAAAAATCACAAGGAAAAAACTAGAAATTTGAGTTATATTGTATGTATTGGCTCCTAACTTTCAAATCACAGATATTTATCTCATTTCCTCTGACACATTTTATGTCCTCTTCATCTCTACTTGGGCTATTTTAATTAACTCTTAGGTGAGGATATTCTGCTTCAGTCTTAACCTGGCATAGCTTATCCCAGTACCCTTTCCCCTAAACTCAAATTAAGAAAACAGCAAAAAATCGACTTCTCATTTTGAAAAGCCATGCAAATCTAACCATGATATTTCTTACTTATTTTCGTGTGTGTGTGTGTCTGTGTGTGTGTCCTCTGTCAGTGTTTCTCTAAAAATTTTAAGTGAACTTAACAGCAGAGGAGAACAAATTTGTAGTCCTGTATTTTCTGGAGGTGTAATTAGAAGTGTCACTTTTGAAGTCTCATTGACCTTAAAAATGTAATATTTTCGGTTAATATTAAAACAAAAACTGTTTACCTCCCACATTCTCTACCTCCCACCCCAACTTTTGCATAACATTGACAGTTTTAACAATAGTTACTTATGGCTTTATCCAATTCCGACATACAGGCCCTGTATCATTCCGTAGTCCAGTGATGAACAGTGTCGGAAATCTAGAGTTTCTCGCAGATTGTGATGGCTGTTTGTTAGCATCCATTAATCTAGAGCAGTCTCTATTTATGTTTCCTGTGTCTACTTTATATAGGTTGCTGGGTAACAATATGAAGAAAGGGTTCTGATATCGAGTTTACATTTGAAAAATGCTATTGTGATTGGAACCATAAAATCCAAATTATTTACCTTTCCATATGAAGATCTTTCTGGTGTGGACTTTGCTTACTTTCCTTATCTTTCCCCTCACCTTCTACGTCTTTTCTAGAGATTGAAACTGGAAGCCTGAGGCTGAAATTGATTTTATTTGACCCTAGAGTGTTGACTGGCGTAGAATTTAATTTAAAACAGTTACTTAATTGTCTGCACACATGTGAAAATTAGGAAATATCATGTTAAAATTTGGATCTCTAACTTTTTTTTTCTTGGTACTGGGGGTCGGACTCGGGTCCTTGCGCTTGTGAGGCAGACGGCAGAACCACTGAGCTAAATCCCCAGCCCTCTACCTTCTTTTGAAAAACAAATATTCTGCTATGAGAACTTAAATAGTTGCTTTCACCAATGTAGCATGAATGTTGTCTAGTTAATCATTTTTATGAATCTTTGAAAATTTATTTTTTCTTACCCTCTTCCTTCTCTCTTTCCTCCATTTTGGCTGCTGAACATTTCACTCAGGGCCTGGTACATGACAAGCATCTACTGTACCTCTGTGCTCGTCCCGAGCCAAATCTTGGAAATTCTTGATACTTTTCAGCAGAAGGCATACCAACAACCATCTCAAAAGATATCTTTTCCTATTCTTACCTTGTTTAAAAATAGTTTTCTACCATGCCATACTGCTTACTATAGGTATAGTTAATTTTTGTTTTGTATTTGTTAATCAGGCACAAGTTAAATTAGGATTTTAAATTGAATTGCTTTATATTTCTTTTTTTTTCTTTTTTGGTACCAGGGATCGAACTCTGGGCCCTGTGCTTGCGAGGCAGGTGCTGGAACCAGTGAGCTAAATCCCTGGCCCTATGCTTAATATTTCTTTGATGAGTGAGTGACTAGATAATAAAATTGGACCTATCCTTAGCTAAAATATTTATAATTATCCTATGATTCATTTTTTTCTTTTTGGTACTGGGGATCGAACTCAGGACTTGTGCATGTGAGGCAGGCAGCAGGCCCACTGAGCTAAATCCCTGGCCCAATTATCCTGTGATTTAAAAAGTAACATTAGGGCTGGGAATTTAGCTCAGTGGTCCTGCTACTTGCCTCACAAGCACAAAGTCCTGAGTCCATCTCTGGTACCAAAACTAAAACAAGCAAACAGCAACAACAAAGTAACAAACATTAGCTGGTGTGGTGGCACTTGTGTGTAATCCCTGCACTTGGAGGCTGAGACAGGAAGATTGCTGTGTATTTGAGACCAGCCAGGAAGCAAATAAAAAGGAAGATTTTAGTCGGGCATGGTGATGAACATCTATAATTCTAGCGCTCACACAGGAGGACTGCAGATTGGAACACAAGCTAGGTATTTAGCGAGACCCTGACTCAAAATAAAAAGTGAAAAAAGGACTCAGGGTATATAGCTCATTGTTATGGCCCTGATTTCAGTCACTACTACATACAAAAAAAAAAAAAATTATTAGTTGTTACAGCAGTTTCTATTTGTTTAAATTTTCTGTTCTGTAAGATGTACTGTCACGTGGTGGACTTCTAATTAGACTTTATTTAAGTAATTAAGAATTGAAGCCAGTTTGGGTAGATGAAATGAGAGAAACCATGTGTATGCGTAAACTTAGAACACATATACATATTATTTAATTACACAAAAACTATATGCAACTAAATAATATGTCTATGTGTTTTAAGTGGATATTAATACATTAAGAAAATGTGGTATTAATGTGAAATTTGCACAAATGGAATCATAGTACACTTTCAGCTTGCCTTTTTTTCAGTTAATAGGTCCTACGTATTATTACCTCCTTTATTATTGTCTCCTTTATAGCTGAGAATATTTCTGTGTATCTTCTCCTATTGATGGAAATTTAGAAATGTAAACAGTTGTAGTTTACATTCCCACCACAATGTAAAAGTGTTCCTTTCCCCTGCAGCCATCATGAAAGATAGGCCGGGTGTGGTGGTGCATGCCTGTAATCCCAGAACTCAGGAGGCTGAGGCAGGAGGATTGCTGTGAGTTCAAGGCCAGCGTAAGCTACAGAGAAACTTCAGGGCCAGACTGAACTGCATATTGAGACCCTGTCTCAAAAAACCAAAACCAAAAACCAAAATTCAAAAACATAATGAGAGATGAATCTTGAATCATTTTTAGGAAAATGAATAATACACTTCGAGATCATAATATTAAGTGAAATAAATCAAACATGCAAGCTTAAATGTGCCATGGTTTCTCTTTATGAGAAACTCCAAATATAAATAAAGAGCAAAATGAAAAGTAGATAATAGGAAGTAGGGAAATGGATCTTTTGCAAAAGGGAAGGGACCTGCAGAGAAAAGGAAGGGAGATGGAGAAGAGAAAGTGATGAAAAAAAAAATTGAAATGTGTTACAACATGTATCAATTCCCCTCAAGAAATCTAATCATGGAGTGCAGTCATGTACCGATAAGATTAAAATTTAAAAATTTGATGTCTTCCTAGATTTCTTTAAAAGATTAATTTCCTGTACCAGTTAGCTCCTTTTTGTAGCACTTAGGATTTCATGAAGGCTCTATTAGTTTTAACTCACAAGTATCTCAGTGTACCATTTGTCTTTCATATTTGTATTTAGCAGCAAATCTTCACTATGAAGCAAATATGCAGGTTAAAGTTTTAGTTTAAAATTACAGTATTCAGCTGTCTCAGTAATGAAAATCTCAAAGAACATTTAGAAATACAATTGTATGAAGTGGCTATTGTTTGTAAGCACTTGATTCTCTTCATTTCTGTAGAAGTATCATATTACAGTAACCATGAGGTCTATTCTTTGGGCAGCTGGAAAGCAGAGCAAAGAGAGATCGTTCTCTTGTCCAGGAGAAAGTACTTTGTGCCCTCTGGTTGCAGACTTGGCTCCCCCTTTTTTCCCAAAGGATAATAGTTTCCTCACAGGTGAGTCAGTCTTTTGTTCTCTCACCAGGTGCATTATTGCTTTTTCCTGGTGGCGGTCTAGGTGTTCTCATTCAATAGAAGTTTTAAGCAAATTCTCCAAAATAACCCAAAGAGATTTTCACATTTTGGCTGAAAGAAAATGAATTTTCCTCAATTCTTTCGACCCATTTGTTTTCTTACTGGATACTGTAACTCCTTTGGAAAATGTATAAATGTGTGTGTGTGGGTGGTTTCTTTTCTCTCTTCTTTGTGTCATGCTCATCCATTTAATTTAGAACACAAAGCAAGTGCATTGGCTTACAGCTTTTTTCTGCCCATAAGTAGGTTTCAGTAAGAATGGGAAGGATTCTGTGTTACAGAATGTTTTCTATTTACCAGATTCTAGAATTAGTCAAGTTCAGAATACCTGGGGTCACAGTCACTTAATAGTAACATGGACCTTAAATCACAATATCAAATATATGTTGAGTTTTAACTAAGACAGCCATTTTGGAAAAGTAAGAACTCTTTGAGGCTGGAGGTATAGCTCAGTGGAGAGAGCTTGCCTCATATGTGCAAGGCCTGGTCCCTAGCACTGGGAGGGAAAAAAAAAATAGAAAGCACTTTGAACATAGTTCTAAGTAAAAACTTTAATGTACCCAAGAGCATTTAATAACTGAGGAAAAGAGTGTATGTGCTGCTTTAAGGTTTAGGATTTGTTTTCAGATTTGTAAATTATTTTTTGATTGCTAGTGCTAAGGATGTGAGCTCAAACTATCATAGAATTACAGTTTATTGTGTTGATATTTAGCTAAGTATTTCAAGCAGTTGAAGTGACTCTTTGTTTAGGTTATAGTTCCTTTTTGGTTTTGGTTCCTTTTAGAGCCTTTTCTGCTTTTTTTTTCATTCAACAAGTGAGAACTACTATGGGCCTGGGATTTAGCTCAGTGGTTCCACCGCCTGCCTCGCAAGCTCAAGGACCTGAGTTTGATCCCCAGTACCAATAAGAAAACGGGTACTACTAGTGCCAAGCATATTCATAATTATAGAATGATCCTGGGTGTTAGATTTCTCTGGTTATTGAATATTACCTTAATTAAAGGTTTTATGGCTGCTTTCCTTTTCTTATATCTTGTTTTGTAAATAATAGTTTTAAGTGTAACTTAATGTTTTTGTGTGGGTTACTTTTTTATCATATATAAATTAATAGCCTGGCTGGTTGTGAGATCAAACTATTAAATCTGAGAGCAAATAAACTCCAGTCCTGGTACTTTATAAGTTGTAGCATTTTTTGAACTCATATTTCTGTATTTTATTCTATTTTGTTTGTTTTTTCTTCTTTTCCTATTATACCAGTAATCTACTCTTTTATTACTAAGTAAATTGCTGCTTGAAGTCCAGTAACTTAGAGTTTGGAAGGCCAAATTTTGTTTAGAAATTTCATGCCTACCTAGGTGTAGTGACACACTCCTGGAATCCCAGCACTCAGGAGGCTGAGGCAGGAGGATCACTGTGAGTTTGAAGCCATCCTGGACTACATAGTGAGTTCCAGACCATCTTGATCTACAGAGCAAGACCCTGTCGCACACACACACACACACACACACAAAATTTTTTTTCAGTACTAATCTTCCAGAAAAAACAAACAAAAAGCCCCCCCTCCCAAAAACTTAGAATTTTTTTTTTTTGTACCAGGGATCGAACTTGGGTCCTTGCACTTAGTGAGGCAGGTGGCAGAACCACTGAGCTAAATCCCCAGCAAACTTAGAAATTTTTGATGTAATTACTGTACTTCCTGGGCAAGTCTCATCTTGTGAGAAAAGTTGTAGTGTTTTCTGCACAGTGAATTGTAGATACTTTCAAATGACTTTCAAGAGAGTGACTGTTGGGATATACTTGAAGACATTGTGTGATAAAAGGGTACTATGTTTTGGTATTCTTTTTCCTGTTTTCTTTTTTTACAGTATTGGTGATCAAACTCATGGCCTTATGTGCTGAAGTACATCTCTAGCCTTTAAAAAAGGTTTTTTTTTTTTTTTGAGAAAGAGTCTCCCAGAATTGCCCAGGCTAGTCTCGAGTTTGCAGTCCTCCGGACTACCTCAGCCTCACAGATAGCTAGGAATATAGATGTGTGCCACTGCACTATTGATTGATTGATTGGTCCTGGAAATTGAAACTAGGGCCTTCATACTGAGCTACACCCCCAGCCCTTTTTTATTTTGAGACAGGGTCTTGCTAAGTTGTCCAGGCTGGGCTTCTCCTGCCTTAGCCACTCAATTCTGGACTTAAAGGCTCATGACAGCATGCCCTGTTTATTATGGTATTCTTTTTTTTTTTAAATAAATTTTATTGGTACATTTAAGGTATACATTATAATGGCATTCATCATTGGAAATTTGCACCTTTACATAATCCATCTTGGCTCTTAATTGTTTTTTTTTTGGTACTGGGGATTGAGCTTGGGTACTTGCGCTTACAAGGCAGGCCACCGAACCGCTGAGCTAAATCCCTGGCCCTATTATGATATTCTTTATGTGGTTTTTTAAGAATTATTTTGTCTTTCACCAAGAAATAATGACTACTTTTTGGTCAGAAGCTTTTACTGAATGCTGCAAAATTGTATTTCAGCAAAATTAGAAAAGAAAACATGTTTCTTCTAGCCCTATTTGGAGTTTAGTTTATTAATTGCTATATAGAGGTAGCTTATTATGATGTATAGATGTCTTAAAATAAAAGAAACCTTAGAAATGATGTAGCATAAATTTTTTATTTTAATGGGTGGAAGATCAGATTAAAAAAAAAAAAGATGTCCCAGTATTAAAAGTTTGTAAACTCAAACTGGCTTCTTCTCCATTTAAACTACATTAATGAAGTTAAAAAAATCCTATCTAAGGAGTTAATTTTTACAGTTTGATACTAACAGAAATTCTTGCTGTAGCCCAAATGGGCACACTTATCTTTACGACTTATATTTAATTACTAATTTATGGCCATTGCTACATTGCTGGCCAGTAGTTTACTTTTAGTGACTGTAATGACTACAGCCCATATTATTTTAAATAATAAAAATGTATTACTTTTTACAGCATATGTACACATTAATTCCTTAGAATCTTAGGCTTTTTTATGTTTTTAATTTTTACCTTAAATTTTTTTTCACTTTTCCAGTAAAATGTATTGAAATTGTTTTAATTTTTGTTTGTTTTGGTACTGAGGCTCGAACTCAGATCTTTGCACTTGTGAGGCCCGCTCTGGAACCACTGAGCTAAATTCCCAGCCCTAATTTTTTTAATTTAAAATTTTTGCTTGTACATATTTGCAATACATAATTATTATATTCATTCCTTGTGGTTAATTGGTACATATACATAACACATTCAGTTCCTGTTCCCTCTTTTCCCTCAACCCCCCTATTTTTGACAGCATTCAATTTATCTTTTTTTTTTTCCAGCTTTAATTGAGTTTATTGGTACATTTTAGGAATACGGTACAGTTACATTCATTGTTTGGATCTTGTACCTCTACATGACCAATTTGTTTATCTTATAAGTCCTTATGAAATCAGTTACTATACATACAGATTAACAGACCCAAAAAGACCAGTAGGCCCCAAAACATATAAAATGCATAAAACAATTATACTAAATCAGTGTACACTTTTAGATACATCGTCAGTGCTGAATTACAATTTTTTTTTGTCTTTTTTCTTGTCTGTTTTATTTTGTCCTTTTTTTTAACATATGTTTTTTCTCCTGTGAGAGAAACCATGAAGTATATGTCTTATTTACTTCACTTAACACTGTGGTCTCATGCTGCATCCATTTTCTTATAAATGATTCTAATTTATGCTTTATTGCAGTATAATACTTCATTGTATATAAATACCACATTTTCTTTATCTGTTTATCTGTTGATGAACATATAGACTGCTTCTAAGATTTAGCTATAATTCTTTTTTGAGATAGGGTCTTGCTGTGTAATCCAGGCTGGCCTTGAACTCTGCAGTCCTCCTGCCTCAGCCTCCTGAGTGCTGGGATTACAGGTGTATACCACCACGCCTGACCAGCTATAATGAATTGTGGTGCTATAAACATGAATATGCATACATCATTGTGGTGGGATGTCTTTAATGCTTTTGGGAAGATACCTAGAAGAAGAGTAGCTGGGTCAAATGGAATTTTTACTTTTAGCTGTTTGAGGAATCTCCACGCTGATTTCCACAGTGGTCGTAACAGTGTATACTCCCAACAACAATTAAGAAGGGCTCCTTTTTCTCTGAAGCCTCTTCAGCATTTGTTATTGGTTGATGATAGCCAATATTTCTTGATGGTAGCCATTCTTTCTAGAATGAGATGGAAACTCAGTGCTATTTTAATTTGCGTTTCTCCAATGGCCAGTGATGTTGAACATTTTTTCATATATTTATTGGCTGTTTGTGTGTCTTCATCTGAGAAGTGTTCAGTTCAGATGCTCATTTTTTGTGTGGGTCTTTAAATTTGGAGTCTTATTTTTTTAAGTTCTTTGTATAGTCTAGATAATAGTCCTTTGAGGAGTAGCTGGCAAAATATTTTTCCATTCTGTCTATCATCTCTTTGCTCTCTTGGTGGTTTCCTTTGTAGTGCAGAAGTTCTTTAGTTTGATGTGATCCTATTTGTTGATTCTTGGTATTATTTCTTGAGCAATGAGGTTCTGTTCTTTGCCTATATCTATGTCTTCAAGAGTTTTAACTATTTTGTCTTCTAGCAGATTAAGTGTTTCTGTTTTTTTTTTTTTTTTTTTTTTTGTTTTTGTACTGGGGATTGAATTTAGGACCCTGCCCTTGAGAGGCAGGCAGTAGAACCACTGAGCTAAATCCCTGGCAGGTGTTTCTGTTTTAACATTTAAATCTTTGATCCGTTTTGATTTTTAGTTAGTGCGTAGTAAGAGATATGGGTCTAGGTTCAATCTTTGGCATGTGGAGAGCCAGTTTTCCCAGCACCATTTATTAAAGAGGCTGTCTTTCTTCCAGTGAAGGGATTTATTCTTTTTAGGTATCTGAGTGTGTCTGGAATCATTTCTGGATCTTGTATTCTGTTCCATTGATCCACAATTCTGCTTTTTTGTCAGTACCATGCTGTTGTTATCTCTGTAGCTCTGTAGTAAACTTAAAGTCCAAGATTGTCATGCCCCTTGCCTTGCCCTTGTTGCCCAGAATTGCTTTTCCCTTTCTAGGTCTCTTCTACTTCAGAATAAATTTTAGGATTGTCACAGAAGTTCCACAGTATAATTGCAAGTCAGGGACTGTGAAGCTTCCTGCCTTTTCTTTGTTGCTCAGAATTATTTTTGCTATTCTAGTTCTCTTCTGGTTCCAAATGAATTTTAGGAATGTTTTCTCTCATTCTGTAAAGAAGGTTATTGGTATTTTTATTGGAATTGCACTAAATCTATGTAACTGTTTTGGAAGTATGACCATTTCAACTATATTGGTTCTGCCTATCCAGGAAGAGAGATATCTTTTCAGTTTCTTTTTTTTCCTCCTCATTGTCTTTTCAGATTCTGATAGCCTCTTCCATTTCCTTTTTCAGAGTACTATAGTTTCACTTTCCTTTTTTTTGGTGCTGGGGTTTGAATTTAGGTCCTTGCGCTTGTGAGGCAGGTGGGAGAACCAGTGAGCTAAATCCCTAGCCCTATAGTTTCACTTTCTTGCTTAATTTAATTCCTAAGGACAATATTTCATTTTCTTTTCTTTTCTTTTTTTCTTTTTTTTTTTTTGGTTTTTTGAGACAGAGTCTCATATGTAGTTGAGAGACTGACCTGGAACTCACTATGTAGCCCAGGCTGGTCTCGAATTCACAGTGATCCTCCTCCCTCAGCCTCCCGAGTCCCGGGATTACAGGTGTGCACCACCGCACCCAGCTTTCATTTTTTTGATTCTACTTTGAAAGGTGTTTTCCTAATTTTGTTCTTGGTAAGTTTATTATTGGTATAGGAGCACTACTAAGTGTTGACTTTGTATTCTGTTATACTGCTGAATTTGTTTATTAACTCTAGGAGTCGTCTTCTGAAATAAAGGAAATCCTGAAAAAATGCATACAACTACAAACACTTGAGAAAACCCACCAGTCAGAGAAACAAGCCAATTGTTGCATTCACTTGCTTAATGACAGTGTCATGTCATATTACAGAAGTGTTAAAAAAAAACGACAGAAACAGACAACCTTAAACCAGTTTTTAGTTCTGAAAAGGTTGAGACCTACTGAGCCAGAAGCAGGTCCTAGTGGGCTACAGACTCTCCCAAGGAGAAAGGACACCAGACAGCCAGATTCCTGATGTTGTTATGGAAAGGGACTATCCTGCCAAACAATAACCACCTTCCATTTCAGCCTCCCTTCTTGCAAGCCAAAGGTATCAGCTTGAATGATGAGTACAGTATGAATTATTGTTTCTGGTAAACTAGGCACATTTTATAACTTTTTGGTGAATCCACTAGGAAAATTATTGGTATTTCTGACATATTATGCACATTATACAACTCTTTGAAAAGGTTAATGGGTGCTTTGGGATGTTCTGAACGCATTATGGGTATTTCCATTATTTGTTATGCAAAAAATAGTCTTGACTTACAAACTACTTGATTTACAACCAGCCCTCATGAATAAATTGAGTTTGTAAGTCAAGTGTCCACTGTATATTGAACAGGATTGGTGATAGACATCTTTGTTTTGGTCCTGATTTTAGAAGGAAAGTGTTCAGCTTCTCTCCTGTTAGTGTGATGTTGGCTGTTGGTTTGTCATGGATGGCTTTTATGAGATTGAGATAAAGACCTTCTATATCTATTTTCTTCTGGGTTTTTAATCATGAATGTATGCTGTATTTTGTCAAATGCCTTTGTGTCTATTGAGATGATCATGTGATTTTTGTCCTTGCTTCTGTTTATGTGGTCTATTACATTTATTGATTTATGTATGTTGAACCATCCTTGCATTACTGGACTGAATCTAACTTGGTCATAGTATATGATCTTTTTGATGATTTGCTGCATTCTTTTGTTTTTATTTTTTTGTTGTGCTGTGTATGATAGGCAAGTGCTCTAACCTGAGCCACATCTCCACCTTGAATTAGAGTCTCCTTATGCTTGAAGAGATTGCAGAATCTATTCCATGTTGTTATTTTACAGGTGAATAAACTATGGTACAAATGACTAAGTAATTCATCTAATTTTCCATGACTATAAAGCAGTGTTGGCAAACCTATGGTGCATGTACTGTATTGCGCTGTTTATATCATTGAAAGCTCTAAAATGTTTGCCATCACTGTTATAAAGCATTTGGTATGCTGGACTCCTCTGTGATTTAATAAGGTTAGAAGACTAATGCTATCCTGACTTTAGCTTTCACTTGCTTAAATTCTAGTTTATGATTGTGTTGTATATATCGTGTGTTTCATACTTAGTGTAAGTTATCAAGCAGTGCAAACTCAATTTATGGAGTATAGTAATTGAGCAAAATCATCACTAAACCTGTCATTATCAGCAATTTAGAACTACATTGACAAGGAAGCAGTGTTAGTAATCCTTATTAATCTATCTGGCAGGGTATAACATTTTAACATACCTTTTAGATTCACAGTGAAAAAGTTATTAAATTTCTTAGTGTCAAAACAAGAATTGCTTTAGATGGTCATTTAATAAACTGCTTTGTTTCATTTAACCTAGTTTTGGTTAAGCTTCTGTGATACAATCACATAGGTTTATCTTTCAATGACAAGTGTTTGCTGTATGGGTTTTTTGTTTAATACAGGTACTGGTGCCAGTTTGAGAGTGTAGATTCATAGCCTTAGTATGGAAAAAAGGTGAATTAGGTGAATTTGTTAGCTAAACAGTACTATCTCTTTTTTTGTACTCGGAATCAAACTCGGGACCTTGTGCTTGCGTGTCAGGTGTGTTGCCACTGAGCTAAATCCCTGGCCCTAAATAGACTATCTTTTAATGTTCTTTTTTGGCACTGGGGATTGAATTCAGGAACTTACACTTGCCAGGCAGGTGCTATGTTGCTGAGCTAAATCCCTGCCCCTTAATGTTCATTTTTAAATGCAATTAAATGTAATCAGTTCTCTTTTCATAGTGTTATGTAATAGTGGTATGCTGGTTATCTGAAACTACAGTATACATATGCAAAATGAAAGGTTTGTGTAAATATTATTTATTGCAATAAATTTGAAATTCAAAACAGAATAAACACATCAGGACTATAGACTTATACATTTACATTACACAGTACTGTAATAGGGCTCTACAAATAGGACCTATTTATCTTTTCTTTCATTTAGGACTTTATATTAATGTTTGCAATAATAGTGACTGATTGCTAAAGAAACCTCTCTTGTCAGTGTATCAACTAGAAGAATTGATTGTCTTTGTACTGTGTACTAGCTGTCCAGTAGTCTATTAAATAGATAAAGCTTATCACAAAAGTTAAAAGTTAATGGTTTATTTGGTTTGGAACGCATACTTTTTTGGGGGGGTATAGAACCCATACTTTTAATTCTGTTGAATTACTGTTAAGAGGAAGTTAAATCATTGGAGTTGAATTAAAGAGAGTAAGTCAGATTTGAGGAGGTAAATTAATTAACATTTGGTTATTCTGTGCCTATTAAGTTAAGAAATAGTTTAGATAATTACTCACATTTGAGATTTAAATATGAAGAATGGGATTTTGAACATGAGTGAGATTGTTTCTAGAACAAGTCAGGGGAGACAGGTAAATTCTTAGTAGCTGAAATGGAGTCTAGGCTGGTTATAAATAAATAATTGGAAGAAAGCCATAATTAAGGGACAAAAAAGTACAAAAAATTGGAGATCTGTTCATCCAGTTCAAGAGGACAGTGTAGGCAATAATGTTATTAACAGCTAGTAGTTTAGAAGGTTGTAACCTGTTTGTAAAACTACACAGGTGCTGATACTTTGTCCAATACTGGCAAAGCTAGTGGCAAGAAAGTGAAATAAAAATGTTTAAAAGTTTTAAAGAAATAGATTTTTCTTAAACCAATCTTTGGAACACAGTCATAACTTGTGTAATTTATTGCTGATAGCTTCTATTTATTATTAGACTGAATATAAAAATCTTGTGACCTTGGGAGTATTATTAATTTTGAACTTGTAGTGTGACTAAAGATTCTAGCAGAGGTTGGATATAGCCTCCATTAAGTATAGAATCCTTAAAATGTTTGCTTTATAAAACCTAAACTTGTAATTTTGTAAATATATAAAATTTTGACATAACAGTAGAAATGTAACTAGAAAAAAATTTTTTAAATGAGTTGCTTTTCACTTTTTGTTTTTTGGTGATAGCCTAAGATTCAGTTAGTTTAAAAGTATTTCATTTGTTAAATACTACACACTGCATTTTCCTCTTTTTTTGGTCCATTTTATTTTTCAAAATTTCTTTTGGAAACATTCAGCTATACGACGATAGGTATTTGTTAGAATTTAAAATATTATAGTTGAAAATTTGAAACCAGAAAGGAGAATATTCTTTAAGAAATAGGAAATATTTTTATGTAATGTGGAAAAAATGTGGGGAATTACAGTACAATACCAAAAACCAATATTTGTCAGTAAATCAAATTTGAGAATTTCTACTTTAATAAGTTGTTAAGGACTGGGTTTAGAGATATTTCTTTTAGTGTAAACATTTTTAATATAGAAACAAATCAGGGAAATGGTTTCCATATGCTTCTTGAGGTGTTAACAGTGCACTTTAGGGTTGGAAAGGCAATATAAACCTAAACTACATTCTAGATGGTGAATGAAGGAACATTTCAGTGGTAATATGTATGAGAAACGCTTGTGCTTTGTGGATTTGTGACTTATGCTTTCATGTTTCTAGAATATGCAAGTTACTGTTTCACAAACCTGAAATCTAATACAACTTGTGCTATCTGGCCCATTATTTCTTTTTACTATAGTTCATCCTGCTGGGGTATTTCTTGGATACCTTACTCTTGCAGAGAAATTGAGGCCAGTTTTTTATCCTATTTTAAGGGACTTAAGATAAATAAAACAAAGAGTATGGCTGGGAGAAGTAAATACAATCCAAGAAGTATCAGACCTTTTTGTGTTTTCCTAACAATCTTGGAGGCAAGAACAGTTCATTTTTAAAAAAATTATGGCTAACTTTATTCCTGTTTGAAGTTGAATATATTACTATATTATCCATTTGTCGAGAGCACCAGAATATATAGTATTAGCTTATAAAGAGCAATTGTCTTTGATCGTACTTGTAATTTTGCAGTATTGCATATATAGTAACTTTCTCTTTGGTTGACCTTTGAAAGTCTTCATTGACTTTCAAAAGTTTTCAAACAAACTCAAAGTTTGTTTTGGTCTTTGTAAAATGATAGGGCCTACAGAAACAAGGAAAAAATTTCATTGGCTTTAAAGTTATGACTGAGTAGGATTTTTCTAAACTTTCAGGATAACAACAAAATCTTTCAAATAAAGATGGGGCAAGAGGGAGATAAGAATAACCTAGGAAGGTCTTAAAAAGTACTATACCACCTACATAAAGGTTTACTGTGTCCTAGGCATAGTACTGATGCCCTTTATTCATTATCTCACTTAATCTTTATAATAATTCTAACTGGTAGTTACTGATAATGGCCACTTTTTATGGATGAAGGAATTGAAGTTTAGAGACTTCAAGTAACTTGCCTAAGGTAACAAAACTTGTAAGTGCCTCAGCCTGGATTCAGCTAGCTCTAATTGATGACAAACGTCTGCTCTAAATCACCATGCTATAATTAAATTCTTGCAAAACCTTTCGGTCTTTCTTTTCTATATCAGAATGAGGGTGATGGCAAGAACATGTGAGTTTCTGGAACATGCAAGATACTTCCCAACAAATGTGACATCTAACACACCTTTGCTCTCTCTGGCCCAGCATCTTTTTTTATTATAATTCATCTCTCTAGGATATTAGATACTCTACAATTGTATGAAAAATGAGACCAGTTTTGGGGCCTATTTTACGGGACTTATTAAGATAAGTAAAACAAAGATGATGGCTAGGGGAAAAATAAAATCCAAGTAGTATGAGTCCCTTCTGGGTTTTCCCGATGATCTTGGGGACATGAACAGTTGACTTTTTTTCATTAGGGCTAACTTACATTCGTTAGGGTTAACTTCATTTCTAGTTCCATTCAAAAATTACCCTAGTCCCCAAAGTTACAATGTTGAGTTTATACTTTCAAGTTTTGTAATGTATATATAAAATGTGTGTGTAACACGTTATAGCTTGTGTCTAGATGTTCCCCCAAAGCCTTGTGCACTCATAAGTAGGCCTTTTTCAGAGGTTGCTGAATGTAGAGTGTGTGATTGATTCATAGTGCAATGGTAGGAGTAAGAGTGCCAGGATTAAGGGTGGGTGATTACTAAATCAGTCCACTGATTGGTTTGGCACCGCCCTAATCCCTGTAGACTGGATACAGTTTAAGGGGCAGAAAGAGACTTGTCCTGTCCTTTTTCACTTTGCTACTTTCTGCCCACTAAGAACTGTTTCTCTTCTGCCATGCTCATTGCGTTGGAGCCAGGTGATTATGGACTGAAACCTCTGGAAACAGTGAGCCAAGTAAAGCTTTCCTCCTTTAACTTTGGGTGTTGGATGTTCTGTCTCAGCAACGAGAAAGGTAACATGTATTGCTTAATGAATAACAATTACAGTACCTGTACATTGACTGTGTAGATTAAGAAATAGGGTATTACGAACAACTTTGAAGCTTCTATCCTTTTTCTTCCATATCTTTTCCTCCTCCCGCAGAGGTGAGTACCTTCCTATAGTCATTCTTTTTCTTTTATGGATTTTCTGTGTATTGCTGGATTTCTTATCAGTGTACTATTTACTTTGAATTATGTATAAATATATATATTATATGTGCAGTTTTTGACTTTTGAGTGGGAAAAGAACATACAACATTAAATTTACAATGTTAACCACTTTTCTGGTAAAATTTTTTTATTCATGTTTACAGCATTTAATGATCACATTGATCATGATGATTGATTACATTGTTGGTATATGTACATAACACATTTTAATTCTTTTTTTGACCCCTTTTCCATTTCTCCTGTTCTTCCATTTCTCGATCACCTTTCCATCTGTAAAAGATGTATCTGTTTCCTATTATCTTTTATTTTACTCTTTCCTATACTTTGGGTTTCTCATTTAAGAGAAACCATTGAATATTTCAGCTTGAGTGTTTGATTTATTACATTTAACATTAACATTATGGTCTCAAGGTACATTCATTTTTCTAAAAATGAAAAATTCATCCATCTTTTTGGCAAAGTAGTACTCCACTGTATTTAATCACCACATTTCTTTATACATTCATCTTTTGGTGGATATATAGACTGTGTCCAAGATTTAGCTGTTATGAGTTCTGCTGGTATAAAATGGGTACACATACAGAACTGTAATATGATCTCTTTAACTCTTTCGGAAAATATTTAGGAGAATATCTGGGTCAAATGGAATTTTCACTTTAAACTTTTTTTTCCTTTTTTTGTACCATAGATCAAACTCAGAAACTTGTGCTTGTGAGGCAGGTGTGGTACCACTTAGCTAAATCCTAGGCCCTCACTTTTAGTTTTTTGAGGCATCTCTGCACTGATTTTCAAAGTGATACTAGTTTACATTCCCAACAGTTTTTACCAACAATATAGAAAGTTTTTTTTCCCCCAAAACACATCAACATTTGTTACTTTTTGATTTCTTTTCTTTTTTGTTTTTTTCTTCCTATACTGGGGATTGAACTCAGGACCTTATGCTTGTGAGGCAGGAGCTGAGCCACTGAGCTAAATCCGTGGCCCACTATTTGATTTCTTGATGCTAGCCATCTTTCTGAGGTGAAATCTCAGTGTTGTTTTAATTTACATTTCTGTAATGGCCAGTGATGTTAAACATTTTTTTCTTGTATTTATTGGTCATATATTCTTAAACTTTTGAGAAGTTTCTACTCATTTTAGTTGTTCATTTTCTGATTGGGTCTTTTATTTTGGGATAATCTAATTTTTTTGAGTTCTTTATATATTCTAGATATTAGCCCACTGTCAACATACAACAGTGACCAGCAAAAATTTTTTCCCACTCTGTAGCTTGTCTTTTTACTCTTTAGGTTGTTTTCATTGCTATGCAAGATTAATTTGATATAATCCCATTTGTTGATTCTTGATGTTATTCTTCTGCAATTAGGATTCTGTTAAAAAAGCTGTACCTATGGCTATGTCTTCAAGAATTCTACTAACTTATCTTGTAGCAGATTGTTTCTGCTTTAAAATTTAAATCTTTTATCCACTTTGATTTTAGTTTAACACATGGTGAGAGAATGGGTCTATAAATTCAGCCTTCTGCATGTGGATAGTCAGTTTTCCCAGCACCATTTATTAAAGAGGATATCTGTATTCCAGTGTGTGTTTTCGGCCTCTCATCAAAGATCAGATGGGTGAATGTGCCTGGGGTTGCTTCTACATTTTCTCTTCAGCTCCATTGAATTGCATGTATTTAATTAATTAATTAAGTTTTTTACTGCCGGTAACATGCTGTTTTTATTACTATAGCTTTTGTTATAACTTAAAAATCTACCATTGTGATGTTTCCTTCTTTGCTGTTGTTGCCCAGGATTGCTTTTGCTATACTAGGTCTCTTCTGGCTCTAATTCAGAATGAATTTTAACATTGTCTCTAGTTCTGTGAGGAATATTGTTGGTATTTTGATTGGGATTTTATTAAATCTATATATCAGTTTTGGAGGTATGGCCACTTTGACTCTATTGGTCTGCCTGCCCAGCAACGGTGGGTATCATTACATTTTCTGATGTCCTCTTTGATTTAATCTTCCTTTTCAGAGGGCTATAGTTTTGATTATAGAGGTCCTTCATTTCCTTTGGTAAATTCCTAAGTATTTAATTTTTTTGAAGCTATTGTGAATGGTATTTTTTCTAATTCCTTTTTCAATGGGTTCATTATTGGTATATAGGAATACTACTGATTTTTGTGTGTTGATTTTGTATCCCTCTCCCTTGCTAAATTTGTTTAGTAGTAGTTCCAGGAGTCCTTTGTAACCTTTTAATTTTTTTTTACTTGCCTGGTTGTTCTGTCTTATTTTGAGTACTGTGTTGGTGGAATCCTTGTCTTGTTTCTGATTTTTGGAAAAAGATTTGAGCTTTTCCTCATTTAATAAGATGTTGGTTTTTCATAAATGACTTTTATCAGATTGAGATAAAGTCCATCTATACCTATTTTCTGTGAGGTTTGTATCATGAATGGATGTTGTGTTTTGTCAGTGATTTTGTCCACCTTACAGATGATCATGTGATTTTTGTCCTTGCTTCTGTTTATATGATGTATTACATTTATTAGTTTGTGTATGTTGAGCCATTTCTGTGTCCCTGGGATGAATCCTACTTGTCATATTGTATGAACTTTTTGATAATTTGTTGCATTCTGTTTATCTTGTTAAGGATTTTTGCCTCCATGTTTATTAAAGAGATGAGCCTATAGTTGTCTTTCTTGATTGGGTCTTTTTCTGATTTTGAAATCAGCATAAAGACCCAAGTCATTGCACTTGTCTTCTTAGTTCACCAGCAAGAGCAAAATCATGCCCTGAATTGGATGCTGCTACAAAACTGTAGACCCTAGAAGATAACCACAGCCTTGAAATCACAGAGAATTTTCTTTTCTTCCTTTTTCTAATTGCTTGCGAGCCTTTTATTTCATTTTTTATTTTATTATTATTATTTGTTGTTTTCTTGAGACAGGATCTCACTATGTAGTTGAGACTGACCTGGAACTATGTAGCCCAGGCTGGTCACAGTGATCCTCCTGCCTCAGCCTCCTGAGTGCTGGGATTACAGGCATGTGCCACCATGCTTGCCTTATTAGTTTCATTTTTAATTTTTTTTTTGTTGTGAGTGTGAACATTGCTTTTAGTTTTTGTTTTGTTCTTGTTTTTGTTTCATTTTTCCCTCTTGTCTTCTTTACCAGTTTCCCAAGGCTTAATCTTCTTTTGTCCTTTTGCCTTGCTTCTAATCTCGTTCTTTCTTTTCTTTCTCTATATTTTCTTCTTATCTCTTTGAAATTTTTTCCCCTTAGTGTATAATATCTCTGTTGAGTGGCTGTTTACTGTATATAATTTTCTGATTTATCTCATATTTTGTTTTATAACTATAAATCATGTATCTATGATTAAGGAATCAAATATATAGTTATCACAGTTTGTCATTTTCCAATGTGTGCTCGATGCTGTTACTACTAATTGTACTCCTTTATCCAAGGTGATATAGTTGTTGTGATCTGTTGATCTTCTTGTTTGCCAATACCTAGATTGCCTGGGAATCGAAAACAATATTTTAGTTTAGTACCAAAGAACTGGGTGCTAGGCCAATTAGGCAGCAACCTTTTATCCCTAATAGACCCGAAGAGGTACGATCCTGGGACAGACTCAAAGGCCAAAAGCCAACTATGCCTAGAAGACATCTCTGAAAACTAGCCATTTCCTAAAGAGGTCTCAATACTAGTAATAAAGCTACCTATTAGAAACAGTTTACAAGCCTCAATAAAGAAAACGAAAACCAAGAAAAAACAGAAAATGGGAAAATATAGGAGGAAGATTCAGCCCATAAAGTCCAACTCACCCAATGCAAATCAAGGGGCCATTGAGGTAGAAGAAATCAAAAGTCACCCAGCTGAATTTTATGTAATGGTCACAATAGAAGTAACAAAACAGAGCAGTAACCCTCTTGACAAAAGCAAAACAGAGGTAATTAAAGAGATGATGACCATAATGAAGGAATTGATTATTTAATGTAGAGTAGATGTAGATAAACAGAATATAGAAACTTAGGAAAGACATGGAAACCGTGAATGTCCAACATATTAAAGAACTTGATTCCATAAAAGAGACTCAAATAGAAATCCCAGAGATTAAAACTTCTACTGAATGTGTATGCAGCAGAGTCAACCAACGTGAAGATAGAATATTGTTCTAGAAGACAAGGTTGTGGTTGGTGATTGTCAAATGAAAGACCTGTTGAAAATAGCATGTGAACACAAAAAAATCGTTTCAACATCTGCTAGATGATGCAAAGAAGACAAATAGAAGAAAAATTAGAATCATTTAAGAATCAGAAGGTAGCACAAAAGGAATAAAAAACCTGTCCACAGAACTTATAGTAGAAAAGTTTCCAAGCATGTAAAAAGAATTTGAGATATGGATAATTGTGGCATAGAGGAACACACACACACACAACACACCCCAAAAGACTACATACACCAAGGTGTATAATAGTCAAGATTACAAAAGTTTAACACAAGAACAGAGTACTAAAAGTTACTAGATAAAAGAAACAAATCACCTAAAAAGGAAAGTTCATCAGACTCATAGTAGAATTCTCAACTCAAACCTTTAAAGAGAGCTTGTCATGAAGTATTGCAAGTCCTAAAAGAAAACAACCTTCAACCCAGATGTATTGATATACCCTACAAAGTTATCTTTCAAAGTTGATAGAATTTCTATGCAAAATAACACCTGAAGAAATTCATGACCATAAAACCAGCACTTCTAAAAATTATGAAGAATATTCTAGAAAAAGACAATGAAAATAATATAATTCTAGAATCCCAATAGAATGAATCCACCTAAGAAGGCAAGCAGTTAAACAAAAAGGAAGAAAGGGAACCAACAACAGCAAAATAATATGGCAAGGATAAGTCAGTACCTATCAGTTATAGTCATCAATGCAAATGTTCTCAATTCTTCAATCAAAAGAAACAGATTGGCATAATGGATCAAGAAATAAGATGAAAGAGAAATAAGTTCTAACAATATGCTGCATACAAGAAACACATTTAACTAAAAAAGAAATTCATAAATTGAAAGTCAAATGATGGAAAACATTACTCCATGAGACAGGAACTCTGAAAAAGCAGGGGTAGCTTTTCTATTTGCAGATAAAATGGATTTCAAGGCAAGACTGTTGAGAAGAGACAAAGAAGATTAAGGAAGGAAACAATCCAAGAGGAAGAGATAATAATCATAAATATATATGCAGCAAACACCATTACACCAAACTATATAAAACGAATAATAATATATATGAAAAATCAGATGGGCACTGATACAGTTGCATTAAGGGACATCAGTACCCACTGTCACAAATAGACAGATTAGTTAGACAATATCACCAAAGAAATATCACAATTGAACCAAACCTTTGAAAAAATGCAATTAGTAGATAGCTACAAATTGTTTCACCCCTTAACAACAGAACACAATCTTCACAGCAGCATATGGGCCTATCTCCAAAATAGACCACATACTGTCTCATAGCACATGGTTAAGGAAATGCATAGGGATTGAAATTATCCCTTTTATGTTATCAGGTCATAGCAGAATGAAATTGGAAATCAGAGGCAAAAGAAACCACATGAAGACAGAGAAATTATATAACATCCTCCCGAACAACCAGGCCACAGATGAAATTAAAGAAGAAATTAGTTTTTATAATTAAGTGATAATACCAGTATGACATATCTGAACTTAGGGGACAAGATAAAAGAAAGCACCTATGAGGGAAATATATATTGGTGAATTCCCACATCAGAAAATTAGAGCAAGCTCAAATAACCTAATGTTGAACCTCAAGCTTCTAGAAAAAGAAAAATAACTTAAACCCAAAATGTGTATGAAGGTGGAAATAAATATCAGAACACAAATTAATGCAGTTGAAACTAAGAAAACAATGCAAAGAATCAATGAATCAAAGAGTTGGTTCTTTGAAAAATTAAATAGACAAACTCTTAGTCAACCTTATATAAAACAGGAAAGAGAAGCCCCAAATCCACACAATTAGAAATGAAAAGGGTGAAATCACAATGGATCCTGTAGAAATCCAGAAGACCATCAGTACCTATATATATTTAGGAATGACTTTGAGCATACTCACTCCCTTTCAATTTCATTAAAGACTTTGAGGACTGTTGGTATTAGATCTTCCCTGAAGATCTTGTAGATTTCAGTAGTGAATTCATCAGATCTTTGGCTTTTCTTTGCTAGTAGGATTTTTTGTTTTACTTCCTCAATTTCATTGTCTGTTTCTGCATCATTCGGGATTTGTATGTCTTCTTCGTTCAGTTTTAGTAATTCATAGGAATACCTAGTACCCTATCCTTTTCTTCAGGATTGTTCAGTTTATCACAGTATTGGTTTTTGAAGTAGTTAGTAACAGTCTTCTAGATTTCAGCATTTTCATTTGTGAGTTTGCCTTTTTCATTTTCAATTGCATAGATCTGGGTTTTACTTCCTTTGGTAAGTTTTGCTAAAGTTTTCTCAAAGGAGTGAATGGAACTGTGACCCACCCCTTTTTTATATAATTAAAGTGCCTTAGCATGTTTTTCACTTGTCACAATAAAGAGTACCATGTGCTATGAAAAAAAAGTTTGTCTAGTTTGTTTATGCAAAGAACCAGGTCTTTGATTTATTGATGAATTATTTTGGGGAGAGGTCTTAATTTCATAAACTTTTAGTGTGATTTTAATTTTTTTTCCTTGTTATAGTTTCAGGTTTGGACTATTGCGGTTAGTTTAGGACCTTGAGTTGCATTATTAGAGTTTTGTGATGTGGGAATTCACAGCTATAAGCCTCCCCCTTTAAGAGTGATTTCATTGTGTACTATAAGACCTGGATGTTGTATTGTACCTGCATTATAGTGTGTTCTAGGACCTGTCTTAATTTTTTCCATTACTCATCAATTATTCAAGAGTATATTATTTATTCTTTGTGAGTTTTCATAATCTCTGTGGCTTCTTTTGCCATTGATTTCTAGTTTCATTGTTCTGTGATCTGATAATATGCATGGGATAGCTTCAATTCTCTTATATTTTTAAAACATTTTATGTGGTAGAATAATAATATTAAGAATAATATATTTCGGGAAAATTACTGTGTTTATAAACTTTTGAAGAGGTCTTATGAGTCTTAGTATTGCCAATACCATGTGTCATGGTGTCTTCTCTCTTCAGTATGATCAATAATATTCTTGATAGAATTAAATTGCTGAAGAAAAGCATGTACCATAGATAATATAGTTTGTAATTATAGGTGATATGGAAATGCTAAGCTGATAAATAGGTGTATTAAAAGAAAATATACTTTTCCTTTTTGGAAAAAGCAAAATTAACAACTTATATATTTTGTTGTGATCCTTGGAAACAATACTATATTTAAAGAATATGTTTAACAATATTTTAGGGGCAGTGGATGTAGCTCAGTGGCGTGATGCCTGCCTGGCAAGCACAAGGTCCTGAGTTTGATCCCTAGTACTGGGAAACAAATTTTTTTTTAAGTAAAATATAAAGCCTTAATGACTTTTAAAATGACAATATTTTGTGGACTTTTAAAATGAGAATGTTTCGGGCGGGGATTTAGCTCAGTGGTGCTACTGCCTGCCTTGCAAGTGCAAGGTCCTGAGTTTGATACCTGGCACCCCCCCCGAGAATGTTTTATATGAAAATCATTTTACAGCTAAGCACAGTGGTGTTTCAGGGTGAGGCAGGATTTTATTTTTGAGGCCAGCCTCAGCATCTTAGTTAGACCCTGTCTGAAAAAAAAAGTTCAGCTGTGGTGGTGCACACTGGTGATCTCAGCTTTCTCAGCCTGAGGCAGGAGAATTGGCGAGTTCAAAATCAGCCTGAGCAACTTAGTGACTTAGTGGGACCGTGGCTCAAAATTTAAAAAGCTGAGGATATAGCTCAGTATGAAAACCCTGGGTTCAATCTTTGGTATCAAAAAACAAACGAACAAAACAAAGGAAGCTTTAATGTTATACTAAGAATAATTAATTTTCCTTAAAATTTTTTTTGTTATGAGACAGGATTAAATCTGCTGCCCAGGCTATTCTCAAACTCCTTAGCTCATGGTGATCCTCTGGCCTTAGCCTCTTGGATAGTTGGGACTACAGGCATGTGATTATACCTAGGTCTGAAATTTCTTTAAATTAGCATGAGCCGGGGCTGATGGCTCATGCTTGTAATTCCAGCTGCTTGGGAGGCTGAGACAGGAGATCACAAGTTCTAGGCCAGCCTGGACAGATTAGCAAAAACCCTGTCTCAAAATAAAATAAAAGGCTGAATTGTAGATCAGAGATTGTAGATCAGCACTTTCTGGGGAGTGAGAGTCATATTAGCATAAAACGAACCATTTTGTGCATTTTGTGTATTGTGGCATTTTGTGCATTTATAGTGTTGTGCAGCCACTTCCTTTATCTAGTTCCAAAGAATTTTTATCACAACATCCATTAAGCAGTTATTACCTGCTCACCTCCTTCCAGCCCCTGGTAACCACCAGTCTGCTTTCTCCCTCTGTGGACTTGCCTATCCTGTATATGTTATAAAAACAGAATCATATAATATGTGGCTTTTTGTGCCTGACTTCTTTTACTTGGCATATGGTTTTCAAGGTTCTTTTTTATGGCTAAATAATACAATTGTATGTGTATATCACAGTTTATCCATTCATCTGTTGATAGACATTTGTGTTTTTTCTTCCTTTTAGTATTGTGATTACTCCTGCTGTGAACATGCTTGTACATGTACTTGTTTGAATACCTGTTTTCACATCTTTTGAGTACATATTAAGAATTGCTCTATCACATAGTAAATTCTTTGTTTGACTTCTTGAGGAGCCACCAAACTTTCTTCCACAGCAACTGTACCATTTTACAATTTTACCAGGAGTATTTGAGGGTTTTGATTTCATATTATCCTTGCCAATACTTGTTATTGTCCATTTTTAAAATTATAGTTATCCTAGTGAGTGTAAGATGATGTGACATTACAGTTTAACTTTGCTTTTAAATTTAGTGACTAATGGTATTGAATATCTTTTCATGTTCTTTTTGGCTATTTGTGTATCTTTTTTTTGGAGAAATGTGTATTCAAGTCTTTTGTTCTTTTTTGAGACAAGGTCTCACTATGTAATTCACGCTGGCGTTGAACTCACAGTGATCCTTTTGCTTTAGCCTCCTGAGTGCTGGGATTACAGACCTGCACCACTGTATCTGACTTTCATTCATTTTTTAGTTGTGTTTTTCCTTTTGTTGATGAGCTGTAAGATTTCTTTGTATATTCTTGGTAGTAGATATTTATCAGGTACATGATTTGCAAATATTTCCCCCATTTTGTATGTTGTCTTTTACTTTTGGGATAATATCCTTCGTATAAATTATTAAAATTTTGATAAAGTTCAATTTGTCTATTTGTTGTTTGTACTTTTGGTGTCACACCTGAGAACTCATTATTATTTCGAAGGTCATGAAGATTTATCTCCTCTGTTTTCTTCAAAGAGTCTTATGAGTTTGACTCTTATATTTGGTCACTGATTTTTGTCTTTTTTTTAGACAAGGTCTTACTATGTAATCCAGGCTGACCTTGAACTCACTATACTGGCCTCAAACTCAGTCCTCTTAGTGCTGGGATTATAGGCCTGTACCAACATGTCCAGCTTAGGTCATTGACACATTTTAAATCAATTTTTGTGCATGATGTAAGGTATGATTCTAACTTCATTCTTTTTCATGTAGATATTGCTTTGATTTTTAAACTAATTTTTCATGATTGTAATTTTTCTATAGACATATTTTATAAAATATTAATTAACTATAATAAAGATGCAACTATAAATAAATCAGTGAAACATAAAATGAAACTAGTAAATATAAATATTAAATTTATAAATTTTATACTTTTTGTCTATAAAATTAGATGTAATAGAGTATTGGTTCGAAACATTGTTCAATGGTTTAGAAAATTGCATACGATAAGATATTGATGTTTATGTAAACCAAGTGATAAATTTTGTTTCACTAAGGTGGAGTGTACAGGACATCTTTTACAGAGCTCTTTTTATTCTTTGTCATAAAAATAATGTTTCACTTTTGAAAAGGAAAAGGCCATTGCCAATACATGGATTAAATTTCAAAATGGCAATAAGCCAGTCTCAAAAAATAGTTACTTTATTTTATTTTCTTATTGAAAGAGAGCATTGGTTTTGCTTAGCTCTGGTGTCTTTCAAAGAAACAAACCTTTCTTCACAGTTTGGGATTTTGATAAGAGTAGTTGGTGGTATAACTCCTTGTGTAGCATTCTTGAGGCCTTGAGTACCTTATACAATGCCACCCCCTTCCCCCCTAAAAAAGAAAGAAAATGCTTTGATAATATAAACCCAGACTATAATTTTACATATTTTTCTTTCCATATTGAGATCTAATTTCTAAAATATTTGCATTCATGGACTCAGTCTTTTTTATTTTTTTTAATACCATTGGTTACATATATTTGAATAATTATCCAAATTATTTAGCTGGGTTTTGTTAATGGAATTAGTGAACTTACCTTCTCATATTCTGGTTCTGCTTGTGTATTTTCTCCTTCTTTCTCCCTACCTCCTCCGTCCCTCCCTCTCACTCTTTCCCTCCCTCTTTCTTTCT
>NW_022900933.1:4913959-4942066 GCF_012274545.1 Fukomys damarensis
CCCTCCCCTCCCCTTCCCTGCTATGTAGTTCAGGCTGTCCTTGAATTCCTGATGATCCTCTTGTCTCAGCCTCCTTAGTGCTGGGATCACAAGTGTGTGCCACCATGCCTGGTTACATACGTATTTTCTGTAAATCTTCCTATAACAATTAAAGAACTTTTGCGTTTTGAAGTAATGCTTACTACTTGGAATTTAAAAAAATTTTTTTTTTCCTAGTGGTAATTGTTCCTTGGTTTTGCAAAAAAACAAAACAAAACAAAACAAAAAACCACTTGACCCAGAATAGACTCTTCATATCAGTGAAAAAGGAAAAAAAAAAAAAAAAGCAGTAACATTCTGTAAAAATGCCATAACTTAAGATATTGGAAGTTGCTGAATATTTAAATAAAAGGCCGAAAATACTCTCTTTTATCTCTAGACAATTTATGAATTCTTGGTGAAGTGGAAAGGACTTGATAAATGTGGGGATATAGCTTATAGTTACTGGACATTTATTGTGTGTTGGTCCCTGATAGTTCTTTTCTGTGTGATAGCTCATTTAATGAAGTTGATAATGAGATGGCCATTGGATAGAAAGTTTGCATTTTCCCTTTTTATTGGTTGAAATAAAGAATAATTGTCCCTCAAGGGGAAAAAATGAGAACCAACACCTGTCATGTGAAGGTACAGGATCCCAGTAATGAATGTAACTGTATTATATACCTAGATTGTACCAATAAATTCAATAAAAAGAAAATAAAATAATTGTCCCTGTTATTTAGAAAAAATTTTCAAATTACAAAATTTGAAATATGACAGATTTTGAAGCAGTATGGCAGTTGGTCTCAAATTTGCCTGTTATTTTATTAAATGATTTCTCTCTAATGTTTTTTGCACATTTAAAGTGATTAATTGAAAATGTTTAGTGATATACTTTTCTTTCAAGCGAGAAAATGAGAACATATTTTAAGAACTATTTCAGATTGAATTAAGCTTTGCCTTTTATAAGAGAAATACAGTTCTTGGTTTAATAACTATACTTTTTCCAGACAGATTTTCAGGAATTTACTGTTATTGAGATGGGGAGAGTGGTAGTTTACTTTTTTAAAAATCTTTATTAAATTTATTGGTACATATTAGTTATTCAACACAGTTACATTCATCATTGGGATCTTGTACCTATACAAGAATTATCAGGTTCTTATTTTTCCCCAATCCCTTATATAGGTCGTACACATTTTTGTAATAGCATATCTTCCACAATTTTAGTGCATAATTTTTTTGTTGTTGTTGTTGAAACAAGGTCTTGCTCTGTAGTCCAGGTCAGCCTTGAACTCACTCTGTATCCCTGGTTGGTCTTGAATTCACTACAATCCTCCTCCCTTAGCCCCTCAAGGACTAGGATTACAAGCGTGTGCCACCATGCTCAGCTAGTGCATAATTATTTGCCATTATGGACTGCTTTCTGTGTTGGTTCACAAGAATGTATATTCTTATGCTCCTTGAACATTTGAGGGCCTAATTTATGCATGACTTTGCAGGTGCAGAGCTAGCTAGATAGCAGCTTCACTTGAATATCGAGGAGCTAATTGATAGGAATAGCAGCTTCACTGCTTGTTTTATTTTGTTTTTCTTAAACTATTAAACATTGGATGCTTAATAAATACCTAGAATAAAAATTTTGAAAAATAATTATATTTGTTATGAAATTCATAGAAAAGCACTAATTGCAGTTATAGTTATGAAAGAATGAAATATAAATGAAGTGTTAAACTCTGAAAAATAAAAACAGTGTAAGAAAATAGAATAAAGGATGTAACTAACAGAAAGTAGAAATTAACAAATTGGAAAGCAAAACAACTGTGAAATCCAGATTTCTTTACAGCGATCTTTTGAGAGGACCTTTATAAAACAAACATTTAACATTTCTAATAAAGGAATTAGGTAGAAAAATAAAATATGTGAGAAGAGCCCTAAAACTGTAGATACAGTGGACATTTAAAAAAATATAATTACGTACCAATGCGTGAGAAAATCTTGATGGCTTGGGTAGTTTGGTGATCACTCAAATTATAATTGCATTGCCTCATGTTAATTTATTATAAGTGATCTTCTGTGTGATCCTCAATATTCAGTTGATGTATTTGTCAATAATAAAAATTCTCAATATTTTGGCCATACTGTTTTTTAAACATTTCTTATTTAAAATTTTTTTTAAAAACATTTTTGTTTCTCCAGGGAGTGAACACAGGGTATTGAACCCCAAGCCTCACACATGCTTTAAAAATACTCTACCCTAGTTAGTGTGTTTTGTAATCTTAATAATTACTGATTATCTTCAAGAACTTCATTTATGAAGATTACAGCTATAATCTTTACCATACTGGAAATTAAAATTGAGAACATTTGAAAATATTCATTAAAAAATATAAACCCAGTATATGTTAGCATAAATAATATATTTTGTGAGACACATAGTGTTGGTTTTTTGTTGTTGTTGTTTTTTAATTTTTTTGATAGCAGGGAATCAAACTGCGGATCTTGTGCTTATGAGGCAGGTGGCAGAAACCCTGAGGCCCAAATTACTTTGGTTTTTCCTTTTTTTGTGTGCTGGGGATTGAATTTAGGACCTTGAGCCTGAGAGGCAGTCTGTGGCACCAATGAACTAAATCCCTAGCCCATGTTTTCTTTTTTTTTGGGGGGGTACTGGGGATTGAATTCAGGACCTTGTGCTTGTGAGGCAGGCAGCGGTGCCACTGAGCTAAATCCCTGGCCAGCGTTAATCCCTGGTCAGCGTTGTTTTTGTTTTGTTTTGTTTTGTTTTGCCAGGCTCTTCATTATTTGGTGTAGAAAACAACTGGATTTTTAAAATCTGCTACTGTGGTGAATCTTGGGTTATATATTGTTTTGGTTGAGATATATAAAGCTCATCTGGCATCTATTGCTATGTAGTTGGAAAACAGAAACATTTTAATAGTCTTCAGAAAATTGTAAACATTATTCTTTGACCTATTTAGGTAAATATACGTTTAACTCCTTTAAATCAAAGTTACATCTCTTTTAGTGTAAGACCTATGGGTTTTTTTTGTTGTTGTTGTTCTTTTGGCTATTTGAGACAGGGTCTCACTATGCAGTTTGGGCTGGCCTTGATCTCACTATGTAGCTCAGGCTGGCCTGGAACTCACAGTGATTTTCCTTGCCTCAGCCTTCTGAGTGCTGGGATGACACGTGTGCACAACCATGCCTTGACCTGTGTTTTTTAATTGAATTTGCCCTTTCCTATCCTGAGATAGAAATATAGCAGTGGTCCTTGTCGGGATGTGTTCTTGGTTTGGTTTAGTGAAATTTTTCTTTTCCGGTTCTTTAAAGTCTTGAATGCCTCCAGTGGCCATGATGTCTTCCTTTATCATTCATGAAACTGTCATTTTTTTCCCAGTCTGCAGTACTATTCCTGAAAACCTTTATCGAGTTAGTGTGATTTTCTTTGCATTTCTGACTGAGATTTTCCTTTGTTTTCTTAACTGTACCCTTCGAAGGGCATTAGGTCCCTATTGAACATACATGTTAACATCCAACACTAGCACATTTTTAGCTGTTCTGCATCAGAATTATTCATCAGTGGCAGAAGGAATGGTTGCACACTCTAGAGTTCGTGTGTTATAGAAACTTTTTTGGCCTCGGAGCATCTGGAATATGATGTATTAACACTCTTTGGTTGTGAGTGTGCAGTATAATTTGTTGAACTGTTGTCCTTGGCTGAATGCTTATAAAATAATTTGTTTTTCATCTATTTCCATGAGAATATATGAATCCATATGCACAAAATTAGTGTTATTTTACATATTGAAGAGGACATTGATTTTGGATATGTTGAGTTACTGTACAGAAAATCTTTTTTGGGGGGGGCTACCGGAAATTGAACTTGGGACCTTGCCTTTGTGAGGCAGGCAGTGGAACCACTGAGCTAAATCCCAAGCCCCAGAAAATCTTAAATATAGAGTTTAAAACAAATTATTTACCTTTTTTTGAAGTCAGTAAATCTATTTTAATAATTATTGAAATTCTGTATGGAATTTGGTTGCTTTTAAAAAGTAAACCATACAATACAATTAAAAACATTAGAGAATATAAGCAGTTAAATTTTTTGAAAAGAAAATAAAATCTACTGAAAATAATTCTGAAAAAAAAAGGGAGAGACATTCTTCTGGCTTTAAAAACAAAGGTAAAACCATAAAAATGTTGTTTATGAATGGGAAATAACTGAGTAATAAGTAAAGAATTAGTGTTTTTCAGTAACATTTTCTGTTTCATAAAATATAAGATTTTGTTTGAAAAAATTCCTAGTACTTTTGGAGGCAAGCAGTTGCCCACATTCTGCTGTTTTGGTTACTCTGTTGCCAGATACAGTGAACTAGTAATTATCAACTTCTATTCTTTTTTTTATATAAGTAGTTTTCATGTCTGTAGTTTACAAATATGGAGAAAAATATAACTGCATAAACACTAAAATTAACAGGAGTTTGTTGGCTGTCAGGTATAGAACAGAATAAATCAGAGCTTCGTTTTTTTTTGCTCTGTATACTTTTATGTTGTTTGAGCTTAGACAAAAGTTTATCAGTTATAATCAAGGAAGGGGTTGGGCATAGCTCAATGGTAGATCTCCAGCTTAGCCTGCAGAAGCCCTGGATTCCATCCCCATCACCTTTCCCCACCAAAAAAGAGAAAAAGAAAAATTTTTATTTATTTTTGTAGTACTGGGGCTTTAATCCAGTGTCTTACACATGCTAGTCAAGTGTTTTAGCCTTGGGCTTCATCTCCAACCCTTTTTATTTTAATTTTTAAAATTTTGAGGCAGGGGCTTACTAAATTGCCTAGGCTGGCCTCAAGCTTTTGGTCTTCATGCCTCAGCCTACCAAGTCACTGGGGTAAAAGGTGCGTGCCACCATGCTCAGTATTAAAGAATTTTTAAAGTAGTTTATTTTTCTCAACAACATTTTCTCTTTTTGACTTATTTGAGAGGTACAGGGCCTTGTTTATGCTAAGCATATACTCTAACACTGAGTAATGCTGTTTTAATGATCAGTAATACTGTTTTAATTATCATGACTTAAGGTATATTTTTAAAAAGTGGAAATATACAACTGGTTTTCGAAACATACTATGCCTAATACACAGTGTGACTTTTAGAAATAGCAAAGTATTCTGTATACATTATTGACTTTATTAACTGTCTGGTCTCCATGACTTGGAAATATGGAATATCCATTATTGCTCTGTAATTTTCAGTTGGTTCTTTGTATATAAATATCTTTTGTTCACTATAATTATAAAGTATGCCATTGGGCTTATTTTCTTCTAGCCACAAGGAATTATGGAATTGTACCACTCCCATACTTCCTAAGCCCAAAGTGGCTTTTCTGATCTTGATAATGACTACTGTGATCTGTGGGATTTTTTTCCCCTCCTATTTGTGATGCCACTATTTAGATAGAAATATACAAAGGTCAATGTTATATTTTGCTAATATCCTTAAAATTTTTTATTTTCCCTTTTCACTCAAGTACATCATTGAAAGAAATTAACTTTTCCTTTAATTCATTGAAATTCTTCTCTTTACCTCTATATTGTTTTTTGTTGTTGTTCAGTAAAGTTTATTCAGTACTTACTCTTCAGGCTTTACAGATAACACGATAGGACCAATTATGCCTTCATGAAATATGCATCCTAGTGCGGGAGACAGAAAACAAAATAAGATCATTTTAAATATTGCTAAATAAGGGAATGGTTAGGATGTGTGGCCATAACACAATATGAAGTTGGGTAAGATTACAACTGGAGGACTATAAATGTTTGAGTATTTATCAAAAATGTTGAATATTTAAAAGCTGTTAAGCTGTATCTTGGTCCAACCTAAATTCTTCATCTACAAGTCGAGTTCCCAGGTGGCGCTACCTGTGATACTCTTGAGACTAAAGTCTCAGTGCATGCAGCCTTCTCATCTGCTATTCTGAGTGGTAGCATGGATTTGCTGGGGCAGGGCAGGGATCATTGGTTATTGCCTTGATCATCCAAAACAGCACTCCAGCTAACCCCATCAAGTTTCCATGAATCTGTTCACAGAGAAGTTTGCCTCTGCAGCTCTTTGATTTTCCAGCTCATGACTTTCAAGAAGTTGTAAGCCCTTTCTCAAATTTCATTACTCAAGAAGAGAGAAGGGATGCCAGGAAACCTAGCTTCCCTGAGCAGTCACTTTGTTAATACTGGACAGTGATGGCAAACGTTTTAGACAAGAGTTCCGCAAGTTAGGGTTGGGGCTTCAACCCCTAGCAGCAGCAGCCTTAGAGATGAATTCCCCAAGTGCAACCCCAAACCCACTTATTTATCACGAAGTGCCAACACTGCAGTTAAACCTGAATACTGAGGTTTTGGTTTAGAAAAGACAACTTATACATTAACATATTTTGTGTTAAGAAGAAAAACAACATGCATGCCCTAGGTTTGCCACCACTGATAGGATGTCCTACTTGATTAAAGTTTTATTGTCACTCTTCATAAGATTTTTTTCATGGCAGGAGCTCTTGTAAATTTCTCTTTCCCACACATACTGGGGCAAAGTTCTTTCTCCTCAAGCCTGTGAGGCCTGGTTCAGCTTAGCACCTTTCCTTTGTAAACTAAACTTTAAAAAAAAAAAACCCTTAAAAAAAAAAGTGTGAAAGAGGAAAACTTTTTTAGTGCTTGTGGTATGCCTCTAAAATGCAGAGCTCTGGTAGGGACTTTCCTTGTCCTTTTCTAAGGGTGATATAGGTTGAATATCCTTATCTATTATGCTTGGGACCAGAAAGTGTTTTGCATTTTAGGAATATTTTCACACATGTAATGAGACTCAAGTCTAAGAGAAAATTCATGTATGTTTCCTATATACCTTAATACACGTAGCCTGAAGGTAATTTTGTATAATATTTTAAATTTGTGCATGAAATAGTCTTATGGCATGAAATTTTCTACTTGTAGTGTCATGTCAGTATTAAAAAGATTTTGGATTTGGAGCATTCTAGATATCAGATTTTGGAAATAGCACTCTTCAACCTGCGTTAGACTCAGGATAAGAGTGACAGTAGAAGTCTTTTACTTGCCTCATTGACTTCTCCCTGTCATACTCTCCTGAATCTTTTTAGTTCACCACTCAGTTATTTTAAAGTTCATAAATATATTTAATTTTAAAAACTAAAGTAATATCTCCTGGGATATATAACTGAAAATTAAACTCCAAATGAAAATGGGCATTTTCTAAAAGTTTTTAAAAAAGATTTTAAATAGCAATGAATAGTTTTCATATTTCTCCCTCATTTCTCCCTACTAGGCAAACTACTTAGACTTAAAGATTTCAGCTTAAATGTTGTGTTTATTTCTTTACTGCAGATGTGAAAGTTGTGTGGATTTACTGTTTGTGAGAGGAGCTGGAAATTGTCCTGAATGTGGCACTCCGCTTCGAAAGAGCAACTTCAGGGTTCAACTCTTTGAGGATCCCACTGTTGACAAAGAAGTGGAGATTCGGAAAAAAGTGTTAAAGATGTAAGTATTATTGTTTGAACGATTCAGCCAAGAAAGAAGATTTTAACAATTTGAATATTTCATTTTGCTGATATAATTGTAAGCAGATTGGCAAATGAATAACTGTAAATTTACCTGTGTACTTAGGTTCTTAGAGAACTGAATAATATTCAAGAGCCTCTTGATCCATGGCTTCACAATTTATCTATCCATGTACTATGTTTTCTTTAACGAATATCTCTCGAGTCCCTGCTGTGTGCAAGTGCTGTATTGTGCTCCTTAGGCAGTAGGTACAAAGTCGATGAATAAAATAGGTATGAATCCTGTTCTCCAGAGGCTTACAATATAGTAGCATAGGCTAGCAAAAAGATGGAAAATAAAATAGGCAAATAAAACAAATATGCACTTATACATGGTGAGTGCTGCTGTCTAGCCAGTACCTGAATGTTGATAGAGGTCACTGGTAGCAGGGAAGGACTGAGGAAGTAACATTTAATTTGAGGGTTGACGCTTACTTGCAGAATTCATATGTTCACTGTAATTTATTTGGGTGTGTGTATGTGTATTTTGCTCTTGTGAATGTCATTTCATTTGTCCTTTTATTATAAGGCACTTTATTGTTTTTGAAATTAAGATGATATATTTGTTTAAGGTTGTTTTTGTGCTTTGGATTGAGCTCAAAGGCCTTGGCATATTAAGCATGTCCTGCACCATTGAACTGCACCCCGGCCTATTATTTAAAGTGTTACTGTTGGTGGTATGTACTTCACCCCAGGTTACTGACAGTTTACTGACATCTTCTAGGTACCTAACCAGTAATATTTTACCAGTGCCTTAGATGTTGTTTTACTGCTTGTATTACTTCTAGGAGATATTCTCTTATATTATGAACTTTTATTGCTAATCCCTTGCAATATTTTATTTCTTCATAGGTACATTACAAGACTTAAAGATTTTCCAGATCTAGTATTCTTTAGTCTATCACTCTCATGAAAAATGAAAAATTTCTTGAATTTTTAGTTTTATAAGATTAGTGAATCTATTTATAGGAAGTAAACAGTGCCATCATTTCCAATGATTTACCTTGTTTAAGTCCCAATACTTTAAGCTTCTAATTTCTTTTTAAGCCTTAGAAGCATTTTACATATAGTAGCATTCTCTCCTTATTCTCCTTCTTCTCTGTAGTCATAAGAATTTTAAGAAGAGCATTCTTTGCTGGGAGCCCATGTAGTAGAGTGCTTCCCTGTTGTAATCAAGATCCTGGATTCAATACTCATCACAGCAGAACACCACCAGCAGCAGCAGTAGCAGCAGCAGCAACACCACCCTGATATTCTTGGTGTACTTATAAACCTGGTATCAAGTAAAAATGTCTTCTATACAATAAACAGTCTTTTTCTATATTCATGTGTGAATTAGGTAAGAACAAGAAAACCACTTAGGTAATATTGAATGTATAACATGTTAATATTTTTCTTCTCTTTAAGATACAATAAAAGGGAAGAAGACTTCCCTAGTCTAAGAGAATATAATGATTTCCTAGAAGAAGTGGAGGAAATTGGTAAGTTTTAAATTTGATGTGCTAGCCCATGAGACCTTGTGATTTCATCTCTTAGATGCCTAGGAAAATATCTCATGTAAAAATGTCTTAACATATTTTTTGTGATATCTGATTATATTTGCTTTTTTGCATTTGACTCATGTTTATCAAAATGAAGACTTGCTTAAGCAAAAGACTTTAATATTTTATCACAGGAAAAATATAATTAGAGGCAACGATACTTTGGTTGGGAAAGGAAGCTTTATCTGTATGTTTTACCTGTATTTGATTACAAAACAATATGCTGGTTTGATTTCTATTTGTCCGTAGTGACTAATGCCATAAGTTGTTTATCACTATTTATGCTTTTGTGGATAGAGTTGTTTGAAAATACTTTTGAGCAGCTAACTGTTGAAGTGGCATTCTGTTATTCGTTGTTCTGGAATCAGAGGTTAGATTAATCTGAGTGCCTTATGTTTCTAATGTGATTCGTCAAAAAGATGTTGCATAGTGAGCTCAAGGCCAGCCTGAGTTAGAGTGAGACCCTGCCTCAAAAAACAAAGAAAAGGATGCTTTTGTCAAAGTATTGTTTTCTGTTTTCTTACATAAAAGTTCAGAGATGTTGAAAGTTGTTATACATTGACTAAAATATTAAGGTATTTTAAAAGTGTTGCCATATTCACAAAGTGCTAAGTGTGGAAATGCCAAAGCTGTAGGCTGTGAAAATTAGAATGAGATGTCAGGACCAGTTACCTTTTTTATTCTTTTCTCATGCTTGATAGCAAACTATAATCACAAGCTTTTATTAAAATGTGATTTGTTATAAAGTTAATTATTCTTTAGAAGGTTTATATGGCCAAATTTTTAGAAAATTCAAATTCCTGTGGAATGAAAAATTTTTTTTTCTTTTTTTGAGACAGGATCTCACTTTGTAGTTCAGGCTGGCCTTGGAGTCACTATGTAGGCCAGGCTGGCCTCAAACTTGTGGTGATCTTCTTGCTTAAACTTCCCAAGTGCTGGGATTACAGGTGTGTGCCACCATGCCTGGCTAGAAATGAGTACTTTAATTCTTTTCTGAGAAAATCTTTTTTTGTTACAACTGTTTTCAAAACCTTCCTAAAACGTCTAAGTTCTCTTGTTATGCTGTAAGCCTGTATAGAACATAATTAGGGATTTTTTTTCTGGCATTTTTTAGTGCCTTAGAGTCCTTACCTTTTCATTCTAGTTGTATTTATTGTACTTAAATATATTCTTAACAACCATGAGTGACTATGGATTTTAGCTGAAAAGAAGGTAGCATCATGAGTGCCAAGGAAAAATAGAAAAGTTAAGGTAACGACTGAGAAAATGAACCAGAAAGAATCTTCATGAATTAGGAAAGAGTGTGGCTCACATGTAGATTATTAAGTACAGGAAAGTAGTTGGAGAACAATCCATAAGAAACCTGGCTAGCATAAATTCTGCAGGCAGTGTGATTAGTCAAAATCTGGTCAATAAAGAAAGGGAAAGGAGAATTGTAGATGTTGTAGGACAAGTTGAATACCTGGTTAGAATTCCAACCAGACAGAGTAACTGAGAGAAAATGATGGACAAAGAGTGGTGGAAACAGGGGTGAACTGAAGAGGGATATTGATTCTACAATAAGTTTCTGAACCGTGATTTTTAACATGTTCTTGCCAGCTTAAACCACTGTTGGTACATGCATGATTATCCATCAGGTAGATTGTACCGCTGTTGGTACTTACAGATATACTCTCTATGATCAGTCGTTTTACTGATAAAATTAATAAAAAGCCACCAGATGGGACAGTCTTGCATGTATCACCAGTGGTTCAGGCTGCCTGGCAGTGAGACATACAAATTATGACCTTGTCATGGACATACTAAAATGTTTTTTTTTTTTTGCTATGAGATAAATTAGTTTGAAGGTACAGACAACCTGGGGTCCATAGATAAAACCAGATTCGTGTCCATAAGTGGGAACTAGGATCAACAGTCAGGAGCAACCTTGGATGCTAGGGCTATGTGATATATATAAATCTTTCTTATCAGATAAGGAAACTATGTCTCACAGCATTTAATTTGAAGTCAACCATGCTATTATATATATATTATATCTTCAAAGTATAGGGAAACTCTTTTAACCTGCCTCCACTTAATTGTTTCATTTGAGTAACTAGCATCCTTTAGTATTTCACAGAATATACTGACTAATGCCCAACATATAGAGACTGCATGGCAAATACTGCCCATTAGAAGCTGTTTTTGAGTTTGTACTTCTCTCACCAGTTTGGTTGTATGATGAGACTTGTCTTGCAACCTTCTTATGCCATTTGTACTTGTTATTGTAGTTATGTAACTTAATAAACCCGTGTATATAATTTGGGGAGAAATTATGGAACTATGGGATTTTACTTCTTAAATTCTTACTTTACTTAAAAAATGGAAATCAAACATAGTAGATGACACTTATGACCTATAAAAATATAACTCCAATTGAAGACTACACTTTGGCCATATGCCATTAAATTACAGAATAACAGTATACTTATGTGGTTTAAGGTAACGAACTTAAGGGAAGAATGTATATGTGTTTCCCTCTTTTATGGGCCTTCCTAAATAATCAATCACAAATCCCAATCATGCTGGTTAAAGAGTAGTTCCACTGTACTTGAAGATATTGATGATCTTTAGAACCTAGCCTCATGGATTTATAGTTTATTTTTTGAACTTCAACTCACTTCAGCCAATACTTTTTGTTTTATATGAACTACTTTGCTGCTGGAAACATATATTTGTCGTTGGTAAGCTTAGATGTTAAAGGGGAATAATTAATACAAACTAATTATAATTTAAAGGGTATTTATAAAATACTGTGGTATTTATAAAATGATATAAGTACAGATCAAAAGGCAATTAATTTAGCATTGGGAAATAGAAGCACAATTTGGTGAAGTTAGAGAAGTACAAACATTTCAGTTTGATCTTAAAAAATGAATAGGAAGCTGGGCATGGTGGCTCACACCTGTAATCCTAGCACTCGGGAGGCTGAGGCAGGAGGATCACTGTGAGTTCGAGACTAGCCTGGGCTACATAATGAGTTCCAGGTCAGTCTCAACTACATAGTGAGACCCTGCCTCAACCCCCAAACCCAAAACTAAAAAAATAAACAATAAAAATAAATGAATAGGAGTTAGCATAGACTGAGATGGCTGTGGGAGAGGGGAAGTGGAGAAGGTAGCTCGAGGTTCAGGAGGACAGTTGGGAGGGGTGAATGACTACATGTACTGTTCTGTAGCATGGCAGGATAACTGTGGTGACAATTAATCGAACATTTAAAAATAGCCAGCAGCGGCACTTCTGGAGGTCTCGCAGATCTGTGTCTTGCTTCAACAGTGTTTGGATGGAACAGACCTGGGGATTTCCTCTTTTTCATCCTCCATCCTCATTGCAGTTACAAATTTCGGGACCATCACCTCACCCATCTCCTTCCAGGACCAGCCAACACCGTTCTATTGCGGGTAGCTCCTTATTGCTGACCAGCCATGACTTCTCAGATTTGTCAGAATTATTTCAGCGAGGTGGAGGCTACGTCCACCGCCTGGTGAATCTGCGCCTGCGGGCCTCCTGCACTCACCTCTCTCTGGGCTACGACTTCGACCATGAGGGTGTGGCTCTGGCGGGCGTGGGCCATTTCTTCCACGAACTGGCCAAGGAGTAACATGAGGGTGCCGAGCATCTCCTGAAGATGCAAACCAGCGCGGTGGCTGAGTGCCTTTCCAAGACGTGCGGAAACCTTCCGAAGTTGAGTGAGGTAAAACCCAGGATGCCGTGGAAGCTGCCCGGGCCCTGGAGAAGAACCTGAGCCAAGCTCTTCTGGATCTTCATGCCTTGGGCTCTGCCAAGACAGACCCCATCTCTGTTATTTCCCGGAGAACCAGTTTGTAGATGAGCAAGTGAAGCTCAGCGAGAAGATGGGCAACTGCCTCTCTCAGCTCCGCAGGCTGAAGGCCCCAGGCTGGGCTGGTTGAGTACCTCTTCGAAAGGCTCACCCTCAAGCGCTGCTAGGAGGCCCTGGAGCCCAGCGGCCTCTGAGGGCCCCTGCTCACCCAGCGTCAGGGCTTTGGCTTGACCCTCTCCCTCCAGCCACTAGGCAGCTTTTTTACCTCTGGAGCCCCCTCCCAAATCTTGGACCAAAAGAAAATAAAGCCTTTTGAAGAAAAAGAGAAAAAAAATTAGCCAATAAAGAGGATTTTGAATGTTCCTAACCCAAAGAAATGAATATTTGAGTTGACAGCCCAGTTTTCCTGATGTGATCATTGCACATTGTGTAAATGTGTTGAAATATTATTCTGTATTTCATAAATATGCATACCTATATGTTAATTTAAACATTAAAAAGATGAATAAGCATTACCAGGTAGAAGAGCAATGGAGAACATCTGTAATGAAGGAAAAAGGGACAGAAATTCAAAGGTGTTAAGCATGTTGAAGGGTAAGGAGGTAAAACATGGGGAATGACTAAAAATGAGGCTTGAAATCACATAACTAACTCTGGTACTTTTTTACCCTACCAAGTACCTTTGTAGGCTCTAAGAGTTAAAAAACAAAACTAAACACAAGCAAACAAGTTTGAATGAAGCTGGTTCATTACTTAGCAATATGAATTTGTGCATATTATTGAAGCTCACTGTGAGTTCTCAAGAGAAAAATAGGACTAAAAGTGCCTGTTTCTTAGTGTTGTAGAGATTATATAAGTAAGCAAGCTATCCCTGTCTCTGTCTGTCTGTCTGTCTACCTACCTACCTACCTACCTGTCTATGTGTGTCTGGTACCCAATTGTTAAACTAATATTTTATACTTTTGATTAACATACAGATGTCACAAACATCTGATTCTGGAACATGGGATGCAAGGGATGCTGTGGGATAGTCAGAGATAAGAACAAAGAAAGGTTGGAGCTTTTCTTTGCAGATGTTAAATAAGTTTGTTCCTGGGAGTATTGAAGATGTTGAAGCCTAGAGTGAGAGGATTAGAGTAAGTGGCGTGGCTCAGAGAATCAGTGTTTGAGAATCTGTAAATTTGGGATAAAGTAATTTTATTGGAGATAAATTTCATTATGAATCCTGTGACCACAAATGCAAAAATTAATGTACAACTCTGAATGATAGCATAAAGTACTTGCACTAGAAGGGCCATACACGAAGATGAACTTTCTTATGACATTCACAATAGACTTTTCTATGGTTGTGACAATCTATACATAAAAATTCTTTTTCCCTTTGGCCCCACGGATCATCTCAAAGGTTTTTCTTAGCTTTTTGTAATAAATAGATTATTCTTTTGGTGCAGAGAAATCTAATTTTAAAAGGGTGAGAATGTCCTCAGGGCCTTAATTATATACTCTGGATGTCAAAAAGCCTTTAAAATTACACTTAAATAACATTAAACCTTTAAGAAAATATAGTAGGGTTTTTGTTTGGTTTTAATACTTGATGAAAGACAGGTCAACATCTGAGCTAATCCAGTAAGCAGATAAAGGGTCAAATGATTGTTATAGAAAATTATCCTCTTTTTCCTTCAAAACTATTATACCAACCTAATTCATTGTGTCATGAATAAAACTTGCTTCATCTAAGAAGTTTTAAAGGCAGCGACTTACTTTTATGGCTTTTTTCTTTTTAAAGGAAAAAGTTTGTATTATCTGTGATCATGAATTGCCTCTGTTATAGTGCTATTACCTTTGCTTTCTAAGTGAAAAAACAAAATGAACATTTATTGAATTCATCTTAACATTTTTAATAACTTAAAATAAATTATATCTAAGCAGATAAATTTCATATAAGGTTAAAGTTTCCCTATTTCACCTATCTCATGAAGTTGTTAGGAGGATTAAATGAAGTAATTAAATAAAGTGTCTGTCATTCGTATTCTGCAGATGTTTTCTGTATAGTTGTATTCTTCAACAAAAATTTGGGCAGGAAGATCTATAGATATTTAGGAAGATAGAGATTGCTGTCTCGGAGGGTTACCTATTAAATACAAAGGAAAGTTGTGAGTGGTTGACAAAGGCAGTGGAATCACTGTGTTAACAGGTCACAATTACCTTTCAGATAGCATTGTTTGGCTCCTCCTTTTTTGTTGTTGTGGTACCGGGGCTTGAACCTGGGTCCTTATATTTGTGAGGCAGGCAGGGACACTACTGAGGTAGATCCCTGGCCTCTGCTTGGCTCCTCCTTCTCTGACCGTTTTGTATCAGAACTGGAATGTATTTACTGGGGAATGCCTCACCTTGTGTCCTATCTAGATTTCCTGGCTTACCATCAAACTATTTTCTTTTTACTTTTTATTTAAAAAGCTGGAGAAGTGCTAACATAGTTTTTAAAAATTTCTTTTAATTATCTAAGTTTTTCAGATACACATAATAGAATTGAGTAGAACAGTGTATATCTAAATGGGCCTAAATATTCAACAGTGATTATGATAAGTTGATATCCTGAAATAAGTTTTTTTGAAGGTATGGATCAGACTGGTCTCTTGAATCTGTTTGCTGTATTCAACAAAACAGACACAACTGTGTTGATCCAAGTGTTTTTGTTTATTTCTTTCTTTGTTGTTGCTTCTGTAACACAATACCTAAAGTAAATACCTTAAGAAGAAGAAAGGTTTGTTTTGGTTTCTGATTTTGGAGGTTTCAAGTCCATGGTCCCTTGGATCTCTTACTTCCTTGCCTGTGCAAAGGGCACACATTTTAGTGGAGAGCATGTGGGTGAGCAAAGCAACTCACCTCATGGCTGAGAGGAGGCCGAGAGAGAGAGAGAGAGAGAGAGAGAGAGAGAGAGACAGAGAAGGAGAGAGGCCAAAGACAAAATACACCTTTCAGAGGCATGCCCCCAGGGACCTGCTTTCTCCGGTTGAGCCCCATCTTCTACAATTCCTACCACCTCCCAGTAGTGCTATCACCTCGCGATCACGCTGCTGGAGGACATGCTAGTCTGGACTATACCAGTATTCCAGTGTGACTTTCAACTTGTGCAGGCTTTTATAATCCAGAAGTCCAGGGACTGTTTGGGATGCTTATTAAAGAAAGCAGTGAGCTAGGAAGGAATCTGTAGAAACACAGGAAATAAGAGTAGAGTTAAGTAGAGAATACCCATCTTGTTGGAAGAACAAGAAGCAGGACACGTGGTGATTAACTGAAGATGGGGTAGAAGGGCTAATAATAGATGGAGAAATATTACAGGGGAAACTGAGGGTGGTCCGAATTGAATTGTGCAACAAGAGTCATAATAATATTAATTATTTCATAGAAACACTAATGCAGATAGTAGAGGTAGGATAGCGGCCAGTACTTTTTATATGAGTAAATATGTGCCAAAACAGTTTTGTTTGCTTGTTTTGGTTCACAGCCTTATGGTAACCTTTGATTTAGATATGTAAATTTAGGAAGGAGTATGACATAGTTCAAGTTATTTTGATTTAGAATTATAAAAAGTCAGTTCTAACCTACTGAAAATTTAGCAGTGTCTGAACATTTGTCAGTTGCTTCTTTTAAGAAAATACTTCTGATACTTTAATGCCATTTTATCCTTTGCTTTCCCTCTTGAGTTTCAACTCTTTATATTTTATACTTTTACAGACCTAGATTGCATGAGAAATAATTCAAACCTGGTCATGTGGGAGACTGTGGGAATATAGTAAAACCTGTTTATAAATGATATTAATATATGATTTTTAAATTCCTTTTACTTCAGAACATATATTCTTTTCAGTGTTAATTCTGATTAGTGTAGTAGATCCTAGATTTAGATTGGGACATATAACAATAAAATCTAATATGATGATGATGGCAAGCAGTTATCAAGCAGTTTTTTGGAGTGATCCTGGCATTTAGGTAATTATGTGCACTGGTCTGTCCCTATATGTGGCTAAGAAAACATGGCTTCTCTAAGTAGAAATAGTCTCTAAATATTAAATGACAAAAAGTTAAATAGAATGATAACCCCATGAATAAGAAGTCACTGTTGTATTTATTTTTTTATTATCTACTTAAAAATTTGTAATAAAACTGTATTTTATGACACTGTTTCCTTTCTGATACAGTGTTCAACTTGACCAACAATGTGGATTTGGAAAACACCAAAAAGAAAATGGAGATATACCAGAAGGAAAACAAAGACATCATTCAGAAAAATAAATTAAAGCTGGTTGGTTCCAAAATATTTTCTTCTTTTGTATTAGGAACAAATGTTTTCACATGATATTTTAAAAAGCCATCTTCCTTGAAAATTGGTTAGAGTTACAATACATTTAGCTGAAATTTAGGCCAGTAATACTTATATATGTTATATAGGCATATAAAGATATACACCTTACTGTAGATAAGACAGTTTTGTCAGATTGTGTTTTATAAGGAAATGCATCCTTAAGGCTGTTGGTGGTTAGTGTTGTTTTGTCTGTATAATTGTCTGGTAGGTGTGCATTTGAGTATTGATGATAAAATAATGAAAGCTCATTTTTACCCTTGAACATTAATTTATTTTTCATATAAAGTAGGAGATAGTGAAAGGGATCCAGACAGACACTGATGGAGCTCCTAAGAGGGAAATAAAGCAAAGACATCATTTATTCCAAACTAAAATGAATTCATGATTGAATCAGACAAATGTATAAGCTAAGCTTTACATTGGTTCCCTTTTTTGTTATCATTTTTCTAAAATAATAGCATTACCACATATAAAAGTATTTTTTGTTGGTTTTAAGCTAATGTCAAAATTTGTTTTGAATACTTCAGAACTTACAATTTATTGAAATTATTCTATAAAGGAAAAATAATTACATGTATATAAAAAGAGTGGACTAATTTATAAAACTTGGCCATCACTTTTTCTAGCAACTTTCTTGCAAATCCTCTAGGTTTAACAGAAAGTGGCGATAATTATTTTGGGGGTATCTTATCAGGAAGCTGTAATCACTAAAATGATACAAGAACATTTGGATAATGTAGCTTGTAATTTTATCTTGTATTTAGAAAGGATGTCTTGTTTGTAGTCTTATAATGTTTCATTTAGGTATTTTTTTTCCCTTGCCATGAATCTCTCGAAGAATTGAAACTATGGTCTTATTCCATTCATACCTAGCTTGGCTTTCTTAAAAAGCTATCTTCTTTCTGAAACTATTATGATGTCATAAAAATTACTCTCTTTGCCCAGTATAGCCGCCTGTGGGCACATCAGGAGGTGCCTACAAAATAGCTTTACCTAAATTATGTGTTGCCTTAGTCCTATGTAACTCAATAATGAAAGTTTCTTTCTTTCAAATCAGTGCTCTTTTCTTTAAGCTAGGAAATCATCTTGAGAGTTGTAATGAAAGAATTATCTAATTCTAGACTGGTTGTATTACTTTAAAGTAGGAATTTTAACTAATGAGAACTTACGATGATACGTTATTGAATAAAACACTTTATTTCAGGAATGTCACAATGAGATTATCAAGATTTTTAAATGTATTAATGATTAGCAGTTGGTTATATTATAGCTTTTAAAGTAACTCATTATCCTTTATTAGTTGGTCATTCTGTGTAGAGAATTATAATTGTTAGTGACTCGGATGTGGGAATATGTCATTGACATAAACATACAGATTTAGGACCATGTTTTTGGGATGAGGCTAACATATACAGGCTATCTTTGGTTGAGTGAGCCCTGAAGTAGTCTTTGGAGTATGAGGTAACAAACACATTGATGTCATTTTATTGACCTGACATAGAAATTTGCCTTTTACTCTCTCTGAATGTTGAAATCTCAGTGTTCCAAAAATATTTTGTATATTTTAATAAAATTTGTATGTTATTTAATTAAATATTTATATATTTCATATATATGAAAAAAAGTGATTTTTTTATTTGATTAGGTACATAAATGATTCATCTCTAGTAGCAAAACTTACTTAGTTTTGTACTGGGGAAATCTTAATTGTTTCATGGACTGACGCCTAACATTATTACAAGGGTGAAGAAACTGAATAAGGATGATCAGTCTTGAAATAGAATCTTAGTTAGGATTAGTTTTTTATTTTCAGTTTTCTGGATTCTCATACATAGTAGAGATTGCTGTCTAGAAAGTCTTAAGAAAAAATTGGTAAAAAGTTCATTGTACTACACAATTGTTGCCTATCTAGCAAGTGTACAGTGTACAATGGTGACTAAGCATCTTCAGTTCTAGGGACTGCTAATTTCAGTGTTATAAGCACATGGTAAGTGCTATGTGCCTATTACTATGAGAGCATAAAGAGGCATACTTAGTTCATTCTGGAGTCTTGGGAAAGGCATTCCTAGGAAGATGATACCTTAAAAGAGCTTTGAAGGATAAGTGCAGTTACCCAAATGAAGAAATTGAGACGGGCAGGAGTAGGGAGGCTGCTTCAAGGACATTCCAGGGAGAAAGAAGATCGCGCAAAGGCAGGAAGGCATGGGCAGTGATGGAGAACTCCGAGAGTTGTATGTGATTATGTATTGCCAACGTCCCAAAAAGAGCAGTGTTGAAACTGGAGAAGTGGGGAGGGCCTAGGTCATGCAGTACCTCTGTATGGCGGAAAGTAATTTGGTCTTATCTGGATCAGTGGTTAGGTTTTAGTAGGTGAAACTTTTCTTCAAATGAAAGATTACTCAGAATACTCTTCTTACATGATAGTGGTATGAGGGGTTGACTAGATTCTGGTCTACACAATCTCTTCTATTCTTTGTCTTGGGGTGCCTGTATTAGCTTTCTGTTTTTGTGAGAGTGTACCTGAGATAATCAACTTACACAGAGCAAAGGTTTATTTTGAATCATGTTGCCAGGGTTTCAGTTGATGGATGGTTGGTCCCATGGCTTTTGGGTCTTTGGGAATGCAGTGCCTTGCCATGTGGAAGGAAGCACGTAGTGGAGCAAGTTATTTACCTCTTGGAAGCTAGCAGCAAAAAGTGAGAAGGGGCCTGGTCCCAATTTTCCCTTCAAGGTTATGCCCGACATGAGGAAAAGACTTCCAACTATGAGGAAAAGGTTCAGCCATTTCTTAGTAACACTGGGTACTAAGTATTTAGCATACTTACTCAAAAATAACAGCATCTTATTAGAGAATTCTCTGGCCCCTTTAGACCAATGATATAGAGAGCTAATGTTGGTGATTGCTGTTGAAGGGGTATAAGCAAGGTGGTAATGAGGTATTGTCATTATTTTGGTGGATTTAGTAACTTTGTGGGGTTGAATTTTCTAGAAGCAAGCCTGGTGTCTGAGAGACCAAGTGGAGGTTTTTGCAGTCATGTAGATGCAGTCACGAGAGATGAATTAAATAAGAACAGGAGAAATAGGGATGCGTTAAAGAAATTTTTGAGTTAAAAATAGCTAGTCCTGTCGATGAATTGGAAGTGGGAGGGACTATATGGCGAAGCAGTGCAATCAGGAAGATCAACATGACCTTTAGCCCTTTAACCCACTTTATTGATCCCAGTCCAGTACCTTCATTACCTCTCTAATGTTAGATTCTTATTTTTTGCAGGAAAATGCTTTATTCTGTTTTGTTGTTGTTGTTGTTGTTTTAGATGGGGTCTCACTATGTAGTTGAGACTGACCTGGAACTCACTATATAGCCCAGGTTGATCTTGAACTCACAGAAATCCTCCTGCCTCAGACGCCCGAGTGCTGGGATTACAGGCGTGTTCCACCTCGCCCAGCTAAGAAAATGCTTTATTGAAAGAATATTTTTCAACATTTGCTCTACACGTAAGGGTCAAGTTTGTGGAAAAATTATGTATTGGTACTACTGAGTTAGGAATATATAAAAAGAACAAAGTAAGGAGAAACATACAAAATGTCAATTTTTATACAAGGTGAGATAGTAGTCTAGTATTCTTCATCTACATGTGGTTATTTAGTCTTCCCCACACCATTTGTTGAGGAGGCTGCCTATTCTCCAGTGTATGTTCTTGATGCCTCTTTTGAGATTTATTTGGTTGTAGATGCTTGGCTTTATTTCTGAGTTCACTATTCTATTGTCTGCATATCTGTTTTTCTGCTAATGCTATGTTGTTATTATGGCTTTGCAGTTTGTTTTGAAATCAGGGATTGTGATGCTTACAGCATTGCTGTTTTGCTCAGGATTGCTTTGACCATTCAGCGTTTATGTGCTTCAGTAGGAATTGTTAGTGGTGTTTTGATGGGAATTGCATTGAATCTGTAGATGATGTTGGGTTGTATGGACATTTTAACAATATTCTCCCCGACTCATAAACACAGAAAGTTTTTGCATATTTTTTCTTCTTCTTTAGTTTCCTTCTTTTTGTTTTATTTTATTTTTTGACACAAAATCTTTCTAGGTGTAGTTCAGGCTGGCCTTGAATCCCGTGCTGGTCTCAATCTCATGATAGTCCCCCTCCCTTAGCTTCCCAAGTTCTGGGATTGTAGGTGTGCACCACCATGCCTAGCTCTCTTTAGTGTCTGAATTTTCATTGTAAAGATCTTTAACTGCCTTGGTTAAATTGATTCATGGGTACTTTATTTTTAAAGAGGCTATTGTTCTTTTAATTCTTTTTCAGTGAGTTCATTTTCGGTGCATAGAAAGGTTACTGATTTTTGTAGGTTGATTTTGTTACGCTAGTTTTTACTAATCTTTGAAAAAGTCAGCTCTTTGTGTGGAGTCATATCATCTGCAAATGGGGATAATTTCACTTCCTCCTTTCCTATTTGTCTCTTTTATGTCTTCCTCTTGCCTGATGGCTGTGGTTACAATTTTAAGTACTATATTGAATAAGAATAGTAAGAGTATTGTTCTCTTGTTTCTGATTTTTAAGGAAATGCTTACAGTTTTTCCCTTGTTCATTTTGTTGTTGGTAATGGTTTGTCCTATATAGCCTTTGTTATGTTGAAGTATGATCCTTATACATTTAATTTATTCAGGGCTTTTATCATGACAGGTTGTTGAGTTTTATCAAATACATGTATTGAGATGATCTTGTGACTTTTATGAGTAATTCTATTTATGTACTATATTATGTTTATTGATGTTAATATGTTGAACTAATCTTTCATCTCTGGAATGTAATCAACTCAGTTGTGGTGTATGATCTTTTTAATGTGCTGTTGAGTTCAATTTGGGTGTTTTTTGTTGTTGTTGTTGTTTTTTTTCCTAAGACAGGTGGGTTTCGCTCTGTAGTCGAGGCTGGCCTTGGACTCACTATGTAGCCTAGGTTGACCTAGAACTCATAGCAGTCCTCCTGCCTCAGCCTCCTTCCTGGAATGCTGGGATTACAAGCGTGAGCCACCATGCCAGTTTTTTGTTTGCTTGTTTTGTTTTATTGTTAATGTTTTGAGACAGGGCCTTCCTATGTAGTCTAGAGTGGCCTTGGACTGATTATGTAATTTGGAATTATTTTATTGAGGATTTTTGTATCTGTGTTCCTCAAAAATATTGGTCTATAGTTTTTTTGTTGTGTACTTTTTGGGTTTAAGTAGCAGAGTAATACTAGCTTCAGAGAATTAGTTTGCAAGAGTTCCTTATCATTCTGTTTTATGGACTAGTAGGAGGAACATTGATATTTTTTAAAAGTTTATCGGTATTAGTGGTGAATCAATTCTTTCCTGGGGTTTTCATTAGACTTTATTACTACTTCAGTCTCATTGCTTGTTATTGATCTGCTTACATTTTTTATTCTTTTGGCTTATTTTTGGTAGGTCATATATGTCCAAAATATTTGTCAGTTTTTTTCTAGATTGTCCAGTTGGTTGGTGTATAGTTTTTTAAAATATTCCCTAATAACCCTGTGTATTTCAGTGGTTCTGTTGCAATATTCCACCTCTAACTTTTCTAATTTAAACCATATCTCTTTTGTTAGTTTAGCTAAGGGTTTGTCAATTTTGTTTATTTGTTCAAGACACTAACTCTGGTTTATCCTCTGCATAGTTCTTCTTAATTTCATTTATGTCTACCCTGATCTTTATTATTTCTTTCCTTCTGCTGATTTTAGGTTTAGTTTATTCTTGTTTTTGTAACACCTTAAGAGGTTATTTATTTATTTATTTATTTTTTTTTTTAACGTAGGCACTCATATCTATAAGGTTACCTCTGAGTACTGCTTTTGTTTTATCCTGTGGGTTCTGATATGTGTTGTTTTTATTTCTACTTGATTCTAGAAATTAATGACCCATTGATCATCCAAAAGTGTAGTGTTCATTCTTCATGTTTGTGTAATTCTGTGATTACTCTTGCTGTCCATTCCTCATCTTATTCCAGTGTGATCTGAAGAGAGATATACTTTTGTATACATAGTTTATATACATAACTATATATATAGTTTTGTGAATTTGTTTAGATTTGCTTTTTGGCCTAATACAGTGCTACCTTGGTTCATGAACTTAATTTTTCTCCACAGTTCTAGGGAAGATGGCCATGTTCATGTGTGTGTGGAAGAGGGCCACAGTTGTGTTGGTCACCTGATGCAGAGTTTGCAAACAGAAGCAAAACTTTGCTGAAAGTTTCTGTTTGTGAAACAGCTTGTTTGCAAACAGAAATATTTATGAACCAAGGTATCCCTGTACTATATGATCTCCTTTTTTTTTTGTACTGGGGATTGAACTTAGGAGGTTGAGCTTGCGAGGCCAGCCCATGTGATCTCTTTTGGAAAAAATTCTGTGTACTGATGAGAAAAATGTGTATTCTGCAGCTCTTGGACAGAATATTTTGTAAACGTCTGTTAATCCTTTTTGATATACGGTATAATTTAACTCTGATGTCACTTTTTTTTTTCCTCTGATAGATTTGCCTATTGGTGGGAGTGGGATATTAACTATATTGGGACCTGCCCCCTCCCTTATGACTGGTAGTGTTTCTTTAATATAATTTGATATTCTGATGTTCAGTGCACGTATATTTATAATCGATATCTTTTTAATGAATTATTCTTTAATATGTAGTGACCTTCTAACTGATTTTGTATTGAGGTCTGATTTATCAGATGTGAGTACAGCTACTCTTCCTTGCTTTCAGATTCCATGTGCTTGGAATATCATTTTCTATCTTTTCTGTATATATCTTTGTTCATGAAGTGACTTTCTTGCAACAGTATATTTTTGGATATTATTTTACAATCCAGGCATCCAGCCTGTGTATGTAATTGGAGATTTAATACCATTTACTACCTTGAGGGTTATTGTTGAAAGATGTGTACTTGTTCCTGTCATTTTGTTGGTTTTTTTTCGGTTTTAAATATTCTGTGTTCATTTCTTTTTCATTTGTTTTAGAGGTTTGATGGTTCAATATATCAATATCTGATCCTTTTCTAATTCTCTTTTGCTTATCTACTTTTGTAGTGAGATTTTTTTCCCCATGCTCTCACAATTGTATTTATGTTTGTTTTTTGTGTATAGAATTCCTTTAAGTATCTTCTGTGATGCTGGTTTGGTTGTTATTAATTCCCTTAGTCTATGCTTATTGTAGAAGCTTTCTCTCCTTTTATTCTGATGGATAACCTTGCTGTGGAAAATGTCACAAGAGACAAAAAGCAACATTATGTAATGATAAAAGTGCCAATGTATAAGAAAATGTAACATTTAAAAACATATGTGCACCCAATATTAGTGCACCTAAATATATAAAGCAAATATTGACAATTAAAGGTAGAAATAAACAGCAATACAATAGACTTCAATAATTGACTTTCAGTAATGGATAGAATCTGATGGCAGTGTTTTCTTTTAGGTCTTGAAATACGACATCATGCCCTTCTGACCTTTGGAGTTTCTGTTGAGTCTACTGTGCCTCTCCTTTTTCCTCTGCCACTGGCTTGTGTTCCCCTTCTCTGTGGTTGGTGTTGAATAGCTGTGCCTCACCCTCTGTTCAACCCTCCAGAGTGTGTGCATTTCTCAGCTTTCTGTCTGTTCACTGTTGAACTTCAGAGTTTTCCCACAGTAACTCACCTTGATGAGTGGCTGCTCTAACACTGTTTTGATTTTACCCTGTAAAAGTGGGCTAGTGGTGTGTACCTCTAATGCACTATCTCAAAGCTTCCTGCCTGTTTGGTTTGTAAGGATCATTGTTTTCTTAATTAATCAATTAGCTAGACAATATTTACTGAGTGAAAAGGTTGCCAACACCACCTGCTCTGCTGCCCGAGTCAATCCACCCTTTATTGGTTTGAATCTCATTTGGTCACTGGGTTGTGTTTGGTGAAATTTTTTTCCCTTCTTTTGGAAACTTTTGTCTTCTGTGGAGTCATCCCATGCTCTTCTTCCTTCTCTTCTGTTACCCCTTTTGTTTGACCCCTTCGCTACTGGGGATTGAACTCAGGAACTTGCACTTGTGAGGCAGGCACAGCGCCACTTGAGCTAAATCCCTGGTCTTTCTCTCACTTTTCTGTTTTGTCCTTTTGGGACTTTTTGCCTTGTCTATTAAATAAATACAAGTTCTTCTCGGTGATTCTCTCTGAGTTACCTACACTTGATCTTAGCCAAAAGGCCGAGAAGCGATTCTCTGAGTTACCTTTTATGCTGATTATTCCTAAACATTTTTGTAGTACATTGTTTTTCCTGAGCTCTTAGATGTATATAACATATCTATGTATCTCTATATTGTTAATAGTTATTTCTTTCTGAATGTATGGTAATTCAGGTTGTATATCCATTTTCCTATGAATGACTCTTTATGGCTGAGTAGTATTCCATTATATAGAAAAAACATATCTTCTTTATCCAGTCTCCAACTGATGGGCAAATGGGCTGTTTCCAAGTATTACAAATTATAAACTGTGGTACTATAAACATAGGTGCACATACATCACTGTGATATGATTCTTTTAGTTCTTTTGGAAAGATATCCAGCAGAGGGATGGCTGGGTCAAAAGGAACCTCTAGTCCCAGCCCTTTGAGGTATCTCTATATTGATTTCCATAGTGGTTGCACCAGTCTGCACTCCCACCAACAATGGTGAAGGATCCCTTTCTCCCTACAACCCCACCAACGTTTGTTATAGGTTGATTTCTTGATAGCAGCCATTCTTTGTGGGTGAGGTGGAATCTCAGTGTTGTTTTCATCTGCATCTCTCCAATGACCAGTGATGTGGAATTGAGGTATCTCTATATTGATTTCCATAGTGGTTGCACCAGTCTGCACTCCCACCAACAATGGTGAAGGATCCCTTTCTCCCTACAACCCCACCAACGTTTGTTATAGGTTGATTTCTTGATAGCAGCCATTCTTTGTGGGTGAGGTGGAATCTCAGTGTTGTTTTCATCTGCATCTCTCCAATGACCAGTGATGTGGAACATTTTTTCATACATTTACTTGCTGCTTTTACTTTTTTGTCTGAGAAATGTCTGTTCATTTCAGATGCCCATTTTTGAATTGGGTCTTTATATTTGGGGGCGCTGGTTGTTTTGAATTCTTTATATATTCTAGATAATAGTCCTTTGTGTGAGGAGCAGCTGGTAAACTTTTTTCCCACATTTTAGGTTATCTCTTAGTTCTGTTGATGGTTTCTTTTGCAGTGCAGAAGCTTTTTAATAAGATTAGATGCCAGTTGTTGATTCTTTCTGCTAGTTCCCGTGCTACTGCGGATTTGTTCATAAAGTCTTTTGCTATGCCAATGTCTTTGAGAGTTCTGCCTAACTTATCTTCCAGCAAATTTAGGGACTCTTTTTCAATATTTAGATCTTTAATCCACTTGGATTTTAGTTTAGTGCATGGTGAAAGATAAGGGTCTAGTTTTAATCTTTGGCAAGTTGAGATCCAGTTTTTCCAACACCATTTATTAAAGAGGCTATCTTGTGTCCAGTGAGGATGGTTGGCTCCTTTGTCAAAGGTGAGGTAGCTCAGAACATCTGGAGTTGTTTTTATATCTTCCAATCTATTCCACTGATCCTCAGGTCGGTTTCTTTCCCAGTACCATGCTGTTTTATCACAGTGGCTTTGTAGTATAGTTTCAAATTGGGAATTGTTATACCGGCTTCCATGTCTTTGTTGCCTAGGATGGCTTTTGCTATTCTAGGTCTCTTCTGGCTGCAAATGAATTTTGGATTATTTTTTCTAGTTCTGTGAATTGGACTACTGTTGGAATTTCAATTGGCATTGCATTGAATCTGTATAGCAGCTTTGGTAATATGGCCATTTTCACTAGGTTGATTCTTCCTACCCAGAAGCAGGGGATATCTTTCCATTTTCTTATATCGTCTTTGATCTCTTTTTTTCAGAGTGCTATAGTTTTCAGGGTAGAGGTCTTTTGCTTTTTTCGTTAGGTTGATTCCTAGATACTTCATTTTTTTGGGATGTTATTTTGAAAGGAATTGTTTCCCTAATTTCTTTCTCATCGAGTCTGTTATTTGTATACAAGAAGGCTATTTATTTTTGGGTGTTGACTTTGTATACAGCTACTCTGCTAAAAGTGTCAATTAAGTCTAGAAGTCTTTTGGTGGAATTTATTGGGTCTTCAATGTAGAGTATCATATCGTCAGCAAATAATGACAGTTTAAATTCTTTCTTTCCTATCTTTATTGCTTTAATTTCTTTCTCTTGTCTAATTGCTATGGCTAATGTTTCCAGAACTATATCGAAGAAGAGTGGTGATAGTGGGCATCCTTGTCTTGTTTCTGATTTTAATGTGAAGGTTTTCAGTTTTTGGCCATTTAATATGATGTTGGGTGTTGGTTTTTCATAGATAGCCTTTATGAAGTTGAGATATAGACCATCTATTCCAATTTTTTGCAGGGTTTTTTTTTTTATCATGAATGGATGTTGAATTTTGTGAAATGCTTTTTCTGCATCTATCGAGAGGATCATACGGTTTTTGTCCTTGACTTTGTTAATATAGTGTATTACATTTATTGACATATGTATGTTGAACCATCCTTGAATCCCTGGAATAAATACGACATGGTCAGGATGTATGGTCTTCTTGATGATCCTCTGTATTCTGTTTGCTAGTATCTTATTAAGGATTTTTGCATCTATATTCATTAAGGAGATTGGCGTGTAGTTCTCTTTTTTAGTTGCATCTTTCCCTGGTTTGGGAAT